>NC_092152.1:72784012-73152762 GCF_045791955.1 Oncorhynchus clarkii lewisi | reverse complement strand
TAGACAAAACCCTGTCACAAACAATTTCCTCCCAATCCCAAACCAGGACTAATGGGGATCTTGCCTTGCTAAACCGGCGTATTTTCTCACAATCCCAAACCAGGACTAATGGGGATCTTGCCTTGCTAAACCGGCGTATTTTCTCAGACCAACTATATATATTACGTCCCAACAAAAAATATTACACAACATTTTATGTGTGGTCCTTAAGCACGGGACATAACTAGGCTTACATAGAATAATCACACAAACAAATGAAGAGCAGTCTACAGTGGTAATTAAAAAGGGTTTTGCTGTAGATTCATGCTCTCTCAGCGGACTTAGTTCTTCCTGGAGCTGCAGTAAGACAGTCAGCTGCAGGCTGGATGCAGGCTGGGATATGGGGATGGAAGATGGAGATGGTAGCCAGGCCAGGGCTAGGGGTGGACTGAGGAGATTGGGGTAGGCTCAGAAGACAGAAGCCTGGCTCTCGCCCACCCATAGCAGCGAGGTCTGCATCGGGCCAACACTCCACCCAGGCCAAAACAAATACACACCACCTCCTTCTACTGGCTCCCGAGTGGCGCAGTGGTCTAAGACACTACATCTCAATGCAAGAGGCATCACTGCAGTACCTGGTTCGAATCCAGGCTGCATCACATCCGGTCGTGATTGGGAGTCCCATAGGGCGACGAACAATTGGCCCAGCGTCGTCTGGGTAGGCCTTCATTGTAAATACGAATTTGTTCTTAACTGGCTTGCCATAATTCCATATTGGCCAATGTGGAATTATGGATAAAAACGGATCTACAGTAGCCTATAGGCACTCAAATGTAAGATTGGTACATGATGAAAACCAGATAGTTCCATATGAGTTTACACATTATTATATTTTCATACATCACATAGTATGCAAACAATTGGGATACCAAGTGAGTAGTATCTGTCTTCTCAATTTTCACCATAAAACACCCTGACTTTAAGTAACAACATTATCAGATATCATTTCAATGTTTAGCCTTAATCCCAGGAGAAAGAAAACGGTTCCTTCCTTCCCCTCATAAACAACAGCTTGACAAGCTCGGCGAGTAATGGTTGTCTGTGACCGTTTGCCTGGGAAAAGCTCTGAATCACTGTGTGTTAACGTGTGAATGGAGAGCCACATAATTTATTACCAGTAATCTGAGTCATCCGTCAATGTATGAAATATCATGTGACTAAGAGGCGTCATAGTGTTTTTAGAAAAATTGTGCAATAAGGTTTTCCAAGCCTTTTAATATGGTAAAATGGCTTAGACCTATACAGGAAGCATTGAAGTGTGGGCATTATTTGATATCACTGTACAGTACATCTTTCAAATCATAAACTGTCAAAACAGACTTTGGAGAACAGATGATACCCCATGCAAAACAGTGAAGCCAGCAGTCATTTGTCTCCCAAACCTGAAAACAGTCATCCAGGCTGTCCTTGATATATCAAGTATAAATGGTCCTGCATCACGAATCCATCAAAATTAGGTGTCTCACTGAACCAAGTTTGGAGGGATCCTAGTTTTTCCCTTTCAAGGGGATCCACAGTGTTTAAGTACTCAATTTATTAAGAGACCACATCATTGCTTTTTTCTAATCTGCTCTCTGTGGGTGGTTTATAATTATGCTTGGCGTTGGATGACATCCCCTTTCAGTAGCACTATAATGGGCCTTTAAATGTCACTAAAAATCCACCTCATCTGGAAATGGTTAGACGAGTCAGGACGGTAGTCAACTACCAGTCAAAGTGAGGAACGTCAGATGAAAACAACATTAGCCTTCCAATAAACCCCAGCAGTACTTTTCCAGATAAAACAGATGTAAAGTCTTGTGCTTTTAGGAATTGGCTTGTCATGATAGGGATAATAATCCCTTGTTGAGTTTAATTTAATTTATGAAATTCTACACAACTGAACCAGCAGACTATCGGTCTCTTTCCATCATACCAGTAACCACTTTATAACAAAAGTTTGAGTTTGCATTCATAAGGTTATTAGATACCCTTGAACTACAGTCTCACTATGATGGTAAAGCTATCCCAATTCCAAGCCTGTCCTCAGCTGTGCACAGAGGCGCCTCTTCTCAGAAATCAAGGTTTGGGAGCTTTAAAATAAGTGCCTAATGCACTAATTGAGTGGGTAAAGAAGGAATGAAAAAACAACATTTATTTCATTACAAACATGCACAAACTGTCAATAAACAGTTGCAAAGACACTCCATGTCACTTGATTCTTTTCCCACAGGCTTGGCACAGGTTACACTTGCCTTGCAATAATGTTGCTTTTAACTGTGTGGGGGGCCTTGGTTTGTGGTTTCCCACAAGGAATGAATATGAATATAAAAATGAGTGGTCACAGTGACTTTATGCTGGAGTCAACAGGAATGTTGGAAACATCTTACAGTCCTTAAGTCGACCAGCCCCCATCTTTCTTTGACTGTAAAGACTTCGGGCTGGAATCTATTAGATCTGCGCTAGCCAACATCCGCATAGAGATTGTTTTGGCGGTATTGGAGGTGGAACTACGTTAGAGTTGACAGATCCACAAGCGGCTCCTTGCATTAGCTTATCGTGGCAACGAAATCACCTGATTTTATAATCCGACAAGTCGCATGCAGCCGCGTTACAAGTTCAAACACTCAAATGCGTGATGTTCTATTGTCTACACCTTGATTAGACTGATAGACTTTAACCCCCCCCCCCCCCCCTCCCCTCATTCAAATTAATATGAAAACATGCATTAGAAGCCTACTCTTTCTATCGCCGTTTTGAACTTCTAACGCGGTTTGTGACACAAGAGCAGCCACTCACCTATTTGTCAGCTCACACCACAGTTACACCTCCAACACCTCCAAAACATCTGCTATGCGTATGTCTGCCAACGCCAGTTAACACTAGTTCTGACTTAATCGTGGCCTTTATCCACCCCAAATGAAGTTATAGATGTGGTTGAAAAAGTAATCAGTGGACTGACTGCTAGGGTTTCTCACAGGCGTGGGACTGGGACCCTGGGTTAAAATGGAGACTGTTTGTGAGTGGATGTTTAGACAGAGAAATCCACTAATGACAAGGAGATTTAAGCTAACGAGTGATTGACATTAACATGTGCAGACAGCTGTACTGTATAAGCCTATCAGGGAGCACTATGGCACACAAATACATCCAGATTCATGCAGCTGTTTCAGGAGCCCCATCTACACAAATGATCCATTATCAACCACACACTCTGCATATCAGGGACTCCAGACACTATTATTCAGTCATGCTGTAACTGATCCTAGACCATAACTCTTCTGATCTCTGCCAAGTCCATGGCTTGAGGTCAGAACGTACTTGGGTCTTGTCAGAGCTTAGACTAGGTGTTCCCACAATATTATACTCTGGGTGCCATGCCAGACCGACCCACCAGCCTGGAAACCACCAGGGATAACTGACTGAAGCTTAACTTCAGCAGGGTCAGGAAGGTAGATCGCTCAATGAGTCCCTGAGAAAGCACCAAGACTACTCACTGAATACATTAATATATTAACACACTTAGACCCTTAACACTATTACAGGGTACATCAACTTTGAGTGCACAAACTTAGATATGTTTCAAGGTTGAAATCTTGCATATTATTTAACAGAACATCTAATATTTTAACACCTAACATGTTGTCTCAACATGTTTATCAAATGACAACAAACTAAATGAATGCTGCATTAATGGAATACATATTAATATCAATAACAGGCTCTAGAATTAAGTGTCAGCTAAATGGTTTGGCCTCGCTTAAAAAATTACATTTGATTCAACTTAAATTCTAATGAGAAAATCTTCAGATTAAAGGAATTCTCCCTTTATTTTCAAATGATAACACTTCACTTTGACATAAAAGAAACACACACACCCTGTCGACCAAATTTACGACCAAAAAGTAACAGAGTGTTTTGTGAACATTATGAGAACATTTTCAACTCTTCACTTGCTGTACAGCCAGCAGAGAGCTCTGCTGGAGCGTTGCCATTGCTGTTATCAAGACTTGGCTTGCAATGATACATACGCCAGCTCATCTGGAAATGTAATATTTACATTACTGGGCTTCCAAGCTGAGAATTCTGGGGCAATGTCATACCAGATAATAATTCACAGCGGAGGTGACCTTACAGCAAGATGGCCACTGAATGGAAAGGACATTATGCTGAAATCTATAGAAAACTCAATGACTGACCACAACCTCAACATGAAAAAGTGGGGATCATTGAGTGGGGATCATTATCAAAAATGTGACTCATTGCTCTAGAAGAAATTGTAGTAATAAAAAGTAAACTGGGTCATATTGTATATTAGAAGTGCATTTAACCCAACACCTCTATGCTGCTGATGTTGTTGCAAGGTATTCACAATATAGGTATAAAGTAAATGTGATTATTTAGAAAATAACAAAATACTCAATTCCATCAGCTTTTAAATTGTTACCAAGGCTAGGACAAATGCAAACCCTGTGAACACTGAATATTGGATCTGCTGAGTTGAAACACTGGCCAGCTTTTAGAATAGGACCATACTGGCATCCTGTATATCATTAGAAAATATAGAGCCACATGTCCCATATAATAGTGTCTGTTTGTGTTTTACCACTGATTCCTATTTCATTTCTCACACAGAATCCAGTATAACGTCCTTGAATGGCATGACAACCCACCCCCTCCGTTCGGTCGGTCGGTCCATGTGAAGTGCATGTGGCCGACCGTTGGCAGGGGCGTAGGCCACAAGCATCTGTCTCCCACATGGTGAGATGCTGTGTTCCTTTCTAACTTCCCTTTAGAGGCTCCTTTATCAGAACAGTGTTTAATGAGGGTGAGGTCGCTGACAACACACACTGCCTTCAACACAGTCAGCACTGGAAACACATCTGCAGCTGTGGTGGAGGTAGGCTACTGTAGTGCTGGGGACTGCTCAGTGATCACAAGGTGAAAGGTGATTTTCACTTGCGTACAGTATAATTAAGTCACTTTGTAAACTACATCCATCAGACATTGAAGGGCAACTCCCAATGAATAGTGCTAGACCTGCTGTGGTACTGTACAACTTCCAATATCAATTGACATGTCCATATCAGATTGCAGCATTAAAAGGAGATGAGGAAATATGTCCGTTCTGGCTGCTATGACAGAAGAGAGGGAAAATTGGCAGCCTTCAACAAAGAAGTAGAAAATCTATTTATGTCCTATAACCTTTCCATGCGTGTGCACTTTTTAAAACATTTTGCTTCACAAAATTAAATAGACAAATGGACCATCACAATCCGTCTGTAAATGGAAGAATGGAAGACATACTTTCAAGAATCACAGCCGTTTCCTCTGATTTCATCTCTGGAACTTGTATCACGGATGTGTTGGGAAGTCAACCAAGCCAAGGCAATAATCTGAGTTCGTAACCACTAAAAGAAGCACAAACTCTTGGTTTTCTTGGACCAGACAGTGATAACTCATGGGTTCTTTCCCACTACATGGCATTTCCCAACATAAATCATGTGTCAAACCTCAAGTGTGTATCCAAAACAACCAGGGATAATGACTGAACTGTGGGGATAACTCTTCCCACTGAAAGGAGTAGGGCTATTGGGGTCTTCCATCCATTTTAAAGACACCCTCTCCTGTAGCACTTCACATCAGCACAGGATAAAATACAGGATAAAGTGGTAGTAACATGGTAATAGTATGGCAACAAGCTAAAGTAACTCAAATACTTTTTGTTGCTCCGGATAGGAGTGGGGTCTTCAACAGTGAAGAGTAGAGTCATATATACTTGTCATGACTGGGGGATGTTTTCTCAACAGTGAAGAGTAGAGTGATATATACTGGTCATGACTGGGGATGTTTTCTCAACAGTGAAGAGTAGAGTCATATATACTGGTCATGACTGGGGGATGTTTTCTCAACAGTGAAGAGTAGAGTCATATATACTGGTCATGACTGGGGGATGTTCTCAACAGTAAAAAGGCCTCACGTACCCCACAAACTTCTCAAACCTCTCTCCCAGCCATGAGGCCTTATGTCAAGGGCACAGCAGCCTCATAAATGTCCACTGCTTGTACCGGAAATAGCACAAACCGTGTTGATTCACCAGTCTTTAAAACACTGAGGGTTCTCTATCAGTATCTGTTTGTAGAGGATCTGTGTTGGGAACATAATTAATGGATATTTTAAAAAGTGCCTAAATACAGGGGAAAGGACACACCTACATGTTTACATGTGGAAATGAAAGGTGCCCAATAGTGAGAGTATTATAGAGGGAACACGTAATCCTATACAATCATTCTCTAAGACACCAATCTCAACTCCTGCCAAATGACAAACTGCAGCTTCGCCTGACATCACACATTTTTACAGAGATGTTTAGCAGAAGACAAAGCAAACCGGTTGCATGGACTCCATTCATTCACACGTAACATTTTGGTCACAATTACTTTCATCAAGGCATATGACCTTGATGAACAGATCAAACCAGGATACTGTACACACTAGAATGAGATATTCTATTTCTATGAATGTACATCACCTGTCTGCAGCAGTATCACAGCGATGTCACAGCCATGTTGTCAATCATCTACACACACACATGGAGCTGTGCCAATCTATGCCCTATTACAAGCCAGACATCCCCCTTTAGAGTTTCCACAGTTATACTAAGTGCAACTTCGAAGGACACTGTCCTTTATAACTATATAACAGCCTGCCTTATATGTGCTACAGAGTCAACAACACAGACTGCCAAAGCTGCTTAACAGTGAAAACAGTCACACAGTAAATACCTAATCTGATCCCTACTTCCTCCTCATGATCTATAGTCTGCAGTCATAGCCAAGGCATGAACTAACTTAGTCTGATTCTAATAGATAGGTTTAATTCTATCATCTTACAGTTCAGCAGCTCGAGAATTACTTAAGAAGAGCACCGGCTAAACAGGCTAATTACATTCATAATACAGATTTATACAGGTCATAGTTTTAGAGGGAGTGCCTCTTATGTCTGTTTGGGACGTGTAAAGGTGCTGGGACTGGGAGCGATGAGTAGCCAGTCCCAGACGGTCAGTCTCAGCCCAACCTGTGGAAAAGCAGAGAGAGGGTCCATAGTAAGACCATGGTATGGTTTAAGTCTTACCTGTGACCACGGGTTCCCCTTGGCAGTCACCAACATGTGGAGGAGGCAGACAAGCAGCAGAAGAGCCAGACCTGATAGCATTCTCTCATGTGGCCAAGAACTATTGACCAGCAGCTCTCAGTCATGCATTCAGACAGGTCCAGTAGAAAACGGTAGCTGCTCCTGGCTGTTTCGCCTTGACCCTGTAGTGCAGTGAACGCCAAAACCACTACTCTGCTGATCTGTATACACAGCCTTGTAAACTGAGCTGGAGGAGGCGCAACTGGGGAGGCTGGGGCATTTAAGAGGAAAAGTTAGGGGCGAGAGAGAGGGAGAGAGAGAGAGGGCGAGAGAGAGAGAGAGAGAGAGAGAGAGAGAGAGGGCGCGAGAGAGAGAGCACTAGAGAGGCGAAAGAGAGAGAGAGAGAGAGAGAGAGAGAGAGAGAGAGAGAGAGAGAGAGGGAGAGGGAGAGGGAGAGGGAGAGGTATATATGGGAATTAGTGGGGGGATGTTGAAATGAAAAAGGAAATATTTGGGAAGGGAAGAGGAAGAGTATTTATTGTTTATGAATGGTGGAACAAGAAGCCTCCTACTGTGTAGTCAACAATGGACAGGTGTTGGTGAGACAACTCAACTGGATACCTTTGCTGAGCATTATTTAATAGGACTTGATGGAATACCATTGCAATGTAATCTAGACCACTGACAATGGAACACAGCAGACAGCCAAAGAAAAGTAACATAACAGCCCAAAACACTTTCTGGTCAAGTGGACATTCTAACACTGAAATAGACAGAATACGGACTGCATTTCATATTCTTAAACATGGAGAAACCACAAACTCTGCAACAATACGATCCCTTTGCACTCTCTCTTATACAAGCATACTCAAGCACTTAATTGCGAACCACGTCGCAAGGAAGGCTGGAAGTAAAGAAGCCGGAGCCAAAAAGACTGAACTCATCATATGGTTTTCCTATTGCTGCACCATTGTTTCCACAACATTAAACCTTAATTCATCAGGACACACTGTAGTTAGGAGTGCGCTCTTCATCAGACTATGACAGTTGGTTTTCACATAAAAGTATATGACCATAGTGGGTGCATCACGGCATTGTAGCTGCAACCATGAGATAACGCAATATTTTCAGATTTTAAAGCAGTACAGGGAGACCACAACAGGCACATGCAGCAAACTACTGTATACACTACAATTCTGTATTTCAGCTGGGCTATGAGAGGAGAGAGAGAGAGAGAGAGAGAGAGAGAGAGAGAGAGAGAGAGAGAGAGAGAGATTTCCAGCAGGCTGTTAGTGAACACACCCTCTTCTTTGGGCCACAGGTGCTTACACACCATTAAGAGCAAATAAGCTTTTTTCGCACCAAAAATGGCCTGTCCCTGTTAAGCAAAGCCAGCAGTGAGTCACTGCATAATATATGAATGACAGTACTGAGAACACTGAACAGGATAACAAGTCACATCAGCACCTATTGAATGCATCCAATTCCATTACATCTCCAATTGTATTTAAATATTTCACAGCAACAAGCAAAGGCATCATGGACAGACAAAAAGCCAGAAAGTTTAGATAGTGGCGTCTCAACACCTGGACTTGGCTTGGCTTCTGCTGGCACTCTCTTGTCTTTCCCCACTCGCTGGCATTCTCTTGTCTTTCCCCACTCGCTGGCACTCTCTTGTCTTTCCCCACTCGCTGGCACTCTCTTGTCTTTCCCCACTCGCTGGCACTCTCTTGTCTTTCCCCACTCGCTGGCACTCTCTTGTCTTTCCCCACTCGCTGGCACTCTCTTGTCTTTCCCCACACGCTGGCACTCTCTTGTCTTTCCCCACTCGCTGGCACTCTCTTGTCTTTCCCCATTCGCTGGCACTCTCTTGTCTTTCCCCACTCGCTGGCACTCTCTTGTCTTTCCCCACTCGCTGGCACTCTCTTGTCTTTCCCCACTCGCTGGCACTCTCTTGCCTTTCCCCACTCGCTGGCACTCTCTTGTCTTTCCCCACTCGCTGGCACTCTCTTGTCTTTCCCCGCTCGCTGGCACTCTCTCTCTCTCTCCCCACACGCTGGCACTCTCTCTCTCTCTCTCCCAGAGGCAGACTGACTGACAGCCAGTGAGTGAGCAGGGAGCAGCCTCTGCAGCAACACAGCTGCACACATGTTTACAGGGAACGTAGTGTATGGGGAAGAGAGCTTTTCAACAGCATTATTATCTCTATTATCTCAGACACATCAGATACTAATGCTCTCCTGATATACTGTATACTAATCTGGACTGATATTGAACAGTACGCTTAACACCCTGAGGCCGGCTGCTGGGACCTGCTGGATCAGACAGACTGAAAAGTAAAGCATGTCCTGGTTCTGGATGGAGTCATGTTTCCTTCAACATATGGGTCAGGTCAGCAGCCTTGGCTCCCAATGTCTGATTCCTGAAGTCTCCTACCCAACACACATCCACACACACCAGAGACATGCACTAGCCTACAGCATCAGGTGGTCTTACCATTACTGTATGGTATTATGATGCAGGAATTCATACAATGGATGTATTCATGTTTGCTTCCCATTTACTGTCATATTTCCATCATGTCTTAAAGTACAATGTAAGCATGACCTGGAAATGTTTTTCCACATCCTGTCAATTTGAGCAGACTTATTCAAAAAAACATTTTCTAACCAAACACTACTCTGGATTTCAATTCAATCTGTTTAATATTTTAAAATTCTTTCTCCATATTACTATACATTTCAAACCCGAAACCCAAACATGAACTGCCTGTACATTAGAAAGACCTATTGGAGTGGACTGTGTCAGGAAGAGCACCGTTTGAAGATCGAGCAGTAGAGCAGAAAGAGAGAAAAAAGCTGGGATACATATTAGCTGCCAGGCATGTAGGTCCCTTTATTGTTTCCTTCAAGCAATGTCTTTGACTAAGGAAGGCAGAGAGAGTGGGTTGTTAATGAATAAAACAGGTGAGAGTGTGAGGATAATGAGGGGTGTGGTGGAGGTGAGGTTAGGGATCGGGGAACATAGCTGCAATCACTATTTATTCTTTGGCCTGTTTGGCTCATAAAGCCAGCTGTCTGTGCATAACAGGGTCATCCTGTGGGGAGGACAGTGGTATGGAGATCCACGGTATGCTACATTATCACTGGAGGTTCATTGTGGGGCATGGGACTGACTGATTGACTGATAGAGTGATGCGCCCGAAATGGCACCCTATTCCCTTTATAGTGCACTACTTTTCACCAAAGACCATAGACTATAGACCATACAGTGCATTCTGAAAGTTTTCAAACCCTTGACTTTTTCCACATTTTGTTATGCTACAGCCTTATTCTAACATTTCCACATCCATCTACACACAATACCCCATAATGAAAACAAGTTTTTTGACATTTAGAGCCCGGACTTGAACTCGATCTAACATTTCTGGAGAGACCTGAAAATGGCTGTGCAGCGACACTCCCCATCCAAGCTGACAGAGCTTGAGAGGATCTGCAGAGAAGAATGGGAGAAACTTCCCAAATACATGTGTGCCAAGCTTGTAGCATCATACCCAAGAAGACTCGAGGCTGTAATCGCTGCCAAAAGTGCTTCAACAAAGTACTGAGTAAAGGGCCTGAATACTTATGTAAAGGTGATATTTAATTTTGTATTTTTTTTATAAATTTGCAAAAAAATCTAAAAAGCTGTTTTTGCTTTGTCATTATGGGGTATTGTGTGTAGACGGATGGAAAAAAAAACGATTTAATCCATTTTAGAATACGGCTGTAACGTAACATGTGGAAAAAGGGAAGGGGTCTGAATACCTTCTGAAGGTACTGTATAGGGGGATAAGGGGCCATGTGGGATGTAGCTGAGAGATAGACAGGATATAAGCTCTGTGGGAAAACTGATCCTGTTTGTATGCTGGTGTTTTTTTCCTGCTTGACACACCTGCTAATAGCCTGATGGTAATGAAGTCGTTAGCAGACACAGATAAGGTGATAATTTATGACCAGGTTGACCTCTGGGGGCAGCCCACCTGCAGCACTGATGACACATTCACTTAGACACGACAAGTATGTACCAATGCACTTACCCCCTTTTTCACACACACATGCAGCACACACAAACACATGCACGCTCAGACATGTACTTTCACACTCGTGTGCGCTCACACACACACAAACACACAATGAATCTCCCTCTCAACTGACCATAAATTCCTGCCAGTCAGCGAACCTTGACCACTCATTGAATGGCCTTCAGATGAAACAAACAAACTATTGAAGTTTCAAATCCATTCAACTAGCTCCTCAATTGACATTGACAACCACCCAGACAACAGCCAATCCAATCACTGTCAACAGCAGTCAGTCAGTGTGTGTGGCTGCTGACTGGATGTAAAGAATAACACTGTATGACCCTACAGGGTCCCCTCATAAATCTGTTCACCTCTCAGGTACAACTGCACTAAGGCCCATAACCACATACTACCAAAACTATAATATTACTTAGGCTATGGTATAGTGAACAACAATCACCACAGGATACCAAAAACCAATCACTAGAGGAGTTCACCAACCTTGGTCAGTCTCCCAGAAAACTAAAAAAGAGTGTTAGATTTTTTTCTATTGACTCATAACAAAGACTGATGAGAGAGTATTAGTATATAACCTGCCGAGTACTGTACTGTAAAGAGACTGTTCCAGTTGAAAGAGACAGTTTAGCACTCGTTTCAACCTGGCAGAGGAAGCAACAGCAGTCAGAGAGTCTTTAACACTCTAACACTCTGGCAGTATTCTGTTCTGCTCCACTACCTGTCCCCAGAGGTGTGTACTATAGTTCAGGTCTATCTTGCACTCATGTATGGCTTGTTCAAGCTCAGTGGAGCTGACAGCTCCCATAGTACAAAGGAGCTATATATTTCAGCTGAATACCAGGGGCAGGAAATGAGCATGCAGGTCTGGGGGCTGTGAAGGCCGTAGAGCCCAGGGGATGTTTCACACAGTGGAGGAGCCTGGACAGGCAGCCTGCGTCTCGTTTAGAAAGTCAAGCCAGACCATCAACAGCTGTCACAGACAGTAAGCAGTCAGCGAATGGATGAGTCCAAATTGTTCGGCCCTTTGTTGGAGATACATGTAAATTACTGTATCATTTATTTCAAAATTGAATCGTGATGGAAATGTTAAATGCACATAATTTTGTACAGTGTACTGTATTTAGAGTAAATAGTCTATCTCACTTTATCTACCAGACAAAGCATCAAACAGGGAAAATATCTGAGACTTCAGAGACACAGAGCTAAAATGTATTTATTGTGTTCAGAGGAAATGAGTCTTCCTAAATGTAAAAGACAGGAGGTGGAGACAGAACTAACAGAGTGTTGGAAATGCATCAAGTTTGAGTCCTATTGAAAGCAGACACTTTCTGTTCACAGCGTGAAGGATTTAACGTGCACCTACTCAGAGGGTCAAAGACTCCCCTGTCTCCAGACACATCCTTTATGAGCTCTGTGCTCAACCCCTGAGAATTGGTCAGCAGAAGTCTGACCCACAGATCCAGCCGGCACATTAAAGGCCAGTCACCCAGTACGAAACAGGTGGACCAGGGCTGAACGGGACAAGGGAGGCTGAGAGGACACACTTAGGGGAGAATCTTAACTTCTGCTTAAATCAAATGTTCACTTAGTCTCCAATGCATGACTAAAATGTGATTTAAGTGGAAGTTAGGTTTCGCCCTTTCAAATATCATCTCCTTCTCATCCGGCTGTCCTAAATCATATACTGTACAGTAACACCTCTACTTTAACATGCATGGCATTCTACAGTGAAAGAACAAGCTACATGCTGTATTGCACTGACTCACACATGTTGTCTGTCCTATTGGGAATTAGTATACTAACTCACCCAGTAAGTATACTAACTCACCCAATCACTGACTGTTGTTGTTTTGGTAATCAGTGACTGTATTGGAAGGGGGAGTGATTTCACTTCTTTCCTGAGTACATAACCAGCTTCTCAGGCTCCCTCTCAATGCGCTTCATTCTATAACTAGAGGACTCCTGATATCTCCAGGAGTGATAAGTATCACTTTTGTCTTTATCTGCTGTTGTCTAGTACTGTCGTTTTGCTAGCTAGGGCCATCTACTTTAAGTGTGGTCTGTCTTCCCACTAGCCTACATGGTGTGTGAACTGTTGACTGCTCATAACTTGCAGATGATTGTTGGCATATCAACCAGGATTAAGGGGCAGGGCAATTTGTGACTGTTGTTGTTTGGATAATCAATGGCAATATTGGAGAGGGAGTGGTTTCTCCTTTCCTAGGTATTCAGCAATTAGTACCGAGAGATGTGTGATTTCTGAAAGACGACAGTAGCTCTACTGGAGTCACTTTTATTGATAACTGACATCTTATGGAAACAGAAGATACACTACAGGAATGACGGAGTCCATCCAAATCATCTTGGCTCGTGGACTCTGTCTACGAATTTCAAAGCTGCGTTGAAACAATGACTGGTAAATTATCCAAGACCACTTTATGCAGCTCACCCTGCACTATCAGCTCCAATGTAAATAGCATGAGTAATCAAGCATCCCAGAAAAGTGCTAAAAATAGCCCATATTAACATAGGTAGCCTAAGACACAAGGTCCATGAAGTCAATAACTTGCTTGTAACAGATGACATTCATATTCTGACTATCTCTGAAACTCACTTAGATAATACCTTTGATGATACAGTGGTAGCAATACATATAACATCTACTGAAAAGACAGAAATGCCAACGGAGATCCAGTCAGTATCTGGATAATATGTGTGAAATGCTTGATAATGTATGTGATATCAACAGAGAAGTATATTTTCAGGGTGATTTAAATATTGACTGGCTATCATCAAGCTGCCACTCAGGAAACAATTCAAATTGTTACCTGTGCCTGCAACCTAGATCAGGTTGTCAGTCAACCTACCTGGGTAGTTACAAACAGCATAGGAATTAAATCATCAACATGTATTGATCACATCTTTATTAACGCTGCAGATATTTGCTTTAAAGCAGTATCCAAATCCATAAGATGTAGTGATCACAATATACAGTTGAAGTCGGAAGTATACATACACTTAGGTTGGAGTCATTAAAACTCGTTTTTCAACCACTCCACAAATTTCTTGTTAACAAACTATAGTTTTGGCAAGTTGGTTAGGACATCTACTTTGTGCATGAAACAAGTAATTTTTCCAACAATTGTTTACAGACAGATTATTTCACTGATAATTCACTGTATCACATTTCCAGTGGGTCAGAAGTTTACATACACTAAGTATGTACACTAAGACTGTGCCTTTAAACAGTTTGGAAAATTCCAGAAAATTATGTCATGGCTTTAGAAGCTTCTGATAGGCTAATTTACATAATTTGAGTCATTTGGAGGTGTACCTGTGGATGTATTTCAAGGCCTACCTTCAAACTCAGTGCCTCTTTGCTTGACATCATGGGAAAATCAAAAGAAATCAGCCAAGACCTCAGAAAAAAATTGTAGACCTCCACAAGTCTGGTTCATCCTTGGGAGCAATTTCCAAACGCCTGAAGGTACCACGTTCATCTGTACAAACAATAGTACGCAAGTATAAACACCACGCAGCCATCATACCATTCAGGAAGGAGAAGTGTTCTGTCTCCTAGAGATGAACGTACTTTGGTGAGAAAAGTGCAAATCAATCCCAGAACAACATCAAAGGACCTTGTGAAGATGCTGGAGGAAACAGGTACAAAAGTATCAATAGCCACAGTAAAACCAGTCCTAAAGCAACATAACCTGAAAGGTGGCTCAGAAAGGAAGAAGCCACTGCTCCAAAACCACCATAAAAAAGCCAGACTACGGTTTGCAACTGCACATGGGGACAAAGATTGTACTTTTTGGAGAGAAAAAAGTACAATAGAAAATAGAACTGTTTGGCCATAATGACCATTGTTATGTTTGGAGGAAAAAGGGGAGGCTTGCAAGCCGAAGAACACCATCCAAACTGTAAAGCACGGGGGTGGCAGCATCATGTTGTGGGTGTGTTTTGCTGCAGGAGGGACTGGTGCACTTCACAAAATAGATGGCATGATGAGGCAGGGAAATTATGTGGATATATTGAAGCAACATCTGAAGACATCAGTCAGGAAGTTAAAGCTTGGTTGCAAATGGATCTTCCAAATGGACAATGACCCCAAGCAGACTTCCAAAGTTGTGGCAAAATGGCTTAAGGACAACAAAGTCAAGGTATTGGAGTGGCCTCTACAAAGCCTTGACCTCACTCCCATAGAACATTTGTGGACAGAACTGAAAAAGCTTGTGCGAGCAATGAGGCCTACAACCTGACTCAGTTACACCAGCTCTGTCAGGAGGAATGGGCCAAAATTCCCCCAACTTATTGTGAGAAGCTTGTAGAATGCTACCCGAAACATTTGACCCAAGTTAAACAATTTAAAGGCAATGCTACCAAATACTAATTGAGTGTATGAAAACTTCTGACTCTCTGGGAATGTGATGAAAGAAATAAAGGCTGAAATAAAGCATTCTCTCTACTATAATTCTGACATTTCACATTCTTAAAATAAAGTGGTGATCCTAACTGACCTAAGACAGGATTAAATGTCAGGAATTGTGAAAAACTAAGTTTAAATGTATTTTGCTAAGGTGTATGTAAACCTCCGACTTCAACTGTAATAACCATATCTAGGAAAACCAAAGTTCCAAAGGCTGGGCCTAATATAGTGTATAAGAGGTCATACAAGAAGTTTTGTTGTGATTCATATGTTGATGATGTAAAAAAAAAATTTGCTGGTCTGTGGTGTGTAATGAGGAGCAACCAGACGCTGCACTTGACGCATTTATGAAACTACTTACTCCAGTTACTAATAAGCATGTACACATTAAGAAAATTACTGTAAAAACGGTTAAATCCCATTGGATTGATGAGGAATTGAAAAATGGTATGGTTGAGTGGAATGAGGCAAAAGGTATGACAATTAAGTCAGGCAGCCCAACTGATTGACAAAGGTACTGCAAATTAAGAAATCATGCGACTAACTAAAAAACAAATAAAAAAAAACACACTATGAAACAAAGATCAATTATATTAAAAATGATAATAAAAAGCTTTGGGGCACCTTAAATGACATTTGGGGGAAGAAAAGCCAACTCGGCGCCTTCATTCATTGAATTAGATGGCTCATTCATCACAAAGCCAACTGATATTGCAAACTACTTTCATTGGCAAGATAACCAAACTTAGGGATGACATGCCAGGAACAAACTCTGACACTACACATGCAAGTATATCGGACCAAATTATGAAAGACAAGAATTGTACTTCTGAATTCCATAAAGTTAGTGTGGAAAAGGTGAAAAAAATATTGTTGTCTATCAACAATGACAAGTCACCGGGGTCAAACAATCTGGATGGAAAATTACTAAGGATAATAGCAGACAATACTGGCACTCCTATTTGCCACATCTTCAATTTAAGCCTACTAGAGAGCGTGTGCCCTCAGGCCTGGAGGGAAGCTAAAGTCATTCCGCTACCCAAGAATAGTAAAGTCCCCTGTACTGGCTCAAATAGCCGACTAATCAGCCTGTTACCAACCTTTAGTAAACTTCTGGAAAAAATGGTGTTTGACCAGATATAATGCTCTTTCACAGTAAACAAATTGACAACAGAACTTCAGCATGCTTATAGGGAAGGACACTCAACAAGCACTTACACAAATGACTGATGATTGGCTGAGAGAAATTAATGATAAAATGGTTGTGGGGGCTGTCTTGTTAGACTTCAGTGCAGCTTTTGACATGGTCGATCATAGTCTGCAGCTGGAAAAACATGTGTTATCGCTTTACACCCCCTGCTATAATGCTACACAGTGGGTGTTCTTTAATGGAAGCCTCTCAAATATAATCCAGTTAGAATCAGGAATTCCCCAGGGTAGCTGTTTAGGCCCCTTGCTTTTTTCAATTTTTACTAACGACATGCCACTGACTTTGAGTAAAGCCAGAGTGTCTATGTATACATGTCAGCTACTACAGTGGCTGAAATGACTGCAACACTCAACAAAGAGCTGCAGTTAGTTTCAGAGTGGGTGGAAAGGAATAAGTTAGCCCTAAATATTTCTAAAACTAAAAGCATTGTATTAGGAACAAATCGTAAACCTCAACTTAATCCTGTAATAAATCATTTGGAAATTGAAGTTGAGATGACTAAACTGCTTGGAGTAACCCTAGATTGTAAACTGTCATGGTCAAAACATATTGATGCAGTAGTAGCTAAGATGGGGAGAAGTCTTTCTATAATAAAGCAATGCTCTGCCTTCTTAACAACACTCTCAACCAGGCAGGTCCTACAGGCCCTATTTTTGTCACACCTTGACTACTGTTCAGTCGTGTGGTCAGGTGCCGCAAAAAAAGGACTTTGCAATTGCAATTGGCGCCGAACAGGGCAGCACGGCTGGCCCTTGGATGTACACAGAGGGCTAATATTAATAATATGCATGTCAATCTCTCCTGGCTGAAAGTGGAGGAGAGACTGACCTCCTCACTACTTTTATTTATGAGAGGTATTGACATGTTGAATGCACTGAGCTGTCTGTCTAAACTACTGGTACACAGCTCGGACACCCATGCATACCCCACAAGACATACCACAAGAGGTCTCTTCACAGTCCCCCAGAACAGACTATGGGAGGCACACAGTACTACATAGAGCCATGACTACATGGAGCTCTATTCCATATCAAGTAACTGACGCAAGCAGTACAATTAGACTTAAAAACAGACAAAAAAAAACACCTTATGGAACAGCGGAGACTGTGAAGCAACACAAACATTGGCTGAGACACACGCACATACACACACACGCACACGCACGCACGCACACACACACACACACACACACACACACACACACACACACACACACACACACACACTGTTGGGGATGAATCAGAATTAGTTAGGTAACATTGATAAATAAGATGTTTTATTTACATAATAATGCTTATGTGAGATATTTGTCATTAGCATGTCTTCTTTTGGATAATATTGTTGGCAGTTTGCAGTTATCCCTTCTCTGCTAGGGCTTAGTCACTAGGGGCCCAGAGAGGGGAGAGGTCAGGCTTGTCTTCATATGTCAATGTATCTGTTAAACCATGTGATAATATGAAGAATATCAGGAGGGGAGGAGGACAGAATGGAGGCTTGTCTTCTTATGGGAATGTGTCTGTAACTATTGTATGTCCCCTCTGAGGTTGCCCTTATCTTGATTTAGTATATGACCTAGAAGGCTCACTTTCTTTTCTGATCTTATCCAGGAGGGGGTGTATTTGAGATGGGGGTATCTAGAATTGACAATTGATATATGCCATTGGATGAGGTAATGTTTTGGTCCTAAGTGGTACCAAGAACGACATAAGAACTTCGTTTAGGAGACCAAACTGAACAATAATTTATAGCTAATGCTATCTAGCTATGGGATACTCCTCTTTCAAGTAAAAGGTTCTTTGTGTAATGTTCCTAAGATCTGTTATTTGTCATGTGAGTTGAGATGGGTGTGTCTTGGCTATATATGATACTAAGAACTGTTTTGTAAGCACTCTCAGAAAATTCATTTATAGACACTGAATCGATCTGAGAGTCAAACAGGGCTATGGTGAAGCTCATATATAATTAAATATGGACTTTATAATATACTCTGACTTGTGTGTGGTTTTCTCTCTCAATGTTTAGTAATACAGGAAATTACCACGACATTTGGCGTCACGAACGTGATGTGAATCTTCACTTGGTGACCGTTCCTGACAATCTAGGTAAATAAATCGTGCACGAGGGATCCCTCAAACTTGGGAAACCACACTCTCAGGGAAACCACACTTTGGGAATGAAGCAGTTGGACCAACCCTTGATCTGAGAGGCAGCGAGCCGAGTGGATACAACATCTCGATCTGAGTTTTTTTTAAGGAAAGAGGTGAGCGAACCACACACACTTGAAGTCAAGTTTTTTAAATATGCCTCTGTTACGTATACTCTGAGTGTGAATTCCTTTGTAAGGAGTGCACCTTGGAGGTGTAAACAGGGCCGAGTCAGAGGAGAGTGATCTGTTTGCGGACTCAAAGAATGCTCGGCTCTTGGTCAGTCCCGGCACTGAATTGATCACTGTGGGAATTGGTGCAGGCTGTGGGGGTGAGGGGCCAGGGTAACTGTGTGTACTGTGTGAAACATGGTACTTGGTGAAGCCCTATTGGAAGAAGGACCTCATTCTGTGTGTCCGTGTGACTCTCTAAGTGACTCTCAGAGATGGTGAATTCCAATTATTTTAAATGTGCTAGCCAGGTATGCCCTGGGTTACTCTGTGTGAGTATTTTGTTATGGGATCACTAGATAATATTTGTAGGAGCGTTCTGTGTGAGCGGGGTAGGTTGACTCTGTGTGGGTAACCTTTCAAGTATGTTCGGATGTTCTGTGTGAACGTCTGACCAGTTCTGTGTGAACATCTGACCAATCCTGTGTGGGTGATCCTTAAAGTTCTGTGGGAGTACCTAAGATTTCCTTACGTTTTATATGGATTCTGTGAATATTTGAAAATATGATAAATTGTATGTGTGTATAATTACTAGAGATTTGATAAAGTAATGCTGAGAATATAATTAGATACAATTTAAACCACCCATTCGTAGACGTACGTAGGTTTTGAGTTGGTATCTTTAAAGGATAATTTGATAAAGATTATTAAGCACTATTAAACTAGTCTACAAAATCTGGGAAATTGAGCTCTAGAAACATGAGTCTCTGAGCAAGTTTGTAATCTGAACCAGTATAGTAGTGAGTCCTTATGAAGTTTGTTGTTTGTTATTTGCATGTTCAATTAAGCATACATATACATTGATGTTGATTAAAACTTATGATTAATGATTTGAGGTACAGTGGAATTATCATTAGGTTTGATTTATAGTTCACTTTTGAGTTTCTGAATCGATGTGGTATAATGAATGCTAACAAAGTGTTTTGTGTTTTTTCTGGGAAAATGGGTGTTTCATTGTCTCTCTTTGAAATGTTTCCTGGGACTATAATCTTGGGGAGAGTGAGTAAGATTGAGGCCATAAATTACCAAATTGAAAAGGGCCTGGAGGTTTTTGTTTTTACCTAAAGTTCTGTAAATACACACACATAAAACATTTGTTATGACTATTTGTTGGTGTTTTTAAAATACTATGTTTGATTTGTTTTTTATTTCCTTTGGGTTTGGTAAGTTTTCCATTTGTTTTAGTGCAAAGTTATCTTGAAGGGGCACACACGCACATGGAATTTTTTACGAGTTTTTTTATTTTCTACGTTTTAATTAAACACGTGAATTCTTTTGATAAAGGAATGTTCTGGGAACCCGGGATACAACATGTAGGAACTATTTGACTATTGTTTGCAATTTGTCTAATATAGTAAAAAACACTTATTTGAAAGGTTTTGTATGACCTATAACCTCTATAATGACCTTCCGTTGTGGCTTGATCACCCTCATTGGAAAGCCATTTAGATAATGAATTTATGGTCATTTGTAAGACTGATTTCAAGATAATTTGTGTAATTGATAAATATGTTTGAGTTTATAGTTCTTAGCCATATTTGTAATTTGGACCAATGTGAAGAAGGAGAGGGCATTGCTTTTAACTAAGGGTATGCTGCTTTAAGTCTATTTTCCAATGCTATGGGTTAAATAATTTTTCTTTGTGGAGTTTTTCAGTTTAGTGATTTTAATTTGATTAGGTTATTTTAAATGTTGTTTTATCTTTTGTACCAGTAGTGTTTTTTTTTATACATGACTCTCATGGAGAGATATGTGTAAAAAAATGGTGGAAGATTCAGTTATTTGAGGTTTTGAATTGAAGTTTATACACCTTGAGTGATATGTGAACGAGTGTATTGTATTGTTGTGTTTGTTTTGTTCTATTCCCGAGGGGATATAGGTCTAACTTCCTGATCCTTGGCTCTACGATAGAGTTGACAGTGAGATGGGGAGTATAAACCAATTTGAAAGAATAGTTTCAATAGAATGTGTGGATATTCTCTTTGAAATATGTTTAGATATGTGTATTAAGAATAATTGGTAAAAGCAATAATTTATCATGTAGTTAATGAACTGAACTAAACTGTTGTTCTGATCTGTTCTTTCGAGGTTATCATGAAAAGTGAAATCAGACGGTATCTTAATGCATGGAAGAGGTAATTGGACCGAGTTTAAGTCTCATAGTGTGTGTACCTCAAAACCAACCTCTAACTGGCTGAAGAAAAGTGACAAAGGCGTTGAAAAAGACACTTCCGAACCACTTCTACCGAGAGAAAGGAACCAAGCCAGAAATCAGTGTACAGTATCCAATCTAAGCTATCAACTGCTTTTCTTTCATGTTTCTCTCAGGAGTGTGAGAGTCCACGTGGAGTGGGCATGGAGAGAGAACTTTTCTTATGATGCTGGTATACTGGTTGACGAATGGACAAGGCATAATGAGTGGTAAAGGTGAGACATTGAAATTGGGACATTATCATGGGCCATCCACTTTGAACTGTAAAGCTATCTGAAGAAGAACGAAAAGGACGCCAGAAGAATCAGTGCCTGGGAGAGGGGGGTTGGTCAACTGTGCCAATAAAATTATTTTAGACTTTTGTGGAATCAGTTTGATTGAAGAGGTCTACACCATGTAAAATTATAGTAATTTAGATTAAGAATGCATTGAGATACTGATCTGTATTATAATCTTGATTTAAAAAGTTAATAGTCGAATTACATACTGAATGTTAATATGAATGTAAATTCTGCTAATATTGATGTGTGTTAAATTGAGTGTTTTACTTTGAGTGATAAGACCAATTTGAATCACTGAGGAATGTCATTCTAAATTTTGGTTGGATAAATAGTTGGATTGTTAATTATGATTTGGAATATGAATGATTTCCCTGACCTATTCTCTATTCCTGACTACATCTCTGAGCATGATGACTTAGAGGGATGACTGTCCTATATGTTGAGATGAGGCCTGTGTTTAGATACTGGTTCTCCTGTAATTTAGGGAGCATTTCTATGTTATGTTTTTATTTTCCTCAAATGGATTATTCTGTGTTATTAAACATGTGCAAGTTTTTCTTGTGGAATAAAGGTTGTAAACTTAGTTTCAGTAGGGAAAAAGCTTACATATAAGCTAAGGTATTTGACATTAAAGGGATTATATTTTTTATTTTCTTTTAAATATTGAGTATGTAGTTAATGTTCTGATTCTCCAGAAGGGACAATGTCCCTTGAGAGGGGAATGTTGGGGATGAATCAGAATTAGTTAGGTAACATTGATAAATAAGATGTTTCATTTACATAATAATGCTTATGTGAGATATTTATCATTAGGATGTCTTCTTTTGGATAATACTGTTGGTAGTTTGCAATTATCCCTTCTCTGCTAGGGCTTAGTCACTAGGGGCCCAGAGAGGGGAGAGGTCAGGCTTGTCTTCATATGTCAATGTATCTGTTAAACCATGTGATACTATGAAGAATATCAGAAGGGGAGGAGGACAGAATGGAGGCTTGTCTTCTTATGGGAATGTGTCTGTAACTATTGTATGTCCCCTCTGTTTTCTCAGCAGCAGCTCTAAGCGGCGTGTCAGAGGCGGTCTCGTTGCAAAACAAGGCCGTCGCCGAAACAAAGACGGTCTTGCGGAGTTGTTCTGCCAAGTTATTTGAGAAAGGAAAGAGAGGAAGGCTCCACATCAGTAGGCTCAGTTGAGTATCTTACCTAGTTATTTTCAGATTATCTCCTTTTGCTCTTGCAACTATGTATGTTTTCTATACCTGTTCGCTCCTCTCCCTGTAGGCTTTACAAACGCTCCACACCCCTTTGCTGCAACCCTTCTAATTTAGTGTATCCTGCGCGCACAACACGTGTGGAATTCCTGGTCTCTGGCACCGTTTGGAACTGCCGATCTGAGGTCAAGAACGCCAAGTTCATCTTAGCCTATGATGCCCTTCACTTGACAAGTCCCTTGACTTTTTGGACCTGACGGAGACTTGGATCACACCAGAGAACCCTGCCACTCCAGCTGCTGTCTCTTCATCGGACTACGTTTTATCTCATAGAGCATATGGTCATCACGGTGGTGGCACAGGGCTACTAATTTCTAGATTTTCTCTCTCACCTGTTAATCTCCTCATTTGAATTCCATGCTGTCACTGTCACTTCTCCACTCAAGCTCAACATTGTAGTCATCTATCACCCACCAGATACCCTTGGAGATTTGCTGAATGAACTTGACACCTTGATAAGCTCATTTTCTGAGGATGGTTCACCACTCTTCGTACCTGGTGACTTCAACCTCCCGATGTCTGCCTTTCGATTAATTTCTTTGCAACTCTCTTTTCCTCTCCTTGCCTCTTTTGACCTTACCTTTTCCCAGTCGCCTCCCGCTCACAAGGCAGGCAATATGCTTGACCTCATCTTTACTAGAGTCTGTTCACCTACTAACCTCACTGCAACCCCCCTCCAGGTCTCTGATCACTACTTTGTTTCCTTTTCGGTCTTCCACGCCTCCATCCCTAGCCACTCAGCCCCTACCCAAAATTGTAATGTGCCCTTGCAATCTTCACTCTCTCTCTCCCACTATTCTCTCCTCTTCTATCATCTCTCCCTTCAACTAAATCCTTCTCCCTCCTGTCTCCTGATTCTGCAAATTTGACCCTACTCTCACTTTCCACATTCTATGAGACGTAATGTCCCCTCTCCTCCCGGCAGGCTCGGTCCTACCATCCTGCTCCGTGACTCATTACTAGCTTATAGAACAGGGCTGCGGGCAGCTGAGCGAAAATGGAGGAAAACTCCATTTCCGGAGGACCTATCATCCTTTCACTCCCTCCTTTCTACCTTCTCTTCCTCTGTATCCACTGCTAAAGCCACTTTCTATCATTCTAAATTTAAAGAATCTGCCTCTAACCCTAGGAAACTCTTTTCCACCTTCTCCTCCCTCCTTAACCTCCTTAATCCTCCACCACCTCCAGGTTGACGAAATCAGCTCCTCATTCTCTTAACCTATTGAGTCCACTGGTCCCACACAGAACTACCCTATGCCTTGACCTCTTTCTACTCTCTCTCCAGATGAAATCCTGCGACTAGTAAGGTCTGGCCACCTGACACCCTCCTCCCCTCTCCAGACCATCTCTGGAGGCCTTCTCCCATTCCTCACTTCCATCATCAACTCATCCCTGACAACTGGCTGCATCCCCTCTGACTTCAAAATGGCCAGAGTCGCTCCCATCCTAAAGAAACCAACACTCGACTCCTCTGACGTAAAAAACTCCAGACCGGTATCCCTTCTTTCTTTTCTTTCCAAAACACTTGAGCGTGCTGTCTCTGACCATCTCTCACAACGATCTTCTTGACCCTAACCGGTCAGGCTTCAAGACGGGTCACTCAACCGGGACTGCTCTTCTCTGTGTCACAGAGGCTCTCCGGACTGCCAAAGCTGACTCTCTCTCCTCTGTTCTCATTCTCCAAGATCTGCCTTCAACATCGTGAACCATCAGATTCTCCTCTCCACCCTCTTAGGGCTGGGCATCTCAGGTTCTGCACACTCATGGATTGCATCCTACCGGGCAAGTCGCTCCTACCAGGTGACGTAGAGAGAATCTGTGTCTGCACCACGTATTCTCACTTCCTCTTCCAAGATGGGGTAGCAGTCAGACGTCTTTGTCCTTCGTCTTGTCGTGTCCCATGTATATATCTTTTTATATATTTTTCTTCGCATATCTTTTTCAAATATTCTTCTAAACCTCAACTTCAAAATACTCTCCTGCTACCCGCCTCACACAATGTGGTGTGGATCTGCTTTTTTTCTAAAGTATTTTTCTTTACCTCTGAATCGGAATCCCCCAACAGAAGCTAGCCAGCTAACTAGCGACTAGCTAGTAGTCAGCTAACCACTGCTAGCGGTAATCAGCTACCTTTAGAGAGTTCTCGCTAGTTTGTACAACGCGATTCAAACCAGAGCATTCAGGACCTATTTTCTCTCCATATCCCTGGATTCCTACTGCAAGCTCTGAACCTTCTCACCAGGATCATCGCAGCTAGCTGACTACTCATGGCTAATGTCTCTGTCCCGAAGCAAGCACCAATTAGCCTGGAGTTAGCCCATGCTAGGCCCATCTCCCGGCTAGCTGAAGAGGTCCATCAGCCACTCCTGGGCTACAATACCTATTTTGCCAACTGGCCTGGACCCCTTTTACTGCCGGTTCTTCACGACTGGACTACTGATGTAATCTGCTCGAGGGGGTTACTCAACTGGCTCAACTGGCTCTTACGTCGCGAAGTCCCCTGAATGCCCATCTCCTAGCCTGCTAGCCGTGGCCCGCTAGCTGTCTAGAGCATATCGGACTGTTGCTAATAGGTCCATCGGCCAATTTCTCGTGCCACTATTCCTATTTTGCCAATCGGCCTGGGCCCCTTTTACTACACAAAGCCCTGCTTATCCATCGTGACTGGACTACCGACGTAATCTGCCCGAGGGCTTTTTTCCAACAGGACCCTCCGTCGCGACGTCCCCTGAATGCCCATCTGCTAGCCGCGGCCCGCTAGCTGTCTAGAGCATATTGGACTGTTAGCTGAATAGATCCATTTGCCAACTGGACTGGACCCCTCTGCTACTCGGAACCCTACTAATCCATCACAACTGGTCTATCGACGGAACCGCACGAGGCGGCTAAAACAGACTTTCCTCCATCGCGACGTCTCTCTAAGGCCCTTCTGCTAGCTTTCTAGCCCCGGCCTACTAGCTGTCTGAATCGCCGTGTCTCCAGCCAGCCCAACCATTCACTGGACCCTTATGATCACTCAGCTACCGCATGCCTCTCGATAATGTCAATATGCCTTGTCCATTAGTGTTCTGGTTAGTGATTCTTGTTTTATTTCACTGTAGAGCCTCTAGCCCTGCTCAATATACATTAACCAACCATTTAGTTCCACCTCCCACATATGCGATGACATCACCTGGTTTAAATGTTTCTAGAGACAATATCTCTCTCATCATCACTCAATTGCTAGGTTTACCTCCACTGTACTCACATCCTACCATACCTTTGTATGTACATTATGCCTTGAATCTATTCTATTGTGCCCAGAAACCTGCTCCTTTTACTCTCTGTTCCAAACGTACTAGACGACCAGTTCTTATAGCCTTTAGCTGTACCCTTATCCTACTCCTCCTCTGTTCCTCTGGTGATGTAGAGCTTAATCCAGGACCTGCAGTGCCTAGCTCCACTCTTATTCCCCAGGTGCTCTCATTTGTTGACTTCCGTAACTGTAAAAGCCTTGGTTTCATGCATGTTAAAACCTCTTGGTGTTAGGGGGCAGTATTTTCATTTTTGGAAAAAAAACATTCCCATTTTAAACGGGATATTTTGTCAGGAAAATATGCTAGAATATGCATATAATTGACAGCTTTGGATAGAAAACACTCTAACGTTTCCAAAACTGTAAAGATATTGTCTGTGAGTATAACAGAACTGATGTTGCAGGCGAAAGCCTGAGAAAAATCCAATCCGGAAGTGCCCCAGGTTTTGAAAGCGCTGTGTTCCAATGACTCCCTATTCAGCTGTGAATGTACCATCAACGAGCTTACGCTTTCTACGTATCCCCCAAGGTGTCTACAGCATTGTGACGTAGTTTTACGCATTTCTGTTGAAGAATAGCCGTAGGCTGCCACATTGCGTAAGTGGTCACATGGTGGCTCCGAGAGAGATTCTTGCATAAAATACAGAGGTAGCCATTACTCCAATCGGTCCTAGTGACAAACGAATTGTCCCGACGGATATTATCGAATAGATATTAGAAAAACACCTTGAGGATGGATTCTAAACAACGTTTGCCATGTTTCTGTCGATATTATGGAGCTAATTTTGAATATTTTTCGGCGTTGTGGTGACCGCAATTTCCGGGCGATTTTTCAGCCAAACGTGAAGAACAAATGGAGCTATTTCGCCTACAAAAATAATCTTTTGGGAAAAAATGAACTTTGGCTGTCTACCTGGGAGTCTCGTGAGTAAAAACATCCGAAGTTCATCAAAGGTAAACAATTTAATTTGATTGCTTTTCTGATTTCCGTGACAAGGTTGCCTGGTGCTAGCAAGGCATAATGCTATGCTAGGCTATGACAAACTTACACAAATGCTTGTCTAGCGTTGGCTGTAAAGCATATTTTGAAATCTGAGATGACAGGGTGATTAACAAAAGGCTAAGCTGTGTTCCAATATATTTCACTTGTGATTTTCATGAATAGGAAGATTTTCTAGGAAGATTTATGTCCGTTGCGTTATGCTGATTAGTGTCAGATGATGACAATGGTCCCGTTCACGGGATGGGGTGTCATTACAGGTTAACATTAGAAGCCTCCTTCCAAAGTTTGTTTTATTCACTGCTTTAGCACACTTTGCCAAGCCGGATGTCTTAGCCGTGTCTGAATCCTGGCTTAGAAAGACCACCAATACCACTGAAATTTCCATCCCTAACTATAACATTTTACTCCAAAAGGGGCGGAAATGCAATCTACTGCAGAGATAGCCTGCAGAGTTATGTCCTACTATCCAGGTCTGTACCCAAACAATTCAAGTTTCTACTTTTAAAAATCCACCTTTCCAGAAACAAGTCTCTCACCGTTGCCGCTTGCTAAAGATCACCTTCTGAATGCCCCCCATCTATCTTCAGAGCTCGTGCTGCTAGGTGAACTAAACTGGGACATGCTTAACACCCCGGCCATCCTACAATCTAAGCTTGATGCCCTCAATCCCACACAAATTATTAATGAACCTACCAGGTACAACCCCAAATCCTTAAACACGGGCACCCTCATAGATATCATCCTAACGAACCTGCCCTCCAAATACACCTCTGCTGTTTTCAACCAAGATCTCAGGGGTCAATGCCTCATTGCCTGCATCCGTAATGGGTCTGTAGTCAAACGACCACCCCTCATCACTGTCAAACACTCCCTAAAACACTTCAGTGAGCAGGCCTTTCTAATCGACCTGGCCGGGGTATCCTGGAATGATATTGACCTCATCCCGTCAGTAGACGATAACGGGTTATTCTTTAAAAGTGCCTTCCTCACCATCTTAAATAAGCATGCTCCAGTCAAAGAATTTAGAACCAGGAACAGATATAGCCCTTGGTTCACTGCAGACCTGACTGCCCTTGACCAGCACAAAAACATTCTGAGGCATACTGCATTAGCATCGAATAGTCCACGTGATATGCAACTTTTCAGGGAAGTTAGGAACCAATATACACAGGCAGTTAGGAAAGCAAAGGCTAGTTTTTTCAAACAGAAATTTGCATCCTGTAGCACATACTCAAAAAAGTTATGGGACACTGTAAAGTCCATGGAAAATAATAGCACCTCCTCCCAGCTGCCCACTGCACTGAGGCTAGGAAACACTGTCAGCACCGATAAATCCACTATAATTGAGAATTTCAATAAGCATTTTTCTACGGCTGGCCATGCTTTCCACCTGGCTACCCCTACCCCGGTCAACTGTCCGGCACAACCCACAGCAACTCACCCAAGCCTCCCCCATTCTCCTTCACCCAAATCCAGATAGCTGATGTTCTGAAAGAGCTGCAAAATCTGGACCCCTACAAATCAGCTGGGCTAGACATTCTGGACCCTCTCTTTCTAAAATTATCTGCCGAAATTGTTGCAACCCCTATTACTAGTCTGTTCAATCTCTCTTTCGTATCGTCTGAGATTCCCAAAGATTGGAAAGCTGCCATGATCATCCCCCTCTTCAAAGGGGAAACACTCTAGACCCAAACTGCTACAGGCCTATATCTATCCTACCCTGCCTTTCTAAGGTCTTCGAAAGCCATTTAGAATCCCACCGTACCTTCTCCGCTATGCAATCTGGTTTCCGAGCTGGTCATGGCTGCACCTCAGCCACGCTCAAGGTCCTATACGATATCATAACCACCATCAATAAGAGACATTACTGTGCAGCCGTATTCATCGACCTGGCCAAGGCTTTCGACTCTGTCAATCACCGTATTCTTATCGGCAGATTAAACAGCCTTGGTTTCTCAAATTATTCTCTCGCCTGGTTCACCAACTACATCTCTGATAGAGTTCAGTGTGTCAAATTGGAGGGCCTGTTGTCTGGACCTCTGGCAGTCTCTATGGGGGTGCCACAGGGTTCAATTCTCTGGCCGACTCTCTTCTCTGTATACATCAATGATGTCGCTCTTGCTGCTGGTGATTCTCTGATCCACCTCTACGCAGACGACACCATTCTGTATACTGGCCGTCCTTTGGACACTGTGTTAACTGACCTCCAGATGAGCTTTAATGCCATACAACTCTCCTCCTGTTGCCATCAACTGCTCTTAATTGCAAGTAAAACTAAATGCATGCTCTTCAACCGATCGCTGCCTGCACCTGCCCGCCTGTCCAGCATCACTACTCTGGACGGTTCTGACTTAGAATATGTGGACAACTACAAATACCTAGGTGTCTGGTTCGACTGTAAACTCTCCTTCCAGACTCACATTAAGCATCTCCAATCCAAAATTAAATCTAGAATCAGCTTCCTATTTTGCAACAAAGCATCCTTCACTCATGCTGCCAAACATACCCTCGTAAAACTGACCATCCTACCAATCCTCGATTTCGGCGATGTCATCTACAAAATAGCCTCCAACACTTAACTCAACAAATTGGATGCAGTCTATCACAGTGCCATCCGTTTTGTCACCAAAGCCCCATATACTACCCACCATTGCGACCTGTATGCTCTCTTTGGCTGGCCCTCGCTTCATACTCGTTGCCAAACCCACTGGCTCCTGGTCATCTACAAGTCTTTGCTAGGTAAAGCGCCGCCCTATCTCAGCTCACTGGTCACCATAGCAGCACCCACCCGTAGCACGCGCTCCAGCAGGTATATCTCACTAGTCACCCCCAAAGCCAATTCCTCCTTTGGCCGCCTTTCCTTCCAGTTCTCTGCTGCCAATGACTGGAACGAACTGCAAAGATCACTGAAGCTGGAGACTCATATCTCCCTCACTAGCTTTAAGCACCAGCTGTCAGAGCAGCTCACAGATCACTGCACCTGTACATAGCCCATCTGTAATATAGCCCATCCAACTACTTCATCCCGATACTGTATTTATTTATTTATCTTGCTCCTTTGCACCCCAATATCTCTACTTGCACATTCATCTTCTGCATGTCAATCACTCCAGTGTTTAATTGGTATATTGTAATTACTTCGCTACCATGGCCTATTTATTGCCTTACCTCCCTTATCTTACCTAATATGCACACACTATATATAGATTTTTTTCTACTGTATTATTGACTGTATGTTTGTTTATTCCATGTGTAGCTCCTATGGCCTATTTATTGCCTACCTCCTCATGCCTTTTGCACACACTGTATATAGACTTTCCTTTCTCTACTGTGCCATTGACTTGTTTGTGTAATTGGCTTGTTTATTGTTTACTCCATGTCTAACTCTGTGTTGTTGTATGTGTCGAACTGCTTTGCTTTATTCTTGGCCAGGTCGCAGTTGTAAATAAGAACTTGTTCTCAACTAGCCTACCTGGTTAAATAAAGGTGAAATTTAAAAAATATATAATAATAATTAAAAATACTGGTGTCCCCCAGGGCTCGGTTCTAGTTCTAGACCCCTTCCTCTTCTCTCTGTACATCAAGTCACTCGACTCTGTCATATCCTGACATGGTCTCTCCTATCATTGCTATGCGGATGACACTCAACTACTTTTCTCCTTCCCCACTTCTGACACCCAGGTGGAGACACGCATCTTTGCGTGCCTGGCAGATATCTTAGCTTGGATGTCAGCCCACCACCTCAAGCTTCACCTCAACAAGACAGAGCTGCTCTTCCTCCCGGGGAAGGCCTGCCCGCTCAAAGACCTCTCCATCTCAGTTGGCAATGCCACGGTGTCCCCCTCCCAGAGTGCAAAAACCTTGGCAGAGAACACTGTGTCGTTCTCTGCAGACATCAAAGCAGTGACTAGCACCTGCAGGTTCATGCTCTAAAACATCCGTAGAGTACGACCCTACCTCACACAGGAAGCGGCGTAGGTCCTAATCCATGTTAATATGTAGTTACTATGACTGAGATGTGGTTGTCCCACCTAGCTATCTTAAGATGAATGCACTAACTGGATTAAAGCATCTGCTAAATTACCCAAAATGTCAATGTAAATGTAAGACCAGGCTCTTTTGACTAAAATACCTCTTCATACCCAGAAAATGGTGGATAACATGCTGGGGCCTGCAGCTGGGGGCTGTCGTGAGAGAGACAGGGTTGTGATCTCTCCACCAGTCTATGCCGGCCGTATTTCAGAACCTCTCATCCCCATTTTAACAAGTCAGTCGCTCCTCGCCCGGGGAATGCCTAAAACAGATGCAGCTGTCTGTTGGTCGGTGGAGGACTTTCTGCAGGGAGCGAGGGGAGGCTTGGTTGTGTTAGGGTGAGCCTGGCAGAGAGGGATGCAGTGGGATGCAGACCAGCCACAGCAGCACTGGGGTGGAGAGGAGAGGGAGCCATTGCAACGTCCAGGCAGCCAGGCAGTCAAGCTCCTGACCCAGGACCCAGGGCAGGGCAGACTCATAGACTCACACAGACACACAATCTGGCCTCACACACATAATGAAAATGAAATATGGAACAGAGCACTGGCAAAGACACCAGTGGAGGATCTGGATCAGCAGAGCTGACTTCGACAGCCAAGACAAGGCCCTGGGGAAGAGACCGCTGAATTACAGTAGTAGGAGTCTATGGTTTTACCCTGTCAGAACAGGGACCTGTGTTAGCCTACATGTTGAAACCACACTATTTTCAGCCTTTAAGAGGTCATTTTACCCTTATACTCTCCTTGCTTGAAACCATTTGAAACCATACGGTAATATTGAAATAAATAAATAAAAGAGAGGTATAACGCATAACTCTCATAACTCTCCAGCCCTATATTTCACCCTATCTTCAGCCCCACCATCACCCGCCAGCAGAAAAGTTGCCATTTAAAAATACACACACCCTTCTCATGTGCCTATCCTTGTCATGTAAAGAGAAAGAGCAGCTCAATGGAATTCCAGCCATAAAAGCAGCTTTATTTTAGCATCCATCTGAAATGTGTAATCACATTCAACGTTTTCTATGGCTCAAATCTGGGTTTTCCTTCTTTCAGCGTAAAACCTGGATCGTGTATGAGGCGCACCGTATTCAGTGACAAGGTCCAAGCCTTTCACATTAAGCTCATGATTCATAGGTAGGGCTCAGTCTTTCCACTGTTAAGAGACAAAGGGGTATCCTAAAGAGACCTCGTTTAGCCTCTATGCATCGGTCAGACACAGTTTACAGTGCACACTACACTAATACTGTTGTACTCACTCCCATGATGAAGACTCTTTATGAAGACATACATCTGTTAACAAGTAGAGATATCCTGACTATAATATATGTAGGAATATGTAACAGTCCTTTACAGAGGACAGGCTTTTCCTCTGTGTTATACAGAGGGGAGAAACAGCACCTGAAATAACACATTTCTTGGTAGGTAGAGTCAGTAGCACATGCACTGAAGATCACGACAAGTTCAAACAGTTCCGACCAAATTTTTCTGTTTCAAGGAAAATACAGGAAGCCGTAGAAGAAGCCATAGAAGAAGCCACAAAGTTTTTCAGCAGCCATCTTTAGCAGTAATATTGACCAAAAGAGCAGCTTCCAGCTCATTCTCTCATTCTCTTTATTTACTCTTTGCTTCCTTATGTCAAAGACCCCAAATAACACATTTGTCACTTTACAATACTTATAGAGATATCCCTACACCCTATGTAAGATTTTCCTCTACTGTACTGTAGAAATACCACATCAACTCAACCAGAGTAGATAGTAGCATATGGATACCGCGTCCAGTAACAAAAAGCCATTAGACAACAAGGGTGGATTTGAGGATTTGTCCCATGGATCTGAGTGAGATGTGTGTGAGCCCGGTAGAATTTAAGGCAACCCATGGACAGTATCAACTAAAGCACCTGTGTAGAGAGAAGAACTTAGCAGTGTTCTCAGTCTGCTAAAGTAATGCACTGTGGGCTCCAAAATTACTGCCACTCCTGACTGGCAATGCACAAACAATACTTAAACAAATATAAACAATATAATTTTAGAGATAAACTCAAAATACCAACATGTGAGAAATACTGTACTTTATTAATGTTTCAATGGAACCAAACAAAATCATACAATTATTTAAAACAAAACACATTTCACCAAAATCAAGGTTTCATAATTATTGGCACTCCTCATTTAGTACATAACGCATCCACCTCTGGCAAGGATAACAGCATGGAGTCTTTTCCTGTAATGTTTGACAAGGTTAAGGAACACATTTGGAGGGATTTTGGACCATTCCTCTATGCAGATCCTTTCAAGATCCTTCACATTCTTGGGTTTGTGCTTATCAACTGCCCTCTTCAACTCAGCCCACAGGTTTTTGATTGGATTGAGGTCTGGCGGCTGAGATGGCCATGGCAGAACATTGATTTTGTTGTCACAGAACCATTTCTGTGTGGATCTCTGTTTTGGGTCATTGTCTTGTTGGAAAGTCCACCTACGGCCAAGTCCCAGCCTTCTGGCAGAGGCAACCAGATTGTCAGCCAAAAATGCCTGATACTTGGTGGAATTCATTATGCCATCAATCTTAACCAGTTTCCCTGGACCTCTGGAATTAAAACAGCCCCACCACCATATTTCACCGTGGGTATGAGGTGCCTCTCCTAGTATGCATCTCTGTTTCGACGCCAAACATGCCGATGCTGTATCTGACCAAAACGTTCAATTTTGGTTTCATCTGACCGGAGCACCTTCTTCCAGTCATAATTTAAATTACGTTTGGCAAACTCCAAGCGTTTGCGTCTGTGTCTTGGGGTCAGACAGGGCTTTCTTCTGGCAACCCTTCCAAAGAGCCTGTGGTTGTGGAGGTGGCGTTTGAACCTGGTGACTCCAAGACGCCACCAAGGCCTGCAATTCTTTACAGTGATTCTTGGGGATTTTGTTGCTTCTCTCACCATCCTCCTCCCTATACTGGGGGGCAAAATGCATTTGCGTCCTCAACCCGTGAGGTTTTCAACTGCTCCATATCTTTTAATTTTTTTTATAATTGCCCTGACAGTACTCAAAGGTATATTCAATTGTTTGTGGATCTTCTTGTAGCCATTACCAGATTTATGAAGGTCTATGACCATCTGTCTCTTTTGAACGGCCAGTTCTTTTGTTTTCTTCATGGTTGGATGACAAAGGGATATTACCAAATTTCTATACCTTAGTGAAACAGGAAGTGATGTAATGGCTCAATATAGTTTCTTAAGACTTAAGGTTACTTAAATATGTGGAATTTAATTCCTGGTTTAATTTTGTGAGATGTTATTTACAATAATCTTTAAGGGTGCCATTAATTGTGAAACCTTAATTTTTTATTAAATCAATAAATTATTTTGGTGGGTTCCATTGAAACATTAATAAAGTACAGTATTTCTCATGTTGGTATTTTGAGTTTCTCTCTATAATCATATTGTTTATATTTTTTAGTATTGTTTGTGCATTGCCAGTCAGGGGTGCCAGTAATTTTGGAGCCCACTGTATGTAATACATCTATACCATTTAGCAAAGCCTTTTATCCAAAGTGACTTACAGTCATGCGTGCATACAATGTTACGTATGGGTTGCCCCGGGAATCAAACCCACCGTCCTGGCGTTGCAAGCGCCCTGCTCTACCAACTGAGCTAAAGGGACTGTAGAAGTAGAATATGGTTTACTACTCTCTCACTGACAGAGATAGATGTCTCTCTAGCTCTGAGAATACCTTCATGCCGGATGGTTCTCGTGCTGCTATGAAACCTGGCACCATTCCGTTCATTTTCTTACGAGCCGTAAGAGATCACAGTGGGCCACATGCCAAGAGTCATTCAACATCATTCATTTCACAGTTTATGTTGCGCTATCTAATCAAGTGTGTAGTGCAATTCCACAGTTGTGTTTTTAACCAAAAGTGCATTGCATATAACCCAGTTTCACAGCCCTGAGGCGGCTGATTGGAGCCAAGGCATCACAGCTGTAGGAAGACCAATCTTAATACAAAGCAAGACTCTGAGCACAGAGACCACAGAACAGACCAAGTGTTTAGCCAACTAAGCTCTCCTACATTCAGCATGCAGCCTGCCTGTCTCACAGTAAGCACAGGGACTTAATAGGGACCAATACAAGCAGGCTTTACTGACATTTTTAACCGATGACTACTGGATATCTGCCAAATACTTTTTTCAACTATCTAGGGCCATTTTGAAGAAAGAAGATGTTCAGATTCTGACATTCTCTAATATTCTGATACTCAACTCACTGCCTGACTAACAGTATGAGCTCTGAGACATGGACCTAAAGTAAATGTCACCGTGTTTGCTGAGCTATAAAGTCTGACTGATATATCATCAAAGTGGGTCAGGAACATGAACCAGAAGCATGCAGAGACACCTTAGGTCAGAGGTCAGATTGAGAGCTAGGTTGTTTATCATATTGATCCGGGATGGACCACACAAAACACATGTGTTTAGCCCGACTAATAGAAAGAGTAGGGGATCAATATTTATTTATTCAACCTGTATTTAGCCAGGTAAATCATTGAGAACGAATTATCTACTGCAATAATACAGGGATTGTCACTGAGCCTAATTTAGGTCAAACCTGTCTGTGTCTACAGTGTGTATTTAGGACTGTAGAGCTATAGGGGTATGAGTGGGCAGGATGCCAAGCTCTCCAGGATCTGCAGTGGGAAACTCTACTTATCTATTGGTGTGTGTGGTACACATAAATAAACACACATACTCCTGCATTATACGCCCCAGCACCACCTCTCATCACACTAGGAAATCGCGCCCACCCATCCGCGCACACACACATACACACTTACACACACTCTGTGCTTATTAAAAACAGCAACACAGAGTTCAGCACACAGTGCAGGACAGGTCTGCTTTCTGTTGAGCAGGACCACAGGAAACAGACAAGGCAGAAACAGACCTGGGCTCTACTCTATGCAACATGTCTATAGGATAAATCTGATTGAGCTCAAAGAGAATGCAGCCATAAGCCTCTGCAGACACCTTGCGAAATAACAGAGTCAAAGTTTAACCATACAAAGTAAAGAGATGCCTGCTGCAAACTGACTCCAGCTCCACACAGAGGGCAGAATAAACAGAGCCTTTGGTTACAGCTACAGTAGGAGATGTGATGTTATTGTACGCAAGCAAAAAGGGCCAAGGCAGGAAAAGCAGATGTTTCAGTGTCTATGTCATCAGTCTACTTTGGTCTCCTCAATATAATTTATGACAGCATCTCACTGCTACTATGGGATGTGCTCTGACCTGCTGAATATATTCCCTAGGTGAGTATACACAGAAATCAGGCCTCAATACGTTCCCTGGTAGTGAGAGAGAGAGAGAGTACAGAATGGTCCCTGGTTGGTTTAGCTCACAATGTGTAGCAGATGGCGAAGTTACTGTATGAAATGCCTAGGCTTTCTGGGGAAGTGGTGTTGGCGTTAGCGTCGGTTCAAATCCAGGGTCCGCCTTGGACAGAGATGGACCGTGTTATACAGAAGTAAACTTACTGGGCAACTCACTGCAGGGTATCAGAGACAGAGAGCCAAAAAGGACCCAGACACATAGAGTAAAGTACAGTACACACTGCAGTTCATACCACACCCACAGACCACAGCAGTATAAGCTACAGTAGAGTACAGTAGAGTATAGTAGAGTACAGTCCAATACAGTAGAGTACAGTAGAGCAGTCCAGTCCAGAAAGTCTAGTCCACACTACTGTCCATACCACAACAGTATAAGCTTCAGTACAGTCCAGTCCAGTACAGCGCAGTACAGTATAGTAGAGTACAGTACAGTGCACACTGCAGTCCATACCACACCCACAGACCACAGACCAGCTGCATGAATACTGAGTGAGATCCCACCCCGGCCACATAAAAGCGGACCACTCCCTCCATGGGGTCAGCTAGTCACCACACTGCCCAGAGATCTATCGGCTGGAGGGCTGAAGGTCTGGTGAGAACACTGGCCCCTGTGATAAATCACAATTTCACTGGTATTAAAAGTAGAAATTAGTCTAAGCTAATATGAGATCAGAGGGACTCTTTATCTTGATTAAATCTTAATATAGTAAAGATCTCCACTGGATTACAGTGCATGGGGGAAAAAAATGTGGTTGAGAGCGCAGCAAATTGGGTTGAAGGGAGACTCAGAGGCAAGCATGAGTTCCTAGAGCGCAACTTGGAAAGGGTTCACTCAGAATTATGGCTTAAAATCATATTGGAAAAACATTTCTAAGAGTTAAATCCTGATGAAATAAGAAGTCAAATGTATCCAGCTGCACACTGGACACAAAGCCAGTCAATATAACAGGTTTACACAGGGACTTATGTCTCTCCAATTTCTAGCCACAGGTGTATTTTAGAGATGCATATAAAAAAATACAGTTAAAGGAACAAATATGTCCATCATGATCCTTCATTGGGATCCCAGATCCCAGATCCTGGACTCAGAACCCAATCAACCCAGTCACCCCAACCTGACCTCTGTTTCACTCCTTATGGAAAGATAACAGTGTTATACTCTGCTGCCCTCTGCTGGTTATGTGTAATTGATTAAATGTTAATAAAAAAAACTGTATCTTGTGTTTGGATGCAGTTGATTTTGAGAACTCTATTGGGGCTGTGTTTTTTTCGTGTTTGAAAGTTTGTGTGGAATGATGGCAACATTTCATCTCAATGAATTAAACTTAGCTTTTCTTCTCTGATTCCATCCATCCTGTCACTGTTCTGTTCTATTCCGAGTGGTTTGGCAGGAGTACACAGGCCTGGCCAGGCCACTGGTAAATGAGTTAAGTGTCCTACCTGACACCTCCCTGCCACACAGATGGAAGTCTCGTTCTGGCCGCACGGCGTCCCATCGATGACCCTATCCGACTGACGCACGTAGAAGCGGAAGCCGATCGCACGACAGTTGAGCTCACAACGCTGGTCCCCTGAAACTGTGACAGAGGAGACACATAAACAAATGATTTGATATGATTTATGAGTACAAAACATTATCTCTCTCTAGTAGGGTGCCTGGCAGGGCTGTAAATGTACATTGTTCAATGTAGGTGGACAAGCTGGGTAGACTGCTGCATTAGAATTGTGATGTCGTGCAGTAAAGTGTTGTTGTTTTCTTCCATTGAGCCATGCTGCCATCTAGCATCTGATGTGAGGAGTGGTCTTTTTTTACATTTATTTTTATTTCACCTTTATTTAACAAGGCAAGAAGACATTCTTATTTTCAATGACAGCCTATGAACAGTGGGTTAACTGCCTGCTCAGTGGCAGAATGACAGATTTGTACCTTGTTAGCTCAGGGATTTGAACTTGCAACCTTTCGGTTACTAGTCCAACACTCTAACCACTAGGAAAGCTAAATTCCTAATAAATCCAAGGGATCAAGGGAAGTTAACAGGTTATTTTCTCTTCTCTGGTGATCCATTAGTGGTAATTAGAACCACAGATCTCTGGATGGTGTCTCTTGTGTGGGAGGGAGGCAGATGCCCTCCAGGCCTGGAAACCACTGGGAGTTGGCAGGCAGTGGGGTGAATGTAACGTCAGGTTTGTAATCCACCTGCACTTGGACTTCACTCAGATGTTTTGTCCATTAGCTCATGAGGTTTACAAGGACAGCTATGCTAAAAGTGTTGTAATTGCATGTTCATGTGTTTGAGATAGCGAACTTGACTTGTCCTCATCAACTAAACTGAAGTTATTTGAGCTTTAATCAAGTCATACGTCTGCTGTAAATGCCATTCACTCCAACAGAGAGAAGAAAAACATAACATGTTCATCAGTATCCTAAAAGTAATTGTCTATCCTTGAGGTGTTTTGACTGTTGCTTGGATACTTAAGACACCTAGATCTCCAAACAGCTATCTGGCAGCTCAGGACATTCATCAAAATGGCTGAGACAGGTGACATACTGTGGTGCTTACATCACCTCACACCTTGGGTAATATTGTCCAACACCAAGGCAATATGAAAAACATGACGAGACCCACCCATACCTTCATTGAAAGGCTCCCACTTGTACAGTCGACCCATGAAGGGATAGCTGTTGTAGGAAGAACACTGCACCGCTCTGATGTGTCTACTGGCTGGAGGACAGGCCTGGACAGACATATAGACATATAGACAGACAGAAAGAGAGTGAGTATGTGTCCCGCGGCCTACTAAGTCCAGACATGGCCACATTCTCCCCAAAGGTAAATTCAAATCAAATCAAAGTTTATTTGTCATGTGCACCGAATACAACAACCTGTGAAATGCTTACTAACCAATGGTGCGGGAAAAAAAGGTATATGTGTGTGTGTGTGTGTGTGTGTGTGTATGTGTGTGTGTGTGTGTGTGTGTGTGTGTGTGTGTGTGTGTGTGTGTGTGTGTGTGTGTGTGTGTGTGTGTGTGTGTGTGTGTGTGTGTGTGTGTGTGTGTGTGTGTGTGTGTGTGTGTGTGTGTGTAGGTAAGTAAAGAAATAAAACAACAGTGAAAATAAATTTGAAAAAAGAGTAGCAAGGCTATATACAGACACCTGTTAGTCAGGCTTATTGAGGTAGTATGTACATGTAGGTATTGTTAAAGTGACTATGCATACATGATGAACAGAGTAGCAGGAGCGTAAAAAGAGGGGTTGGCGGATGATGGGACACAATGCAGATATCCCAGTTAGCCAATGTGTGGGAGCACTGGTTGGTCGGGCCAATTTAGGTAGTATGTACATGAATGTATAGTTAAAGTGACTATGCATATAAGATTAACAGAGAGTAGCAGCAGCGTAAAAGAGGGGTTGGGGGGGCACACAATGCAAATAGTCCGGGTAACCATTTGGTTACCTGTTCAGGAGTCTTATGGCTCGGGGGTAAAAACTTTTGAGAAGCCTTTTTGTCCTAGACTTGGCTCTCCGGTACCGCTTGCCATGCGGTAGTAGAGAGAACAGTCTATGACTGGGGTGGCTGGGGTCTTTGACAATTTTTAGGGCCTTCCTCTGACACCGCCTGGTGTAGAGGTCCTGGATGACAGGCAGCTTTTCCCCAGTGATGCACTGGGCCATATGTACTACCCTCTGTAGTGCCTTGCGGTCGGAGGCCGAGTAGTTGCCGTACCAGGCAGTGATGCAACCGGTCAGGATGCTCTCGATGTTGCAGCTGTAGAACCTTTGAGGATCTCAGGACCCATGCCAAATCTTTATAGTTTCTAGAGGGGGAATAGGCTTTGTCGTACCCTCTTCACTTTGCATTTGGTAATGCACTGGTGTTTCAATGTCCTTTATAATAATAGAGACTAGAGAGAAATAGACAGGAGCACAAAATGTATTGTCTTTTACATTTTTAAAAATCATTTTAAAAATGCTTGCTGTTTGGGGTTTTAGGCTGGGTTTCTGTACAGCACTTTGAGATATCAGCTGATGTAAGAAGGGCTATATAAATACATTTGATTTGATTCACGACTGTCTTGGTCTGTTTGGACCAATCTAGTTTGTTGTTGATGTGGACACCAAGGAATTTGAAGCTCTCAGCCTGCTCCACTACAGCCCCGTCGATGAGAATGGGGACGTGCTTGGTGCTCCTTTTCCTGTAGTCCACAATCATCTCCTTAGTCTTGGTTACGTTGAGGGATAGGTTGTTATTCTGGCACCACCCGGCCAGATCTCTGACCTCCTCCCTATAGGCTGTCTCGTCGTTGTTGGTGATCAGGCCTACCACTGTTGTGTCGTCAGCAAACTTAATGATGGTGTTGGAGTCGTGCCTGGCCATGCAGTCGTGGGTGAACAGGGAGTACAGGAGGGGACTGAGCACGCACCTCTGGGGAGCTCCAGTGTTGAGGATCAGCATGGCAGATGTGTTGCTATCTACCCTCACCACCTGGGGGCGGCCTGTCAGGAAGTCCAGGATCCAGTTGCAGAGGGAGGTGTTTAGTCCCAGGATCCTTAGCTTGGTGATGAGCTTTGAGGGTACAGTGGTGTTGAACGCTGAGCTGTAGTCAATGAATAGCATACTCACATAGGTGTTCCTTTTGTCCAGGTGGGAAAGGGCAGTGTGGAGTGCAAGAGATTGTATCATCTGTGGATCTGTTTGGTATGCAAATTGGTGTGGGTCTAGGGTTTCTGGGATAATGGTGTTGATGTGAGCCATTACCAGCCTTTCAGAGCACTTCATGGCTAAGGACGTGAGTGCTACGGGTCTGTAGTAATTTAGGCAGGTTGCCTTTGTGTTCTTGGGCACAGGGACTATGGTTGTCTGCTTTAAGCATGTTGGTATTACAGACTCAATCAGGGACATGTTAAAAATGTCGGTGAAGACACCTGCCAGTTGGTCAGCACATGCCCGGAGCACACGTCCTGGTAATCCGTCTGGCCCCGCAGCCTTGTGTATGTTGACCTGTTTAAAGGTCTTACTCACGTCGGCTACGGAAAGCGTGATCACACAGTCGTCCGGAACAGCTGATGCTCTCATGCATGCCTCAGTGTTGCTTGCCTCGAAGCGAGCACAGAAGTGATTTAGCTCATCTGGTAGGCTCGTGTCCCTGGGCAGCTCGCGGCTGTGCTTCCCTTTGTAGTCTGTAATAATTTGCAAGCCCTGCCACATCTGACGAGCGCCGGAGCCGGTGTAGTATGATTCAATCTTAGCCCTGTATTGACGCTTTGCCTGTTTAATGGTTCGTCGCAGGGCATAGCGGGATTTCTTGTAAGCTTCCGGGTTAGAGTCCCGCACCTTAAAAGCGGCAGCTCTACTCTTTAGCTCAGTGCGAATGTTGCCTGTAATCCATGACTTCTGGTTGGGGTATGTACGTACAGTCACTGTGGGGATGACGTCCTCAATGCACTTATTGATAAAGCCAGTGACTGATGTGGTGTATTCCTCAATGTCATCGGAAGAATCCCGGAACATGTTCCAGTCTGTGATAGCAAAACAGTCCTGTAGTTTAGCATCTGCTTCATCTGACCATTTTTTTATAGCCCGAGTCACTGGTCCTTCCTGCTTTAATTTGTGCTTGTAAGCAGGAATCAGGAGGATAGAGTTGTGGTCGGATTTACCAAATGGAGGGCGAGGGAGAGCATTGTACGCGTCTCTGTGTGTGGAGTACAGGTGATCTAGAATTTCTTTCCCTCTGGTTGCACATTTAACATGTTGATAGAGATTTGGTAGAACTGATTTAAGTTTCCCTGCATTAAAGTCTCTGGCCACTAGGAGCGCCGCCTCTGGGTGAGTGGTTTCCTGTTTGCTTATTTCCTTATACAGCTGACTGAGTGCGGTCTTAGTGCCAGCATCTGTCTGTGGTGGTAAATAAACAGCCACAAAAAGTATAGCTGAGAACTCTCTAGGCAAGTAGTGTGGCCTGCAGTTTATCACAATATACTCTACTTCAGGCGAGCAAAATCTAGAGACTCCCTTAGATTTCGTGCACCAGCTGTTGTTTACAAATATGCACAGATCGCCCTTACCCCCGTCTTACCGGAGTGTGCTGTTCTATCCTGCCGGTGCAGTGTGTATCCCGCTAGCTGAATATCCATGTCGTCATTCAGCCACGATTCCGTGAAGCATAGGATATTAGTTTTTGATGTCCCGTTGGTAGGATATTCGTGATCTTACCTCGTCTAGTTTATTATCCAATGATTCCACGTTGGCGAGTAATATTGATGGTAACGGCAGCTTTCCTAGTTGTCTTCTGCGGGTCCGGATAAGGCATCCGGCTCTTCGTCCTCTGCATCACTTCCTTTTGCGAATAATTGGGATGTCTGCCCTGTGGGGTGTTTGGAGAATATCGTTTGAGTCCTGCTTGTTGTTGTTGTTGAAGAAATCTGTGTCTAATCCGAGGTGAGTGATCGCTGTCCTGATATCCAGAAGCTCTTTGTCTAATCCGAGGTGAGTGATCGCTGTCCTGATATCCAGAAGCTCTTTGTCTAATCCGAGGTGAGTGATCGCTGTCCTGATATCCAGAAGCTCTTTGTCTAATCCGAGGTGAGTGATCGCTGTCCTGATATCCAGAAGCTCTTTGTCTAATCCGAGGTGAGTGATCGCTGTCCTGATATCCAGAAGCTCTTTGTCTAATCCGAGGTGAGTGATCGCTGTCCTGATATCCAGAAGCTCTTTGTCTAATCCGAGGTGAGTGATCGCTGTCCTGATATCCAGAAGCTCTTTGTCTAATCCGAGGTGAGTGATCACTGTCCTGATATCCAGAAGCTCTTTGTCTAATCCGAGGTGAGTGATCGCTGTCCTGATATCCAGAAGCTCTTTGTCTAATCCGAGGTGAGTGATCACTGTCCTGATATCCAGAAGCTCTTTGTCTAATCCGAGGTGAGTGATCACTGTCCTGATATCCAGAAGCTCTTTGTCTAATCCGAGGTGAGTGATCACTGTCCTGATATCCAGAAGCTCTTTGTCTAATCCGAGGTGATTGATCTCTGTCCTGATATCCAGAAGCTCTTTGTTTAATCCGAGGTGAGTGATCACTGTCCTGATATCCAGAAGCTCTTTGTCTAATCCGAGGTGAGTGATCACTGTCCTGATATCCAGAAGCTCTTTGTCTAATCCGAGGTGAGTGATCACTGTCCTGATATCCAGAAGCTCTTTGTCTAATCCGAGGTGAGTGATCACTGTCCTGATATCCAGAAGCTCTTTTCTTCCGTCAGATACAGTTGCAGAAACATTATGTACAAAATCATTTACAAATATCGCAAAAAAAACACATAATAGCACAATTGGTTAGGAGACCGTAAAACAGCACCATTTTCAGTCTTAACAATCGGTGCCTATCAAAGTCAACCATCGCAACATTTCCACTATAACTGTCTTATCAGACCTCATCTTCCTTAATAACCTCCATGTTTTACCCTTCATGATTGATTTACCTGTTTAGCTGTGGGTTACAGTGAGGGATTCATTCATAAATTATCATAAGTGATGGCTGAACTGTTCTTACATCGGTGTTGCAAATCTTGTACTGGTTGTGCTCTCCCACACAGGAGGAGGTGGGCAGTGGGTTGTAGGGCCGTCCAAAGGGTTGAGGATCCGCTGAGGCCTGGCTGGATGAGTGCTGCTGCTCCTGCCTAGGTTGGTGCCCCTGGCTGGGCTGGTAGAGTGAGGAGGACCAGGGTGGGTTAGAATTAGGGTTAGACCTGGGCCTGGGGGCTGGGTTAGGGTTAGAGTTAGCCCTGGGCTGGGGGGCTGGGTTAGGGTTAGAGTTAGGGTTAGCCCTGGGCTGGGAGGCTGGGTTAGGGTTAGACCTGGGTTGGGGGACTGGGTTAGAGTTAGCCCTGGGCTGGGAGGCTGGGTTAGGGTTAGACCTATGCTGGGGGGCTGGGTTAGGGTTAGAGTTAGGGTTAGCCCTGGGCTGGGAGGCTGGGTTAGGGTTAGCCCTGGGCTGGGAGGCTGGGTTATGGTTAGCCCTGGGCTGAGAGGCTGGGTTAGGGTTAGACCTGGGCTGGGAGGCTGGGTTAGGGTTAGACCTATGCTGGGGGGCTGGGTTAGGGTTAGCCCTAGGCTGGGGGGCTGGGTTAGGGTTAGAGTTAGGGTTAGACCTGGGCTGGGAGGCTGGGTTAGGGTTAGCCCTGGGAGGGGAGGCTGGGTTAGGGTTAGACCTGGGTTGGGGGGCTGGGGGCTGGTGATAGACTGGGCTGTAGCTGTGGAGATGGGGGTTGTTGTAGGGCGGACGGTAGGGGTTTGGCCTGTGGCCTCCGTGCCTGGTGGCTGATGGGCTGGGGTCAGAGAACGGGGAGCGTCTCTGTCTGTGGGAGCGGCCAGCCCCGGTCTCTATTCCAGACGTCTGGCCTTTGTCTGTCTGGAGAGACACAACATAAGGCATCCTCCCATAGCCATACTTCCCTGGAATGATGGGACTGTCACTGCCCGTCCTGAAAACACACACACACACAAACACACACACACACGTGTAAAGACAATTGTCTGTGTATAATAGCCTCCACTTACGGCACTTGTTTACGTTCAAAATGTGTTGCCTGGATTATCAAAGACTGTCAAATAAAATGTCAAAGACACACATCACAAGTGCAAATTACTTCTGAGAAGCGGATGGATATTAATGTCAGCAAGCAAGCGCCGAGGCTTGGATTCCTACGTCAACAACCCCCATTACTCAACTGTCAGCTCTATTTATTTAAAAGCTTTTTAACTCGAGCTCATAGGAAGGAGGCCACAAACCCGCCAAGTACAAGCGGAGCCATTGACTCCATCCATAAAAGAATAGCTTTACACTGGAGGGGAGTCCAATGGACCATGGGGTGAGCTGGAGCTCCACAGAGACACTTTTAGACAGGGCATTAAACACAGGCCAGATTGAAAGAGAGAGACAGGCCCCTGTCTGTATGGTGTGATAGATATTGTACCTGTGTCCAGCATGGGCCTCTCTGTCGCTCTGCTGGTCCCTCAGCTCGCCTCGGCGGGCCAAGCTGGTGTTGCTGTTGGAGGCTGGGGGTCTCCCAGGATTGGTGCGGTGCAGCGGGACAGTGGGTCTTAGGGCAGACACTACATGGCCTGGGTTCTGGTTGGGGTGCTGGGGGTGGTGGCCACCTGGCTTGGAGGGGTAGGCACCTGCACCCATGGAGGGGTTGTAGGAGGGTAGGCAGGGTCGGTTCTGTTCCTGAACCCCTCCCCCACAGGAGCGTGAGCAGGAGGACCAAGGCCCCCAGGAGCCCCAGGAGCCTGGGCCCCCACCCTGCACTCCTCCAGCCTCCTGCTGCTGGGGCTCTGCCCTTTGAGGAACCTGCAGGAACATCCTGAGTTAAAGCCCTACACCACCCACAGCACGGATAACAGACACCACTTGAGAGCAGACTAGAGAAGCAAAATAATAATATCATTACATTAGAGGGCTTCCCAGAAATCATTCTCATGAAAGACTTGAAGCCAATGAGACAAAGTCATGTCATCAACTATGTTTTTTTCTCTCCCTCGCTCTGTATGAGATTAGCTTCTGTTCATGTCAGATAAAGCCCATATTTGTCTGATTAGAGGTTGTCTGCTACTCCCCCATCCCCTACTGACTACCTGCATATCCCTCTGTTGACTCTAGCCCTCTGTGTAACGCTGCCAGAGACGTATTAGCGTCTTAGTGGCTATCACTGCACTCTCTGTCTCAGGACCCTGCGCCAGCCAACCCTGCCCTGCGCCAGCCAGCTTTGCCCGAGGAGCCGCAAAGAGGGAAATTCAGCTCTTTAAGAGCCACTTTGTCTACATTCATCCTGTCCTCTGTAAACTTACACATGCACATGATAAAGGCTCAGCCTCCCTTTGGCGTTGAGAAGACTGTAAGAGAATACCCAAACGGATAGTAGGGAGAGTTGGCAGATAGCTATCCTTCTGTCAGTCACGGACATGGGGCTATTCAGAGATCACTCAGACCATGGCCCCCTCCTCGCTGCAGCCTTTGTAACTCTACTCCACTGTCATCTCCAGGGTCAGCCATGGGTCAAACAGCTGGACTCCTGGAAACGCAGAGGGCCAACAGAGACAAGCTCTCTCCCAGAGAGCTGTGATTGGATAGTTAGCCTGTCCATCAACACTCTCCAAAAGGACAGTTATAAATATTGGTCCATCATTAATTTGCTCTCTCTCTCTCTTTCCCTATCTGTCTCTCGCTCTTCCTTCCTCAATGACTGATTGCATGTTTACATGGGCCGGGATAGACTAGTGTTGTATTCAATGGCTTTGTGGTTGAACAATAGCATCACGGCAGCAGACATTATAATCTTCCTCTGTACAGTTGAAAGGAACTGGAGGGTGCTAATTGGCTAGGGTTACGATCGGAAGACAAGATCATGCCTTCTTTGGCAGTTCAGATTCCGTGAGTCTGTGCCAACCGGCGTGAGATGATGATAAAGGCAAGTGATACATTGATTCTCAGGCTGCAAATACACGAGGGAGGTCTATCAACCTGGGCTTGGGGATGTCAAACAGACCACACACGTTAAAACACAGATTCCGTGCCCTCCACTCAGCACAACCCCCTCCCTGCTCCCCTTCTCCCCTCTGCTGACCCCCAGCCGCTCTACTGACCTTCCTGTGGTCTGTAGTGAGTTGGCAATCCAGGGGATATGGCCTGAGCAGCAGCAGAAGCATGGAAACTCTGTGTGTAACAGATAGCATACTGAGCTATAACACATTTAACAGCAGTTTTTACAGAGAAAAAATATTGTTATCTGAAATGGAGACAATTAAAACAAAACTATTAAATTGAGTCATGCATAGTGCATGATCAGCAGCTGCAGTGTGATACAACATGTTTATGATGAGTCTGTTCAGTGTACAGTACACCAACATGATCAGACTGTAATAAGTGACAAGTGATATCTCACCTCAGAATCCAGATACAAAGTTCCCTCATATCTCCTAGATTTTGAGGGCTACAGTACCTAAAAAAAGGATATGTTGTACTTGCAGACATTAATAACACAGCAATAAAGCAGTAATATCATATTTAACAAAAATATTTCACCTCAAGACTACATGCAGTGTCTGGTCTGCTCTTTAGTGTCTCAGATTGTCTGAAGGTTCTGCCCACTTGACCATGTTTGTTGACCCTTGATCCTAACCCTGGTCCTGATGAGTGCCCACCCACAGAAACAGAACTCCATTTTCAGATGGCTGGACTGCAGTGACACGTTTATCATTGTGCTCATAGTAAAAACGAATCTGTGATGTATCTCTCAAAATAAACCACACGTGGTATGATGAATGTGGGGGTATAAAGATCACTTCAACTTAAACATAGACCTATCTGTTTTGTTTGTCTCACACTGGTGCAATTCCACTCCACGTGAGGTTTGGAAAGTTCCATTGTCATTAAATAAATAATATTCACAATATATATTTACTTTATTTGCACAATAGCCTATAATTGTAATTTATCCAAAAACATGTAGGCTATGACTATTACTTCAAACGTCTTTAAAACGTATTATGAGGCTGGGCTATTACAAATATGATTTAGTTATGGTAAACACCATCACAATTGCAGGCATGTATATATCTGTGTTTTCAACAAACAGAAAGCTGGCTGCACCCTGCGCAAAAAGATCGACATTCTGTCAAACCCGACAGGGACGGGACAGGAGGCTCTCGTCCAGGCTGAGGGGTTTTCATTTAAAGTGTGAGCGCGCAGTAGCGAGCCAAATTAAATTACACTTTCAAAATCTGAAATCCTTGGCAATTTATGAGAAACATAGCATGTAGGCTAAAGAAATTAGTCGACAAACAAAAACATTATACGCATAATTATGTGTAAATTACTAACTTGTCAATAATTTCATAAATTGCATTATAATGTTTCCTAATGTATAATATGATTATGATTAGGCTATTATGATTATTATTAGGCCTATATTATTACACTTTCATAAAACGTAAATTGTCTATTCCTACCTTGGATGATTGTGCTTTAGTTTGCTACCTTGTTGCTTTCTCCAGTGCAGTATTGCTGCTTCTCAATGGTAAATTGTGGCGCCAGTTATCCTAAAATCCAAGCGCATCGGCAGAGTTCCATCCAGGTGTAAATAAGTTACTACCACCGAATCAATTTTAAACCCGCTCCAAATATCCAAACGTTCTGTAGACGTGCTGGTCACTGGTCAACATGACTTTATTCCGTTCACTTTCTCCCTCTCTCTCTTTCTCTCTCTCTCTCACGCTCTCTCTATCTCTGGCGTCCTGAAACACAATTCTACTCAGAGAGAAGAAAACAAACAACGTGTTGCGCCCCCTGCTGCCTCAATCAGAGAGAGAGAGAGAGAGAGAGAGAGAGAGAGAGAGAGAGAGAGAGAGAGAGAGAGAGACATAAACTGAGTGTACAACCCCCCAGCCTCAGTTTGTTGGGGCATGGACTCTACAAGCTGTTGAAAGCGTTCCACAGAGATGCTGGCCCATGTTGCAGTTCTTGACACAAAACGGTGCGCCTGGCACCTACTACAATTTCCCATTCAAAGGTATTTAAATATTTTGTCTTGCCCATTCACCATTTGAATGGCACACATATATCATCCATGTCTCAAGGCTTAAAAATCTTTCTTTAACCTGTCTCCTCCCCTTCATCTACACGGACTACACTGACCACACTGACCAGGTGAATCCAGGTGACATCACCTGGATTCACCTGGTCAGTTTATGTAATGGAAATAGCAGGTGCCCTAAATGTTTTGTACACTAAGTGTATATATTTTTCTAAACGCTTTATTAACTCATAAATCTGTCCTAGTTCCTAAGGTTTGTCAGATTTTCATCATCATCTATAAGATATGTTCTCCTCCTCCGGTATAGTCTCTGAGAGTGTTTCTCTCCTGGGTGGTCACTACCATCCTCTCACTGCTGAAATATGGACCATGACAATTCCCCATTCCTACAGAGGAAGCATGCTGTAACATGCGCCCAGAGTGTAGAGACCAGACTAGGTAAGGGCTATTGCTGTCATTACTGCTTGACAATCGCAATCAATTCATTGGTTCACAGGATAATAATTTGTCACCCTTTAAGCCAACACAAAGGTCAAACTGCCCCAACTCAGTCCTTTGCTGAAAGACCAAATACAATGAAAAGGGTCAGGGTGAAAAGACCAGGGAAAGTACTGTATTTAAAAAAAAATTAGTACTGTAACCAAAACCATTGGATTCTACCTGCGGGGCTCACTGTGGAAGTGTGTGTGTGTGTGTGTGTGTGTGTATACTGAAAGTCTCACTACCTAAAATGGCGTGTTTCTTGCTCTATCAAGTAAATAAAATATACTGTGAAGGTCCATGGCCTTGTTCTCCCTGGCTTGCAGAGTTGCCTAATTTGAGTAGATGAATTAAGGTCGTGCTTGGTTGAGCGTGCATCCTAAGCTCCATCGTTTTCTTACTGGCTTTCATTGTATAATATATACACTGTGTGACATGTGTCTCATCGTGGCCTTTGTGCCCAAAGGTGCCGGCTATCATGATGGCTTTTTTCAATGGTGGGACCATGTTGATGCTGGCTGTGAATTTTGCCTTTAACCTCTATGTTTCCAAACCATGGTGACCACACCCAATTATAGCAACTTAATGAACTACTGTTCCGGTTGACCCATTCAAACTATACAAGGAAGCGCGTTCGAAAGGAGAGCTGTTCAACCCTGTCATCGGACAAAAATGTGAATCCCCTGCCATCAGACGTACAGCACAGTCAGCACTGTAACTAACAATAAACAATGTGCTAAGCTCATTCCAGGACCAGGGAAAAGTAATACTCTGTCCTATGAAGTGGAACTAAGTGGAATCCATGTGTCCAGATCATACATTATGAGGAGGTGGTGTCTCAGTGGGATGGCTTTACGAGCAGAAACAATAGAACACACTTAAAAGCTAACTCCTCATCAGCAGCACCTCAGACTCTCAATCCGTCCTTTGCTTGAGAAGTAAAACAGTTTTCTATGGGATACTTCTGGTCCATTCACCCATACACAAACACATTGCTATCTTAACTGGTATCAAATGTCTCTATTTGCTGTATGATAACTGTACACGACAGCGCAGATACATATTTTGACATACATGAGTGAACTGATAGCAGAGGCTACTAGCAGAGCCAACAGAGCTGGTTTGTTTACAGTATAACCAGTATTTAATCCTGTGAAATACATCCTGCATGACAGGTAAATAATACAACACAAGGTTACTGCCAGTTTCTGTCGTCACATACACATATGGAGAAGTATCTAGGCTTATAAACAAGCTATTACAGTGGAGACAGGTAATACACTCTGATTTGAGGATAAATTGGATAAATACAAAATTAATAATCTGTCATGATAGTCTATTGTTTTGATAACAACCCACACACTGTATGAATTTCACTTTCATTGGTTGTGCATGCCACAAAATGCATTCTGTTAAAACATTTCCCTAATGTCTGAATAAGTTCACGAATTATGCATGAAGAGTAACCTTGCCTAAGACCTTGAGACTCATGTTAGCAGTCAGAACTCATGTTCAGTGGGCTTATGCAGTCTAGATTCCCACAGACAACCTGGGTTCTATATGCATGTGACAATCATTCTCGAGGCATCCAATATTTATTCAATAAAACATTTTTTGTTTCACTCTTACCTGAGAGCTTTTTCCTTTGCTAGTATCAAAGATTTGAGTGGATTAAGGTGAAGATTCCTCATTGACAGCAACACCTACATGGCAATATACTGTATTAATTAATATGACGGATCCTATGCAGCTCTTTGATACTACAAACACACTGGCTGTGTATTGCTTGTCAACAGCAGAGCTCTCGTTGGCCTGCCTCCATTACAGTGTCGAAGGAGGAACCTTAGGCTGGGCATGATATAAGAGTGTGGGGGGAAATTCAGCTGGGAATACATTGCTTTGGAAGGAAACTCTACATATGGTTTGATTTGATACCAGCATCTCTCAAAAATGTTCTCAAGAACTGAGTCTGCAGAAGTTATATTTTATGACCTTGTTTTGCTCACATCAAGGATTGTTGGTTCTCATGCACCAGTCCAACAGATATCAGAAGGACGTTTTCCAATGATGGATTCCAGTACCACATCTTTCAGTCAGTGTAAAAATAAGCTTCTAAATAAAGAGTATAGACCAATAAGGGTGGTTATTACTCACCGAGTGGTATATAAATGTCCGGCATGTTGGAGTTGATGTTGAGTTGACCCCTCAGAGCCCTGGGCCTGGGAAGTGCTGCCTTGCCAGCGGTTCTCATTTGCTTTCCTACAAAGGGTCTTATTAATCTCCCTCTCCTCTGATCTACTGTACCTCCCCACCAAGCACAGCATGCTGTCACTTGTCATCAGGTTCTCTGAGGTTCTCCCTAAAGTATGTTTGTGTGAATCTGACTCAGTTTTGTCTCCATCATCATTTAAAAATCTTATATCCTGCAGGATATAAATCAAATCAAATCAAATCAAATCAAATGAGTGCATCGATGACGTGGTCCCCACAGTGACTGTACGTACATACCCCAACCAGAAGCCATGGATTACAGGCGACATCCGTACTGAGCAAAAGGGTAGAGCTGCCGCTTTCAAGGAACGGGACTCTAACCCGGAAGCTTATAAGAAATCCCGCTTTGCCCTCCGACAAACCATCAAACAGGCAAAACGTCAATACAGGACTAAGATTGAATCGTACAACACCAGGTCAGATGCTCGTCAGACGTGGCAAGGCTTGCAAACTTTTACAGACTACAAAGGGAAGCACAGCCAAGAGCTACCAAGTGACACGATCCTACTAGACGAGCTAAATGACTTCTATGCTCGCTTCGAGGCAAGTAACACCGAAACATGCATAAGAGCACCAGCTGTTCCGGGTGACTGTGTGATCACGCTCTCCGCAGCCGATGTGAGTAAGACCTTTAAACAGGTCAACATTCAAAAACGCCGCAGGGCCCGATGAATTACCAGGACGTCTACTCCGAGCATGCGCTGACCAACTGGAAGGTCTGTAATACCAACATGTTTCAAGCAGACCCCCATAGTCCCAGTGCCCAAGAACACTAAGGTAACTACCAACCCATAGCACTCACGTCTGTAGCCATGAAGTGCTTTGAAAGGCTAGTCATGGCTCACATCAACACCATTATCCCAGAAACCCTAGACCCATTCCAATTTGCATACCGCCCCAACACATGATGATGCAATCTCTATTGCACTCCACACTGCCCTTTCACACCTGAATAAAAGGAACACCTATGTGAGAATGCTATTCATTGACAACAGCTCAGCGTTCAACACCATAGTGTGCTCAAAGCTCATCACTAAGCGGCCAGGCACGACTCCAACACCATCATTAAGTTTGCCAATGAATGCGGGCCTCCTGGGTGGCGCAGTGGTCTAGTGCACTGCATCGCAGCGCTAGCTGTGCCACCAGAGAATCTGGGTTCGCGCCCAGGCTCTGTTGCAGCCGACCGCGCCCGGTAGGTCCGTGCACAATTGGGCTAGCATCGTCCGAGTTAGGGAGGGTCTGGCCGGTAGGGATATCCTTGTCTCATCGCGCACCAGCGACTCCTGTGGCGGGCGGGTGCAGTGCACGCTAACCAAGGTAGCCAGGTGCACTGTGTTTCCTCTGGCATATTGGTGCGGCTCGCTTCCGGGTTGGATGCACGCTGTGTTAAGAAGCAGTGCGGCTTGGTTGGGTTGTGTTTCGGAGGACGCATGGCTTTCGACCTTCGCAACTGTCTGAGAGCAGTAGGACCCTACACTGGCTGATAGCAGTAAGAAAATACACTGAGAGCAGTAGGACAATATACTGTCTGAGAGCAGTAGGACAATACACTGAGAGCAGTAGACCACTATACTGTCTGGGAGCAGTTGGACGTTACACTGTCTGAGAGTAGTAGGACAATACACTGTCTGAGAGCAGTAGGACAATACACTGTCTTAGAGCAGTAGGACAATACACTGAGAGCGGTAGGACAATACACTGTCTGAGAGCAGTAGGACAATACACTGAGAGCAGTAGGACCCTACACTGGCTGAGAGCAGTAGGACAATATACTGTCTGAGAGGAGTAGGACAATACACTGAGAGCAGTAGGACCCTACACTGTCTGAGAGCAGTAGGACAATACACTGGCTGAGAGCAGTAGGACCCTATACTGGCTGAGAGCAGTAGGAAACTACACTGAGAGGAGTAGGACACTACACTCTCTTGAGAGCAGTAGGGTTATTACACTGTCTGAGAGCAGTAGGACAATACACTGAGAGCAGTAGAGCAATACACTGTCTGAGAGCAGTAGGACCCTACACTGTCTGAGAGCAGAAGGACAATACACTGTCTTAGAGCAGTAGGACACTGAGAGCAGTAGGACCCTACTTACCCTACTCTCCCCAAGATGCTTCTGTTTATTCAGTTGCACAACGAACATTCCATTAAGAAAACCATTCCGGCACCTTCAATTCTGAACTCTCCCACTCCGGCAAAGCTCCAGTTTCCCTTTTCACCAATCCTGTTTAGTGCCACAGGTGTCTGGAGTTGACTTTGGAAACCCTTGACTGTAAACCATTGACAGCACAGACAGCGTGGAGAGCCCAGCCTCTCTACAGAGTAGTTGTAGTGAGTGAAGGGACCAGGAACAGCTGGTAGTAAACCAGTCTGCACTATCGAAGCCTGCAAGAACATTCCTTTCTGAGTTCAACAGTAGAGAGAGGACCCTCTCCATTGCCCCTGGATGTCCCAGTGCAGGGTAGAGCATGCACAGGGAGGGACACTGAGGTACTGTGGAACAGCATTAGCACACGGCTCAGTCTAATGTATTAGGAGGTGGCTGGATATAGTGCTGTTCTTCAAAAGGACACCCCTGTCCAAAACAATTCAGTTAATAGTCAGAGATCAGAGGAGCCAGAGGTAGTATAGTATAGTATAACATACTTAGGGTTTAATGGTCAGAAGAGATAAATATAACAAAACAAAAAAACAACTTTTGATGATATGTTGTTGTGCAAAATCGTCTGATTCAGTCAAAATATTAGCTCTGAGCAATTTGATGATTGATGGATGGAGAATACATTTCCTGCAGCATGGTTTGTTGATCAACAGAGACACTAAGTGAGCAATAAACATGGAACAGTTAAGTGTTAGGGAATATTTTATTACTAAGTACAATACAGAAAATGAGTGGTCAGAAAAGAAAACATGTATTTTGTGCCCTTGTCATCACGCCAGGCAGAGAGAGAGAGAGTAACATTAAGAAGAGGATTATCATGACACAATCATTCTAGGCTCAATGAGACACACTCATTGTAATCTTCAGCTGGAGATTGTGAACAGGGTCTTTATGAAGGCTTTAAAGTGCAAAGAGTGTTCCTCTTTAGAGATGACAATGCACGCTCACAATGACTTTCTCAAGTATATAGCTCTATAGCTCCATGCATCCTGGGATCAAGTTGAATAGGAAGAACAGAGTATAGAACAAACATCAATATTGTCTTTTCCATGATAATGTGAATTCAAGCTTATGAGGCCCAGTTGGTGAGAACCCCCCCAAAATTGCCTTTAAAAGAAAAATTCACATCCATCTTCGATCTGAATACGTTTTTCCAGTTATGAAAAGAATCGAACTCCAAAATTCCCCAAAACTTGACTGTCTGACACCACGTGATGATGAAGACGAGTTAATGTGGTGAGACAGAGCAGCATGAGAGTGTCCAATATGCTGTAGTAGAAGAAGTGGTCCAGTATGCTATACCTGTTTCCAGTAGGTCCAGTATGTTGTACCTGTTTCCAGTAGCTGTCCCGTATCCTCTTTCCAGTATGTATGTGTACAGTATGCTGTACCTCTTTCTAGTGTGTCCAGTATGCTGTACATGTTTCCAGTATGTGTCCAGTATGCTGCACCTGTTTCCAGTATATGTCCAGTATGCTGTACCTGTTTCTAGTGTGTCCAGTATGCTGTACCTGTTTCTAGTATGTGTCCATTTTGCTGTACCTGTTTCTAGTATGTGTCCAGTATGCTGTACCTGTTTCTAGTGTGTCCAGTATACTGTACCTGTTTCTAGTATGTGTCCAGTATGCTGTACCTGTTTCTAGTATGTGTCCAGTTTGCTGTACTGTAGGTCTCACCCTCGGTCTCACCCCTCACCCTGTCACTTTCCTTGTGTGGAGAGCCTGTTGAGGCAGGCCTGACAGAAGGCCGGTCGGTCCCTCATCTCCAGCACACAGTCTCTCACCATCTCCATGAACATGGAGGGCCACAGTTTGTGGAGGGACTCCCTCTTCAGGTTGGTGTCAGATGCCCTCTGGACCTGAGCCTGTATGTACTGCTCCATCACGGCTCCGCACTCCGATGACGACTCCATAGCACCCTCCTGAGGAGATCCAGGGAACAGAGGAATGTTAGCTTTGACACTGATGAGAGGAAGTCTCCATTGATCATCCTATTGGATAGTAATCATGTTACATTGTAAATCAGTGATCCTCAATCCTTCTCCAGGAGAGCCACTGTCTTCAATAATTTTATTGGCAAAATCAGGTGTTTCACTGCTCAAGGAGCAGGATTGAGGATCACAGCTGTAAATGTATGAAACATGCCCTCAATAAAGCTGCTATAGTATGAAGCATCAGGTATACAGTGACAGGTAGTGGTGATGTCTACAGTAGCAGAGTGAGCGCAGCAGTCTATCCTGGTCCCAGATCTCTTTGTGATGGAAGAGATCTGGGACCACCAGGCTAGACTGGCTGCTTCCACTCTGCTACTGCAGTCATCACCACTGGGACCAGGCTACAGACAGAGTGATAGTCTGAGAGTGCTGACCTCTGGGCTCTCCGCTCCCACATTGCAGCAGTCTCTACTGGGGTAGTTGAACAGGGCTCTGCTCAGGCCCTCTCCCAGCAGCTTGCCGTTGTCACGCAGCTCCTCTGGGCTCAAGCCTGCACGGCGCCCACGCCCCTCCAACAGAAACTGCAGCTGACGCTTCCTAGAGAGAGAGAGAGGCAGGGAAGGAGGGAGCGAAAGAGAGAGAGGAGGGGAGAGGGAGAGAGAGACAAAGAGAGAGAGAGAGAGAGAGAGGGAGCAAGAGAGAGAGAGGGAGCGAGAGAGAGAGAGAGAGAGAGAGAGAGAGAGAGAGAGAGAGAGAGAGAGAGAGAGAGAGAGAGAAACAAAGAGAGAGAGAAACAAAGAGAGAGAGGAAGAGAGAAATAGAGAAAAACAAAGAGAGAGAGAGAGAGAGAGAGAGAGAGAGAGAGAGAGAGAAAGAGAGAGAGAGAGAGAGAGATTGAGACAAAGCAGAAGTGGTTTGTGGGTGGGGGTACTGTGTTTTTTTGTTTCAGAAAAACGAAATGACCCTCACTAAAGAAGTCCATATCGGTCCGCTAATTCAAGACTAGCAAAGGTCCAGTGCACTACATTTTTTACACTAAATGTATTTGAGTGTTTACCAGCATTTGTAACTTGAGTCTGATGATTATCTGTACAAAACAGTCAATCCGATAATACTTGTGGGATATAAAAAAACGTGCTTGAAATATGTTTAACAGTTTCTTGAAATGTATACATGTTCATATTTTTTCATACTAGTCCCCTGTGGGAATCAAACCCACAACCCTAGCATTGTAAGCACCATGCTCTTACCAACTGAGCCACATCATATCATCACAAACCACTTGATGTGTCAATGTACTCAATTACTGTATTGTGCATTGTTTTTCTTCATGGTGATGGAAAGTCTACCTGTAGAAACCTAGATGACCAGCGTATGTACTATACAGTAATGTACATTTACATGAAGTGGTTTGTAATGATAGTAAATTAATACTGCACAAAAAGTGGTTGTTTCCCATGTTATTTGATCAAGAAAAATCTTTAATTAGATGAGGATGTGTTGTGCCTTTACGTCTTTACCCATAACTTTTCACCATTTAATGTAAATGTTGAGGACAGGGTTTTGTTCTTTCTGGATTCCATTAGAATAACAATCACAGACGAAGGGACAGGGCAACAACTCTTACAATTCCAACTATTGAATTCTGCAAGATACTCTTCTTAATTATACTACCTTATTTGCCAAAGCGGAAATGCTGAAAAAATGTTTTTTTTTGCCCACGCTATTAGACGTCTATATCAGTCTGCTAATACTAGTATTGTGTACTTTTGTGAAATTGTTTTTTTCAAATAATAATACATCTGATTTCTCAGGGTGTGCTGCAGCACCCTCAGCACCCCTACTTCTAGCGGCTATGCAAGGAGGACAGGTGAGTTAGACATGTCTGGGGCATCAGGGCATCCAATAACCCTGCCAGGGACAGTGCCATTGTCAAAGAAGGGAATAACAAAGTATCACAATACACGTTTCGACAAATAGTAATGGCATTCACTCAATGCTCCGCATTAACACATCTGTCAAGACTGGTATCAGATACTATTAGAGTAGTGCCAACATGAATTCCATGGAAGCCAAGTCAAACAACTACTTTACGAACAATGAATTGAGAATGATAAAGTACTTCTACATAAATGTAGTTAATTTGTACAACTTTTTAAATCAGTTCTTTGTCAGTCGTATAGTTTTCAGCAGCAGGATTGGTACAGATGTAACCAGGATGAGAATATTAATAAAGGATGTTAGCTACATCAAACGTCCCTGTCCATCATTATTCATCTCATGAAATTCAGCACTGCACCAACATGTTCCAAACGCTGGTGCCAGAACTCTGGAATAGTCATTGAGACGGAGGCTGCAGGCTAAAATACCTACTGGGATAAGTGTGTGTGCTTGTGTCGGAGACAGAGAGCCTGAACACTGTATGTATAGGTGGGCAGAGGATCAACTGAGTGGTGTGTATCTATCAAACAGCCCCATTCACCATAGCTGAGCATGTACTCTACTGTACAATGATACTGTACTGTAGAGTGGAGGTTGAACGCAAACACCCCAGTATAACAGCCCACACCATCAACTTAATTCACTGAGAAGAAGGATGAACCACTCCTACATTGGGTTCAGGAATCTTTTCTGGCCTCCAGTCATTAGTATTGTATCACAGACATGAATGTCAAAACTATCACATGATGGTTCACACAACAGGACAAGCTGTCCCCCACCCCAGAATTGCCTATCTTCAGGCCTTTTGGCCTTCTCCCATGTTCAATGACTTTTGATTATGACTTGGTCCTCAACCGCAATACACTAAAAGCATTATAGCCATCATAGCCATTGCTCTGGCTACCTTCACAGCAATATCTGCCCTACCCATGACCATATGTGTTCCCACATGGATTGTCCAAACCTAACTATGACTGTATAATGTATAGCTCGGGGTTATACATGTCTGTACTGGATCTGAAACCATTTACTGATGACTAGAGTGAACTCCCATCTTAATTATTACAGGACTACACTCTCCATCTCTGAGGAGAGGTTTTCCTGGAAGGACCAAACTACAGGGAGTAGTGTGCACTGTGCAGAGGCTGAGAGGGGAAAGTTTAGACATTGTTTTATATGGAAGGTTAAACCTTAATCAAATACACACACATTACAGCACTTAAAAGGTTAGGGCTGCTGCAGAGTAGGTCAGTGGGCTCATTTGGGGGGAAAAGGGATGAATTCCATAAGGCAGCTCAAGGTAAAGTATTGTTTGATACTCAGACATTTCTTCCATGCTCCGCTCTAGAAGGCCCAGGGGTGTTGTGGGTAATCATACAGAGTGAACCTGAAGGGACAGATTAGGGAAGTGAACTAACTGCCATGCTCGCCCATTTCTCACAGCGAACGATAAAAACGGCAGCTGCTAGGGACAGACAAGCCCTGGCCTGTCATCTCAAGGCCTCACACAGACAGAGATATACAGTACATTTACAGTACATTACACATACCTGTGGCACACACACATGCATAAATAAATACACATTCAAAGACATTCCAAAGCCACAGCCCTTGTAAAACAATATATTAGTCAGATACACATTACACACAAAACGCTCTGGCACTCATTCAACTTTTCAGAACATATTTTGCAGTGTACCAAGTGTATTGTGATTCATAAAGAGGAATGAATTCAAGCCAACAGGGAAGTAGGGAGATTTATGATATGAATAACCTTAGGCTGCATGTTTGATCTCCATGGAGTGGCCATCACATCAATTGTTTTTTCATCTGCCCTGTACCAGTTTATAAAAACTGTCTTTATAATATCAAGTTAATGTTCAACTAGTATTTCTGGAGAGGTCAAAGTTCAAGTTATCAACCATACTGTACATATTAAATACTTATTTGACAAAACTATGCATTATCACGCAATGTCAGCAGGTTAAATCGAATACCGTTTCACTGTTGATCTGAAAAGAATGATCAGCTCCCGGCTATTGGTAAAGCGTGGTCCTTTGTAGCTCAGTTGGTAGAGCATGGTGCTTGTAACACCAGAGTAGTGGGTTTGATTCTCGGGTACACCCATACGTAAAAATTTATGCACGCATGACTGTAAGTCGTTTCGGATAAATATATACAAATATTATTGTGTTTTCTATATCGGGCGTCAGTGAGTGTGAGTTATTAAAGAAGAACTGGAAGCCAGCAGAATGGCAGTTGGCCTTTTGTTTGCCAATTAACTTTTAACAGTATTCTCCAGACAGACAGACAGACAGATAGACAGACAGACAGGGCTCTGCTCGGGGCACTGAGAGAGACACCACTACAGCATGGCATATTTTGCTTTGCTTGGCTGTGTTTCAGTGACCAGGAGTGATATAGTTGAAGAGCTGTTGGCTGGGGAGAGGAATGGGAATGTGAGGATGGTGCCAGGTACCCACCCTACCCCTGCACTTCCAACCAACTCCCTATGGCTCCTCGATGGCAGGCTTTGTCTGTGCATCACACACAGACTCATTAACATACGCACACACACACACACACACACACACACACACACACACACACACACACACACACACACACACACACACACACACACACACACACACACAAACACACAAACACACAAACACACAAACGCACACATTACACAAACTGATAAACACACTCAGACAGGTTCTCTACGGTACAGTGAACACCTGTAATTAAAGTGTAGCTAATGTTTTTGTTTGGTAACCTGAGTGAGCGCTGTGTGTTAATCAGCGCCAGGTACCAGGTGTGCCAGGTACCAGACTGTGGCCATGTCCGAATACTGATACTTACATACTACATACTTAAACTGCATACTATGTACTCATTGTTGGATACTATTTAGCGCATTATGTGCGTAAAAAAGTACGCAGTATGCCACGGCAGCAACGCAGTAACGGCTCCTGACTGGCTGAGTAGGTGGGGCGGAGGCGAGTACAGGTGGATTTTTCCAAATTAAACAGACATGCATTGCACTAACAGGCCTGGTCATTTCCAATTTGATTAATATCTCTAAACTCTGAATATAATATGCATGGAGTTATAGGCCTATTCAGGCTGGTTATACAGTGCCTTGCGAAAGTATTCGGCCCCCTTGAACTTTGCGACCTTTTGCCACATTTCAGGCTTCAAACATAAAGATATAAAACTGTATTTTTTTGTGACGAATCAACAACAAGTGGGACACAATCATGAAGTGGAACGACATTTATTGGATATTTCAAACTTTTTTAACAAATCAAAAACTGAAAAATTGGGCGTGCAAAATTATTCAGCCCCTTTACTTTCAGTGCAGCAAACTCTCTCCAGAAGTTCAGTGAGGATCTCTGAATGATCCAATGTTGACATAAATGACAAATGATGATAAATACAATCCACCTGTGTGTAATCAAGTCTCCGTATAAATGCACCTGCACTGTGATAGTCTCAGAGGTCCGTTAAAAGTGCAGAGAGCATCATGAAGAACAAGGAACACACCAGGCAGGTCCGAGATACTGTTGTGAAGAAGTTTAAAGCCGGATTTGGATACAAAAAGATTTCCCAAGCTTTAAACATCCCAAGGAACTCTGTGCAAGCGATAATATTGAAATGGAAGGAGTATCAGACCACTGCAAATCTACCAAGACCTGGCCGTCCCTCTAAACTTTCAGCTCATACAAGGAGAAGACTGATCAGAGATGCAGCCAAGAGGCCCATGATCACTCTGGATGAACTGCAGAAATCTACAGCTGAGGTGGGAGACTCTGTCCATAGGACAACAATCAGTCGTATATTGCACAAATCTGGCCTTTATGGAAGAGTGGCAAGAAGAAAGCCATTTCTTAAAGATATCCATAAAAAGTGTTGTTTAAAGTTTGCCACAAGCCACCTGGGAGACACACCAAACATGTGGAAGAAGGTGCTCTGGTCAGATGAAACCAAAATTGAACTTTTTGGCAACAATGCAAAACGTTATGTTTGGCGTAAAAGCAACACAGCTGAACACACCATCCCCACTGTCAAACATGGTGGTGGCAGCATCATGGTTTGGGCCTGCTTTTCTTCAGCAGGGACAGGGAAGATGGTTAAAATTGATGGGAAGATGGATGGAGCCAAATACAGGACCATTCTGGAAGAAAACCTGATGGAGTCTGCAAAAGACCTGAGACTGGGACGGAGATTTGTCTTCCAACAAGACAATGATCCAAAACATAAAGCAAAATCTACAATCGAATGGTTCAAAAATAAACATATCCAGGTGTTAGAATGGGCAAGTCAAAGTCCAGACCTGAATCCAATCGAGAATCTGTGGAATGAACTGAAAACTGCTGTTCACAAATGCTCTCCATCCAACCTCACTGAGCTCGAGCTGTTTTGCAAGGAGGAATGGGAAAAAATGTCAGTCTCTCGATGTGCAAAACTGATAGAGACATACCCCAAGCGACTTACAGCTGTAATCGCAGCAAAAGGTGGCGCTACAAAGTATTAACTTAAGGGGGCTGAATAATTTTGCACGCCCGATTTTTCAGTTTTTGATTTGTTAAAAAAGTTTGAAATATCCAATAAATGTCGTTCCACTTCATGATTGTGTCCCACTTGTTGTTGATTCTTCACAAAAAAATACAGTTTTATATCTTTATGTTTGAAGCCTGAAATGTGGCAAAAGGTCGCAAAGTTCAAGGGGGCCGAATACTTTCGCAAGGCACTGTAGGTAGACTGTCACACTCAACCTATACTGTAGTCCATACAGCCCATCTATCCTATTTAAAAAGGACTGACGACAGAAACAGATCATTTGGTTAAATTTCAACATATTTAATAGTGAAACTAAAGTGCTGTAACGTATATGAGTTCAACTAAATAGCCATGTACACACACCAAAACTGTTAAAATGCTTAAATTAAAAGACTATTGCACAGAAAACGTGGACTGTCGGGTGCATCGTAAATTCAGAACCGCAGGACAGCAACATAATAAACTAAACCACTGATCATTGGGAACCATCCATAAATTAAATAATTAAATGGGTAGCCTACAAAACTAAAACAATTCAAGTGTCTAAATCAAAAGGCCTGACTAACATGACATCAATACCACATCCTGAGTCCACGGTGCCGACACATTAACAAATCAAAAGGCCTGACTAACATGACATCAATACCACATCCTGAGTCCACGGTGCCGACACATTAACAAATCAAAAGGCCTGACTAACATGACATCAATACCACATCCTGAGTCCACGGTGCCGACACATTAACAAATCAAAAGGCCTGACTAACATGACATCAATACCACATCCTGAGTCCACGGTGCCGACACATTAACAAATCAAAAGGCCTGACTAACATGACATCAATACCACATCCTGAGTCCACGGTGCCGACACATTAACAAATCAAAAGGCCTGACTAACATGACATCAATACCACATCCTGAGTCCACGGTGCCGACACATTAACAAATCAAAAGGCCTGACTAACATGACATCAATACCACATCCTGAGTCCACGGTGCCGACACATTAACAAATCAAAAGGCCTGACTAACATGACATCAATACCACATCCTGAGTCCACGGTGCCGACACATTAACAAATCAAAAGGCCTGACTAACATGACATCAATACCACATCCTGAGTCCACGGTGCCGACACATTAACAAATCAAAAGGCCTGACTAACATGACATCAATACCACATCCTGAGTCCACGGTGCCGACACATTAACAAATCAAAAGGCCTGACTAACATGACATCAATACCACATCCTGAGTCCACGGTGCCGACACATTAACAAATCAAAAGGCCTGACTAACATGACATCAATACCACATCCTGAGTCCACGGTGCCGACACATTAACAAATCAAAAGGCCTGACTAACATGACATCAATACCATATCCTGAGTCCACGGTGCCGACACATTAACAAATCAAAAGATGGTTTAGTATTTCGTTTAAAAGCTCTGACGAAGGCCAAGAGAACAATAAACACTTTTCAATGAGAAAACAGAAAGCCCCATAAAAAAATATAACCAATTCTTCTGTTTTCAAAGATGTATCCGACGACGCAATACTAATTTTAAGGAGAACAAAAATAACTTATCCTACATTTGAACACCACTGCAGGAGCTTTGCTATTCAGCATCTTCCCAATTAAGTAGCCAAGGTTGTTGTTTGGCTACTTGAACAGAACTAGGGCCTATCACCTCCAGCCCACCTCTTCCAATGCATTATGTAAAAGTATTAATGTATTTGTACTACATGAAGAATAAAAAGGAACACGATTGAAGTCGGAAGTTTAAATACATACATTTAAACTCAGTTTTTCACCATTCCTGAGATTTAATCCTAGTAAAAATTCCCTTCTTAGGTCAGTTAGGATCACTACTTTATTTTAAGAATGTGAAATGTCAGATTAATAGTAGACAGAATTATTAATTTCAGCTTTTATTTATTTCATCACATTCCCAGTGGGTCAGAAGTTTACATACACGCTATTAGTACTTGGTAGCATTGCCTTTAAATTGTTTAACTTGGGTCAATCGTTTCGGGTAGCTTTTCACAAGCTTCCCACAATAAGTAGGGTGAATTTTGGCCCACTCCTCCTGACAGAGCTGGTGTAACTGAGTCAGGTTTGTAGGCCTCCTTGCTCGCACACGCTTTTCAGTTCGGCCCATAAATGTTCTATGGGATTGAGGTCAGGGCTTGAGATGGCCACTCCAATACCTTAACTTTGTTGGCCTTAAGCCATTTTGCCACAACTTAGGAAGTATGCTTGGGGTTATTGTCCATTTGGAAGACCCCTTTTCAACCAAGCTTTAACTTCCTGACTGATGTCTTGAGATGTTGATTCAATATATCCACATCATTTTCCATCCTCATGATGCCATCTATTTTGTGAAGTGCACCTGACGGCTGCGTGGTCCCATGGTGTTTATACTTGCGTACTATTGTTTGTACAGATGACCTTCAGTTGTTTGGAAATTGCTCCCAAGGATGAACCAGACTTGTGGAGGTCTACAATTTTTTTTTTTCTCAGGTCTTGGCTGATTTCTTTTGATTTTCCCATGATGTCAAGCAAAGAGGAACTGAGTGTGAAAGGTGGGCCTTGAAATAAATCCACAGGTACACCTCCAATTGAATCAAATTACGTCAATTAGCCTGTAAGAAAAAGTCATGACATCATTTTCTGGAATTTTCCAAGCTGTTTAAAGGCACAGTCAACTTAGTGTATGTAAAGTTCTGACCCACTAGAATTGTGATACAGTGAATTATAAGTGAAATAATCTGTCTGTAAACAATTGTTAGAAAAAAATACTTGTGTCATGTACAAAGTAGATGTCCTAACCGACTTACCAAAACTATAGTTTGTTAAAACTTCTTTGGGACAGGGGGCCGTATTTTCACGTACGGATGAAAAGTGTGTCCAAAGTAAACTGCCTGCTACTCAGACCCAGAAGCTAAGATATGCATGTTACTTGGATATTTGGATAGAAAACACTCTGAAGTTTCTAAAACTGTTTGAATCATGTCTGTGAGTATAACAGAACTTATTTAGCAGGCGAAACCCCGAGGACAAACCGTTCAGATTTTTTTTGTTTTTGAGGTCACTCTCTTTTCAATGGTTTTTCATTGGGAATCCAGATTTCTATCGCTTCCACTGGATGTCAACAGTCTTTAGAAATTGGTTGAGGTTTTTCCTTTGAGAAATGAAGAAGTAACACTGTTCAGAATGAGGCTCGAGGGAAGTGTACTCTTTGTTAAAGGCGCGTGACCTGAAAGCACGCTCCACATTGTTTTCCTCCGGTATTGAACACAGTATATCCCGTCTTCAATTTTATTATTTACGTAAAAAAATACCTAAAGTTGCATTACAAAAGTAGTTTGAAATGTTTGGACAATGCTTACAGGTTTGAGATATTTTGTATTCACGTTGCACAAGTTGGAACCGGTGTTTTTCTGGATCAAACGCGCCAAATAAATGGACATTTTGGATATATATCAACGGAATTAATCGAACAAAAGGACCATTTGTGATGTTTATGGGACATATTGGAGTGCCAACAGAAGACGCTCGTCAAAGGTAAGGCATGATTTTTATATTTTTATTTCTGCGTTTTGTGTCGCGCCTGCAGGGTTGAAATATGCTTTTCTCTCTTTGTTTACTGGGGTGCTATCCTCAGATAATAGCATCGTTTGCTTTCTCGGTAAATCATTTTTGAAATCTGACACGTTGGCTGGATTCACAACAAGTGTAGCTTTAATTTGGTATATTGAATGTGTGATTTCATCAAAGTTAAATTTTATAGTAATTTATTTGAATTTGGCGCTCTGCATTTTCACTGGATGTTGGCCAGGTGGGACGCTACCGTCCCACATATCCCAGAGAGGTTAAAGCTGAAAAGAGCATGACATCCGGACATTTAAAGTTTACTCGATTTTCAAAATGACGCATACTTTTTTTAATAGGAATGACGGCCTACTATTTAGTATGCAAGTATGGGTATTCAGACGGCCTGTGTGTGTCAGTTAGTGCCAGTTACCAGGTGCCTTGGGTAGGGAGCTCACCTGGACTCCTCCAGCAGTACTAGCAGGCGGCAGCGTGGTGTCTCGGTGGCAGCGATATGACCCAGCGTCCCAAACAGACGCTCTGCAGAGATCATGTCATTCATGGTCACCTGATGCACACACACACCCAATATAAATGCATTCACATACCCACAAGGGAAAAGGAAAAGGGTATCAGCTAACACATTGTTCAGAACATTACAGCACAAATATGCTGAATGAAAAAACATGTTAGATTTTTTCTTGTGTTTAGGTGGACCTGACCTCCAGGTTGTTGATCTTGTGCAGGTTGAAGTGGTGCAGGCGGTAGATGAGGAAGGATCTCCACAGGGAAAGGCTGACTACAGGGTTCCCCTGTGGGTGGATGGTCAGCTGGTCCAGACGTCTCACCTGGGCCAGAGCAGCCAGCTGGGGAAGACGGCTGACGTTGGTCTCCAGGAAAATCAGATGCTGTATGGAGGAGACCATAATAAGTCAGGAAACCAGTCAATGAGTGGCCATATCAGTATCCTATTGGCCAATGACAACCTTCAGTTTAGAACCCCAACAGAGACCATGTGTTACCATGGTGAGAATATGACTCCTATCATAGTAGCCAATGAGAAGACCCTTTATTGAACAGTATGTAATCTGTAGCAAATGTGTTCTCACAGATAGGTTGGGGAACTTGACCCTTATGCGTGGCAGTGTTGGCACGATCGCATCAAAGTGGATGTAGCGGAAGGCTATGACAGTGACGGCCCCTGCAGTCTGGACCCCCCAGCCTCTCTCCAGGGCCTCCAGTGCTCCGAGGCCGAACAGGCGCAGGGTTTCCCCATCCAACTCCGCCAGGTGGCTGTCTGACAGGGAGAGGCTCTGCAGGTTGACACCCCCTGCCTCCAGGAGCCTGGAACACACAGAGAAACAGACAGTCAGCACACACACCTGAGGATGGGGACCTGATTTGTTAAGGAGGGTGCCCAGCCCCCCTTAGTAATTTGAAACATGATGATGGCTCCCCAGGTACATTAAGTAATACCCACCTGGCCAACCCTCCACCCACCTGGCTCAGTCACAAGTTTCCAGGATCATTAAGACAAAGGTATCTTAGTTTACATGTGTCTGAAGAAGTGGGCCAATCAGTGGATGGGAGAGAAACAGCAGTGAGCAGGGTAATCAGAATTAAGTGAATGTAACATTTGTCTTTCAATGCTGCCTAATTTCTCTCCATTCTCTGTGACAACAGTTGAAGTGCCCTTCCCTGATAAGGAGTCGTGAGAGTAGAGAATCAGGATGAGTCTCAGGGAGACATGATCTCTCTGTCCCTGTTGGAGCCTCACTAGCTGCCCTGGGTCTCTCTGCCTTCTCTCCCTGCCTCCCAGTCTGCTGACACTCAGGGGACCTGCTGCATACCTGAGGATCATATAGCTCCACGGACCAGCAGTCCACACCAGACATTAGAGTTCACCCACCAACAACCTAATCAGTCTATTCATATTTCACAACCTTAGAATGTAACATGTCGCAGAACATGGAAAAAGAAAACACAAAGGAGGATTAATCCTGACACTATTGGAGCTGTAATCCTATAGGCCAAGTCTTGTTGGGCTGATTGTTACAGAGTCAGGGGAGTGAAACAAGGCTTCTTTAAAAAGCCATCGTTGTTGTCACACACCAAACCTGATCCCCTGGAGGTCACTTCTCACTCTCTAGAGGACTGAAGACTGACTCCTACCCTCCTCTCATATCTCTGTCTGCTGGCCCCTTTCAGTGCATCTAAGACCTGGCAAGATGCTGTCCAGGTAAGCAGAGACAAAAAACAGAGAGGAAACAAGGAGAGTGGTCTGACAACCTGTAAGAGAGGCTTTGTACTGTGAGCAAGAACAGGAAGAAGAGATGATACAAAGATGGTCAGACAGGTGTGCTGACCCAGAAAGAGAGGGCTAAAGACAACAGGTATGGTTCTGGTACAAATGAAGGTGTATTGGAACAGAGGAGAGATTAAATATCTGATTGACTTGTGATGATCATGTAATAACCATGGCGGGACATTCTAAAGACCACTATCAAGGCTGTGGCTGCAGAGGGGCACAAGGGAGCAGTTTGTTAACAATCTGCAGGGTTACAGGGCAAGAGTTGCCCTAGGAGAAATAAAGTTGAATGTGAGCCAGAGAGATTCAGGACACCAGGGTTAAAGGTCACATAGCTACAGTGTTAAGCCGTGTTAAGGCCACCATGACTACTGTCTCTCTATAGGACCTCCCGTGTGTGTGTGTGTGTGTGTGTGTGTGTGTGTGTGTGTGTGTGTGTGTGTGTGTGTGTGTGTGTGTGTGTGTGTGTGTGTGTGTGTGTGTATGCGTGTGTGTATGCGTGTCTATGCATGCATGCGTGCGTGTGTGTTTGCGTGCGTGCGTGCAGTGAGTGAGTGAGTGAGAGTCAGTGAACTGCCCATGGCTGCCTCAGAGTTCAGTCATTAACGCCTGCTGTAATACAGACGGACGGACGGATGCACACACACACACACACACACACACACAGGGAAACCCAGGCCCCACGGAGCAGAGCGGACAGGCACCCGTCAGTGAAAGACGGTGCTAATCTTCAGGACAGGTGGCTTTGCCAAAGGTACTAAATCAAAAGCAGTTGGACAGACAGACAGAGACAGATAGAGAGAGATAGATAGACAGAGAAAGTGAGAGAGACCAAGAGAGAGAGAGAGAGAGAGAGAGAGAGAGAGAGAGAGAGAGAAAGGAGACACAGGGTAACATGTAGTTAGAGTAAAGAAGAGTGATGGTAACTTTTCATCCCTTTCTGAGGAAGTCTGGAAGCATGCCATCAGCCCACTCTGCACTCTGTCATGTATTGTTCCTGGTAATCACTCTTGATAGACTGCCAGGTGCCTCCAAATCTCCTCCTGAAACTCTTTGTGCCCTCATAGCCTCTTGGAGGAAGAGGAGACACAAAGATGATCAAACTGAGGAGTCTAACTGTGGAAAACATTTCCTGATGTGTTCAGCAGCTCTGAACAAAAATGCAATTATCTGGATCTAATCCAGCAGGAGCTTCAAAACTATGTCTGTCATTTCTGAGCAGCTATAACCCATCAATTTGACATGTATTAAATGAGCCTACATGTGTCTCCAATTGTCTAGCTACAGTATGATAGCACCACATAAGAAACATGGTTATTTAGCTTGTCATGATGTGAGAAGAACCTTTCAACATTTTCTAAACTGAAAGAAAAATAAAATTGTTCAAGCAATTTCTCTATTAGCATGGTAGCAGATCTGTACAGTGTCTGCAATAAAGCAATATAGAGACAGATCTGGAACCAGGGTATTTCTGTATATCTCTCCTGGCATGATGTAGACAAAGATCTGGAACCAGGCTAATTTGGTGTATATTTGGCATGATAGGTAGCCTAGTGGTTAGAGCGTTGGACTTGTAGCCGAAAATCTGTCGTTCTGCCCCTGAACAAGGCAGTTAACCCACTGTTCCTAAGCCGTCATTGAAAATAAGAATTTGTTCTTTGTTCATGCCAAGTTAAATATAGGTAAAATAAATTAAAAATGATGTAGACACAGATCTGGAACAAGGCTATTTCTGTGTATCTATGGCATTATGTAGACACAGATCTGGAACCAGACTATTTCTCTGTCTATGGCATGATGTAGACACAGATCTGGAACCAGGCTTTTTCTGTGTCTATGGCATGATGTAGACACAGATCTGGAACCAGACTATTTCTGTGTATCTTTGACATGATGTAGACACAGATCTGGAACCAGACTATTTCTGTGTATATTTGACATGATGTAGACACAGATCTGGAACCAGACTATTTCTGTGTCTATGGCATGATGTAGACACAGATCTGGAACCAGGCTATTTCTGTGTATCTTTGACATGATGTAGACACAGATCTGGAACCAGACTATTTCTGTGTATCTTTGACATGATGTAGACACAGATATGGAACCAGACTATTTATGTGTATCTTTGACATGATGTAGACACAGATCTGGAACCAGAATATTTCTGTGTATATTTGACATGATGTAGACACAGATCTGGAACCAGAATATTTCTGTGTATCTTTGACATGATGTAGACACAGATCTGGAACCAGAATATTTCTGTGTATATTTGACATGATGTAGACACAGATCTGGAACCAGGCTATTTCTGTGTATATTTGGCATGATGTAGATGTAACATTTATTAAATTAAGTGTTATGGTTTATTGAAGTGTTTCTGAGTGGTGGTGGCATCAGATTCTCTCGCTCATTCCCACACTTCCTTCTCTCATCATAAGTAGAACTTGAAGATTGATGTGCTTGCCCCTCCACCTGCTTGGAGACCCAGCGTGCCACTGTATTAATGAATATATACATAGCATGTGGGCACTGATGTCTCCCCTCTAACTCTCTGGCCAGCCCCAATATTGGATTTCTGGGTAATATCTCTTCCCTCCTGTCATATCTCAAGGGAACAGAGAATGAATGAATCTTCCTCTAGTCTGCTCACAAAGGAATATAAAACAGAGGCTACTATCCAGCAGTCGGACGGGCACGGGCACACACACACACACACACAGACACGCAAGCTTGTTCCTGCACGCACGCACGCTCACACACACACACACAGACACGCAAGCTTGTTCCTGCACGCACGCTCACACACGCAAGCTTGTTCCTGCACGCACGCACGCTCACACACACACACGCAAGCTTGTTCCTGCACGCACGCACGCACGCTCACACACACACACACACACACACACACACACACACACACACACACACACACACACACACACACACACACACACACACACAAAATTCACTAAGCACTCACAGAGACAACCATTCTCCTATTCCATCTCTCATCCCAACACACTAAAAGGGGTTCCCTCCTTCCTCCATTCTAAATGCACTGTCAACATTTGCTCTTGTCTTAATTCTTCTCCAGCTCGGGTCGCGCTGCTAATGACAAACAGAGATGACATCACGTTTCCCTTTACCTGCTGAGGGGCAGGGTCCCATTTCAGTCAACCCATATCATCTACCACTCCAGCTTAGTGTGGAAAGGGGAGCTTGAAAAGGCCATTGACTATACTGATAAACACCTACAGCATAAATACACCAATTCTAGCCAACTAGGTATAATTGCACAAGGTTAACCAAGGTTCATGCCTCTGTGTGACAAGTGTTCTGAAATTACAACGTGCATGACTTTCACTGGGCACAGTGAGCTAGTTTCTCAAGGGAAGTGAAATCAAACGATTCCACTAACCTGCAGATTGCTCCATCACATCTATTCATGTTTATGTGGTTGTTAATTATTCAGCAGGACTTTAGCTGGCCCTCTCTCACATGCTCTTATAAAGACGATGATCCATGTGTCTTCATATGGCAGCAGCAGTAACGTGTGAACTGTCACACACTGATTTTTCTGTGATGAATGTGAACATTGCCGGTCACACCCAGGGAACAACAGATAGCATATCCAGAGCTAATGGATCTAATGATGCGGACGCCAGCGGTTATTCTTTCTCAGAAGCAATGTGGGGACAAAGCAGAGGGCAGCCTCCAGGCCCTCCATCTCTCAGAGAGGAAAACCCTCCACACCAGGGGGTCCCCCTGCTCCCCCTGCCCCCTCCCCGGTCCCAGAGCAGAACCAGATGTGGAGGACAGAGACAGACAGGCCCAGCTCTGCAGCTCTGCCCAGCGTGTGGGAATGAAGAACTCTGTCTGTCTTTGAGGATTAAGGAGGAATATACCGGATCAAGACAGACTATCAATCCAGAGATAAAGCAAATCATTCATGCATTGATTGTTAACTTCATGGAGTTTTCACAAATTCACACCTCCACAGAGGCTGGTAATCCCTTACCATGGGATGACAGAGGGTCATACCCGTAGAACATCACATCTATAAATCACTGCTCAGTCCATCTATCATCTCCTCTTTTATACCTTCAGGAATAGGAATATTCCCATGGGCATGTTTACTGTAAAATATCTACTGTAAGACATCCAAAGGAGTGAATACCAAGCATCACAAACATACCTCCACTACATGAAACAGACAGAGAGCTGACAAACTGCACTTAGACAAAGGACAGTACGAGGTTATAGATGTAAAACACCATAAAATGGTTCTTCTCTTTTATCCTATTGGATTGTGCACAACAATAAAAACTGGTTAAGGTTACACATAAGCAGACCACACCGTATGGTGAATCACTTGAGCCCTAGCCTTGGCCCCTTTCGCGACACAAACTGCTATAAGTGAGCCTATAAGGGAATTAGGGCCATGAAGGATTGCGCTTCTGGGACATTTTCATATCCTGGAGCAAGAAAGCAACATGTAATAATAGTGGTTGACACAGCCACAGTGTCCATCTCAGCCTGACCCCTTTTAACTCACAGGCCTGGTATACAGTCCCTCCAGGAGAAGTTAGAGCCTGCAGCACGGGGGCTAAGCCTGGTCAGGCCAGGCCAGGCTGGGGGAATGGCCATATGGAGAACAAGGCAATGAAACAGAGTGAAGGTCTCACCCTCTAACCCTCACAATAAAATTAGCTAGCTAAGTAATGGGGCCCTGTGCAGTTTTGTGAAAACCATCAGAGTAACGACTAACGAGTGTTAGAGGGTGAAATTATGAGTGTGTAAAGCAGAGGGAACCATGTCTCTATGGAGAGAACCGTTATAGAAAAGGGATATCCTTTTGTATGCTAGTTTATAATGTAGACCGTCCACAGGAGGCTGGTGAAGGGAGGACGGCTCATAATAATGGCTGGAATGGAGGGAATGGAATGGTATTAAACCATATAGAAACCATGTGTTTGATGTGTTTGATATTATTCCATTAATTCCGTTCCAGCCATTACAATGAACCGTCCTCCCCAGTTAAGGTGCCACCAGCCACCTGTGGTAGACACCAGTCATCTGACACATATGGAACCCAGGAGAATGAAACAAAATCCTCAAATGTGCCATACAACCATACAGTTTTATTGGCTAAACTTTAAATAATTATAATGTGTGAACAATTATAACGGGACCATGTTTTCTTGCATTGGAAGAATGTTTACATTCCAATATCCTATCCCCTGTGAGTATGCGTATCTGCTGAGGGGAGGAATGGCTCATAATAATGGCTGGAATAGAGCAAATGGAATGGCATCAAACACCTGGAAACCATGTGATTGATGTATTTGATACCATTCCACCAATTCCGTTCCAGCCATTACCACCACCAACCTCCTGTGATGTGTATGTATTCCTGGATGTGGTGTAGTACCAACTTGGGGTCTCGAGGACTGTTGGGGCGACTGGTGGAGCGCATCCGGGTCTCACTGCCCCCTGTTGCCCTGTCCAGAGCCGACACTGGACTCACCCGTCTGGCAGAACAGAAAACATATTATGTATACCTCTATAACAGTCCTGCAACTATAACTACTGTCTTCCAGAGCCCAAAGTGCCACCCCTATGTATGGCCCCTCCCCCCTAACGTTACCTGAGCTGCTCCTCCGGAGAAGGTTCCAGTGCAAGGCCATTGGTCTGGGCTGGGCTGTGGGCGGGGCTTGCCTCAGGGCTGGTTTCTTCCTTGGCTCCGTTCTGAGCCGGAAGCTCCAGGCAGGCCCTGACCCCCTCCCACTGCAGTGCTGCATTACGGATGGCCAGACGCCGCTTCTCCTGCACACACACATAAACGCACGCAGACAGGCCCACAGACGATCACACGCGCACACATGCATGCACACACACACACACGTGCGCACACAGGGAACAGAGCAGGGTTCAGTTGGTATTGGTCCTCAGCAGGGCACACAGAGGACAGGATGATATTATGAAACTGACTGTCTCTCTCCTGCTTCAGCCTACAGACAAAGATATTCCACCTGCCTTGCTTGTCACTGAGGAGTCCTGAGACTTGAGCCCAAGTTGAGTGTAGAACTGCTGAGGCACAACATGAGCAGGACTCTATGAACACAAATACACATGTACTGTTTATCTTCAAAAATGAAAACTTCAAATGTTATTCTAACTGATAGACTGTCACTTAGCTTACATTACTTACAAACATGCCTATCTTACCAATACCTAGTCTCCCATAGTTACAAAGGCTTTGTCTGTAATAACAAGGTACAATTTGTGTGTGCTGTACTGTAAATGCCCCATATCTCTCAACAACTGTCTCAGCATTACTGCAGCAGCAGAATCCGTGTTGACTGTAGCAGGGGCAGCAGCAGTACTTCTGTGCCACCCCCACCCTGCAGCAAGGAAGAATGCAGCTCTCTCTCTCTCTTTCTCTTTCGATTTCATAATATTTTTGCCTTTATTCAGTTCAGTTTTGGAATGGAATGGAATGCTCCACTCCCACACACAGGGGACGGCTGGCAAACAGGATTGATAATTCTGAGACTACATGAACCCTCACAGAGCATTCCATTTATCAATTTTTCCTCAACTAGCTCAATTGGATTACACAGAGGCAATTAAACTTCCTTCAGAACCCTTTCTGATCTCTCAGTATGGATCATTAAAAGCAGCAGTAAGGCAGGAACACACACATCAATATATATAAACGCAACATGTATACAGTGCCTTGCGAAAGTATTCGGCCCCCTTGAACTTTGCGACCTTTTGCCACATTTCAGGCTTCAAACGTAAAGATATAAAACTGTATTTTTTTGTGAAGAATCAACAACAAGTGGGACACAATCATGAAGTGGAACGACATTTATTGGATATTTCAAACTTTTTTAACAAATCAAAAACTGAAAAATTGGGCGTGCAAAATTATTCAGCCCCTTTACTTTCAGTGCAGCAAACTCTCTCCAGAAGTTCAGTGAGGATCACTGAATGATCCAATGTTGACCTAAATGACTAATGATGATAAATACAATCCACCTGTGTGTAATCAAGTCTCCGTATAAATGCACCTGCACTGTGAAAGTCTCAGAGGTCCGTCAAAAGCGCAGAGAGCATCATGAAGAACAAGGAACACACCAGGCAGGTCCGAGATACTGTTGTGAAGAAGTTTAAAGCCGGATTTGGATACAAAAAGATTTCCCAAGCTTTAAACATCCCAAGGAGCACTGTGCAAGCGATAATATTGAAATGGAAGGAGTATCAGACCACTGCAAATCTACCAAGACCTGTCCGTCCCTCTAAACTTTCAGCTCATACAAGGAGAAGACTGATCAGAGATGCAGCCAAGAGGCCCATGATCACTCTGGATGAACTGCAGAGATCTACAGCTGAGGTGGGAGACTCTGTCCATAGGACAACAATCAGTCGTATATTGCACAAATCTGGCCTTTATGGAAGAGTGGCAAGAAGAAAGACATTTCTTAAAGATATCCATAAAAAGTGTTGTTTAAAGTTTGCCACAAGCCACCTGGGAGACACACCAAACATGTGGAAGAAGGTGCTCTGGTCAGATGAAACCAAAATTGAACTTTTTGGCAACAATGCAAGACGTTATGTTTGGCGTAAAAGCAACACAGCTGAACACACCATCCCCACTGTCAAACATGGTGGTGGCAGCATCATGGTTTGGGCCTGCTTTTCTTCAGCAGGGACAGGGAAGATGGTTAAAATTGATGGGAAGATGGATGGAGCCATGCAAAAGACCTGAGACTGGGACGGAGATTTGTCTTCCAACAAGACAATGATCCAAAACATAAAGCAAAATCTACAATGGAATGGTTCAAAAATAAACATATCCAGGTGTTAGAATGGCCAAGTCAAAGTCCAGACCTGAATCCAATCGAGAATCTGTGGAAAGAACTGAAAACTGCTGTTCACAAATGCTCTCCATCCAACCTCACTGAGCTCGAGCTGTTTTGCAAGGAGGAATGGGAAAAAATTTCAGTCTCTCGATGTGCAAAACTGATAGAGACATACCCCAAGCGACTTGCAGCTGTAATCGCATCAAAAGGTGGCGCTACAAAGTATTAACTTAAGGGGGCTGAATAATTTTGCACGCCCAATTTTTCTGTTTTTGATTTGTTAAAAAAGTTTGAAATATCCAATAAATGTCGTTCCACTTCATGATTGTGTCCCACTTGTTGTTGATTCTTCACAAAAAAATACAGTTTTATATCTTTATGTTTGAAGCCTGAAATGTGGCAAAAGGTCGCAAAGTTCAAGGGGGCCGAATACTTTCGCAAGGTACTGTATATAAATATATAAACGCAACATGTAAAGTGTTGGTCCCATGTTTCATGATCTGAAATAAAAGATCCCAGAAAAGGTTCCATACGCACAAAAATATTATTTCTCTCACATTTGTTTACATCCCTGTTGGTGAGCATTTCTCCTTTGCCAAGATAATCCATCCACCTGACAGGTGTGGCATATCAAGAAGCTGATTAAACAGCATGATCATTACACACGTGCACCTTATGCTGGGGACAATAAAAGGTCACTGTAAAATGTGCAGTTTTGTCACACAACACAATGCCACAGATGTCTTAAGTTTGACTGCAGCAATGTCCACCAGAGCTGTTTCCAGAGAATTGAATGTTCATAAGCCGTCTCTAACGTCGTTTTAGAGAATATGTCAGTACATCCAACTGGCCTCACAACTGCTGACCACATTTAACCACGCCAGACCAGGACCTACACATTCGGCTGAGACCAGCCGGTCGGACAGATAAAGAAACGGAGGAGTATTTCTGTCTGTAATAAAGCCATTTTTTATGGGGAAAAACTCATTTGGATTGGCTGGGCCTGGCTCCCCAGTGCGTGTGCCTGGCTCCATAGTGGGTGGGCCTATGCCCTCACAGGCCCACCCATGGTTGCGCCCCTGCCCAGTCATGTGAAATCCATAGATTAGGGTCCAATGAATTTATTTAAATTGTCTGATTTCCTTATATGAATTGTAACTCAGTTAAATTGTAGAAATTGTTGCATGTTGCGTTTATATTTTTGTTCAGTATAGATACAGTACAGTATGCATTCTCTAACACCTACAGTAAAGTACAGATACACATAGATTGAACAAGCATGTTTTGAACTGAAATCATAACCAGCCTCAAACAAAGGTTGGTGGGATCTGATAATCTACAAGAGGAACTGAGCACTTAGAAACCCTGTAGTTAGAACAGTTAGGGAAAAGATAATGGAGGAAAAAGACAAATGACTATTGAAGTGGATTGAAAAACTTTGAGAATTGTAGCAACAGTCACTGTTATTTCAGCCCCCTTGGAAACGTAACTGTTAAAATCTAAACATTTGAAACTTTTTTTTTCTAAACAGAAGACACCAAGCCAAGCCACATAAATGCAAGGTTACTAGGGTATAGTGGGTTGAGCCTTTATCTAGCCTTGGCTTTTCTTCATCTCCCTACTATAATGCTCCCATTGATCAACTCATGGTTGGGCGGTTAATGCAAAGCAGATGACTCCTCTTTACATGACAACCGAACACCACAGTGCATTTCAAGTAGTTAAGAATTAGTGTCCATTAAGGAGCAACCCTCAGAGCGCTTTAGGTATCATCTGAGATAACTGCTTACCGGGACCTCAGCATTAACAGAAATTGCTTACAGACATATGACAGCATATCATACAAGTTGATATACATGATTTGATACATTGTTCAACATCAAAAACGGCCCTCTTGCCCTCTCCTTAAACAATGCACTTATAGTCTAACTCCCACAACATTAGTCATCCTCATCCACTGTCTACAAGGGGTTATGCAGTGTATGTTACATGTGCAATGAGTTTAAACAAAAGCATACCTAACATCCTATTGTATTCATTATAAATCTTAATGGCTAGCAGACGATAAGCATGTTCATATTTTGACTAGTTTTGGCTCTTCATATTGTCATGACATTGGCCTCTATGGGTATAGCAAGCCCATCCCCCTCTCCCTGCCTCCCCCTTTCCTCCTTCAACTAGGTTGCTGTGGTCAGAGAGACGTCGTAAATTCCTGAGAATCTCCTCATGGACACACAGTATAGAGAGAGTAGATTTTAATGGAGAACAAAGGAATTCCTTCCACCTCACAGAACTTGAGGTACGAACAAATGTCATGTTCCGGAGAAAGTATAAAAGATCGGTGAAGAATCCAGCTACGAACTGGTCCATTTGTCACAACTTGGGGGAAGCTCATGGGAGATGGTGTGGCACATTACCATAACGCTGTTTATATAATAGCCTCAGATATGAGGTTTACATCTAATTGTTGCATAAGATGAATGAGTGAGTATGATACTGTTTGTATAATTGTGTAATATGATCTTGGACTGTTTAATGAAGAAAAATACAATTCCCTTTTGATTTGAACTAAATCAGAGGACCGCCCCTGAGCCCAGTTAGGGTCAGACATCCTGGGACAGCCCTCTTCGGCCCTTCCAAATAAAAACCCCACTCGGGTTTTCGATCAGCAGACCGAGCTTACCTCAATTACGAGATAGCTAAAGGTTGCAGACCATGTTTTTCTCCATTAGGGGAGACAAAGGTTGTAGACCATTGCTAAATCTTTTAACCATACCACGTGGTTAAACTCTTAGACTATCGATACCGACAGAATAAGAACAAGTCTTTGATATTAATTACTAGTCTGCAGCTAGGAATTCGGTATCATTGAACGGGAAGAACGACAACCGCCGAAACATGCATTCTATAACGAATGTCACTCTGAACAATCCCCTCTAACCAAAACCTGCGAGAGAGAGGGAGAGAGACGGACAATTCTACAAAATAAATGAACTTTTCATCAGCAATCAAGACGACACACTGAGCGTAAATATATATATTGATTGCAATTGTACCCGAATGAGTGAGCGTTCATGTGCAAAGGATTAGCATTTCAATTGTTATAATTATCACTCTGTAGTGACTTCTTACTCGAATCCCACTTCCCCTTTTGTCTAACAAGCCGCCATGCCGGTTTAGGCCACTAGGGCACATTCTCCTATCATTTCATGTAACCACATTTACCTTGTTTGTTTATGCCTTTCTGTGAATTACTTAGTTAGTAATAAATAAATGATTTAAGACAATTGATGTAGGGATGACTCATAGTGAAGACTGGGTTTGTGCAGATAACCAACAATTTACGACGTTTGGAATGAGACTAACGTGAGGTAAAATAAATAATTCATTCATTCGAAGACTAATTGATCAGATAAAATATCTGAATAGTTATTTTAGGAAATGATAACTTTGTAATCTGAATATTTTTCCGTGGTGCCCCGACTTCCTAGTTAATTAGTTACGTGATTAATAAGTTGATCGCATAATAACTAATTACAGCGAATCTTTGATAAAAACTATCAGTCTTCAGTTAAAATTAATGATAGTAAAGACACGACAATATGAATAAACAGGAAATGTTCTGGAGGTAAAAACGTTTTAACAAACAGCATTGAGGGCCAAGGAGTTTGGTTAATGTCCAAATAATCACTTTCCACAAATTACATCTGTAAGGCTTAATTATGTTGTTGACATGCATCCGGCAGAAAAACTTATATTACACATTAAAAGCCACAGAATATTTGAAATATTTGGTTAATGACTGAAACTCTCACCAGCTAGTCTGCTCAGTCCTTAACACTGACCTGTGACATTATTTGGATTATATTTTATCATTGTGGAAATTGGCCTCTTATGTGACAATCTACCAGCTAACATCAGTTTGATGTCAGAGCAGAAGTATATATTGGTCAGTCAACATGGCGAGATATCTGCGATAGTAACAGTATAGTACAGTATGTTAAACACAAATATGGACAGGGAGTCAACATAGGGAAAGTCAGGTACCTTGTGCATGGCCTGCTTGTGACTCTCCCTCTTCTTCTCATCCTCCTTCCGGGCCGTGACGCAGGCCATACGTCTCTCCTCCTCCTGCAGAAAAGAGGTTCAATATCACAATCAGGGTGTCGCTCCATTCATGGACAAGACTGAATTATTCAACATGAGACAGAGGCACAGTCAGAATAATGAATGTTATGTCAGCTGCAGGTTTTCCCTCTGCAGGAAGGACCAGTTGGAGAGGCAGCATCTCCTGATGCATCACAGGATAATCTGTCTGTCTGATATTCGGCTGCAGCCTCATCTGAACTGAGCCCAGCTGTTTGGGTGTGCCAGGCAGAGCTCCCAGCATGCAATGCACCAGCAGAGACAATCTGAGACTGCCAGCTGAGCTCTAGGGGATGTTTAGCGCTGGCTACTCTGTGACGATTCGGCTGAGAAAGGATTCCTTGATATGGTTCACTCAAAATGCTGCAATGGCTCCAGAATCAAAGCGCTATCTTTCATACCCTTTGCGAAATGTTTTTGCTATAAGGGAAGGTCTTTTATCAAAAACACTTTGTAATAAAAAAGTTAGATTAGTGAAATGTTGTATTTGTTTTATTTTATTAGGATCCCCATTAGCTGTTGCAAAAGCAGCAGCTACTCTTCCTGGGGTCCACACAAAACCTGAAACATAATACAGAATGACATAATACAGAATATCAATAGACAAGAACAGCTCAAGGACAGAGCTACATACATTTTTTTTTAAAGGCACACGTAAACTACATATCAATGCATACACACAAACTATCTAGGTCCAATAGAGGAGAGGCGTTGTGCCGCGAGGTGTTGCTTTATCTGTTTTTTGAAACCAGGTTTGCTGTTTATTTGAGCAATATGAGATGGAAGGAAGTTCCATGCAATAAGGGCTCAAATCAGTTTGAGTAGAGGACCTTAAGTGCCGTCACAACTAGGCTATTTGTAATAGTATCAATAATGCATTGTCATCCTTTCCCACTAATTAGTAGACTAGAACATCAGGTGAAATAACGTTGAAAATCTTTGGTCATTAACACTGTTCATTTCCCCCTGAACAAACCCAGTCTGTTGTGTTGACACAGATATCCCACAAGGAGCAACGGTAACCATTTCCTGGCATCTATTGATTCTATTCTGGCTCAAAGCAAGAGGAGTTCAGCTCCTCCACATCTGCAGCCAGCTTTAACCCTTATTTTACTCATACATTATATCTGCCTGCCTTGGCACTGACAGCAAGTATGTTATATCTCAAACTATGTTACTACCAGTCAGTGCTCATCTGTGGAAAGTTGTACAAATCAGATTGTGATTCTGATCTCAGGAGGACTTGCCCATCCTATTGGCTGCAGGCCCATTCCTCCATATTCTAAGGGCAAGGTGTGTGTGTGGTACCTCAGGGTTCATGTAGCCTACAAGCTCAGACCTGGGTGTTGCCTGCCTGCTTAATAGCTTTCAAATGCATGAACCTCTGAACTCAAGTGTCTCGTATGTATTGTGAATACAATGACATCATGTTTGACAGGCAATTCTGCTTTTATGCCTATGGATATCAAGCATGTGGTAGTGTCAAGGATTCTATAAAGTGTTGCTTTATAGAATCCTTGCCGTATTTACAAGCCAAGGCCAACATGCAGTATTTACAAGCCAATGTGTTGTTATGCCTTGCATGACTACTGAAAATACACACAAAAACACAACCACAGCCATGCAAACTCAACCATATACAAGAATACAGACACACACCGAGCGTATGTCTTACCGTGACACGTTTCATGTCCAGCTGTCTGAGTTGAAGCACACAGCGCAAGGCGGCCTGCTTGTACCATGTCTCCAGGGCTACTGGGTTCCCATCCAGGGTGAGCTCATAAAGGGAGCACGACTCTCCCAGGCAGGCTAGCTCATCAAAACTACACACAGAGTGAGAAAACACACACCACACAGGTCATTAACAACTATCAATGGGACAAATACTATATCAAATCAAATCTAACTTTGTTTGTCACATGCGCCAAATACAACAGGTGTAGACTTTACCCTAAAATGCTTACTTACAAGCACTTAACCAACAATGCAGTTTTAAGAAAATAGAGTTAAGAAAATATTTACTAAATAAATGAAAGTAAAAAAAAATGTAAGTAACACAATAAAATAACAATAATGTGGCTATATATACACGGGGTACTGGTACCGAGTCAATGTGCAGGGGTACAGGTTAGTTAAGTTAATTTGTACATGTAGGTAGGGGTAAAGTGACTATGCATTAATAACAAACAGTGAGTAGCAGCAGTGTACAACAAAAGGGGGGGGTCAAGCAAATAGTCCGGGTGGCCATTTAATGAATTGTTCAGCAGTCTTATGGCTTGGGTGTAGAAGCTGTTAAGGAGCCTTTTGGACCTAGACTTGGCGCTCCAATACCGCTTGCTGTGCGGTAGCAGAGAGAACAGTCTATGACTTGGGTGACTGGAGTCTTTGACAATTTTTTGGGCTTTCCTCAGACATTTTTGGGGCTGCTGAGTGGCACAGCAGTCTAAGGCACTGCATCTCAGTGCTTGAGGCGTCACTACAGACACCCTGGTTCGAATCCAGGCTGTATCACAACCGGCCGTGATTGGGAGTCCCATAGGGCGGAGCACAATTGGCCCAGTGTCGTTCATGTTTGGCCGGTGTAGGCCGTCATGGTAAATAGGAATTTGTTCTTAACTGACTTGCCTAGTTAAATAAAGGTTAAATAAAAATAAAAATATAGGTCCTGGATGGCAGGAAGCTTGGCCCCAGTGATGTACTGGGCTGTAAGCAATACCCTCTGTAGCGCCTTACGGTCAGATGCCGAGCGGTTGCCATACCAGGCGCTGATGCAACTATATGTTAATATAATGAGTAATTCACTTACAAAAGCTCCCCCAAACTCAATTTTTGTTGAATTAACCTTATAATCCATTGGTCGACACTACCACCAGGGAACAGGGCCCGTATTCACAAAGAGTCTCAGATTAGGAATGCTGATCTAGGATCAGGTCCCCTTAGTCCATATAATATTATTAAGGCAAAATGGATCCAATATTACCTCTCCTACCCTAAGACCCTTTTTGAATACCCAGGACCCAGAACTCAACAAAAATAAAACATGGAAACGTGCTAATTGGGCCTGGGACTGGCAGTGGAAGAGGGCATTGAAAGCATCAGACATGGCCTGGGGCTGAGTGAACAGAGTTTGAGATGGGAAGACAATAACTAGGCTAAACAGGGTGGTAGGTAGCCAAGCTAACTAGGGTGGCAGGTGAACTAGTGGTTAGGAGCGTTGGGCCAATGAACGAATGGTCGCTGGTTCAAATCCTCGAGCTGACTAGGTGAAAATAATCGGTCATTGTGTCCTTGAGCAAGACACCTAATCCTAATTGCTCCTGTAAATCACTCTGAATAAGAACTCTGCTCAATGACAAAAATGTATTGTAAACAGTACAGTCGGTTCACCACAAATGTGAATATAAATAGTGTTCTGGGCACTGTTTGCAAAGAGGACTTATGATCGGCCTAATTTGTGATAATGATCGCTTCAACCAAAGGCTTTGCTGAGCCTGGGATGGCTTCTCCCTCAGCTACAGCTATGCAGACGTCAAATAAAGACATGTGTTATCCACCAGGACTTCACTGTGTGATGATTATAGTAGCCTACATTTCTCAGACGATTTAAATCAAAAGGCTCAAGGATCAAATGCAAACCAGATTAGACTAGATGTTGTATTTTGCCATCATTATAGATTTACAGTCGGAAGTTTACATACACCTTAGCCAACTACATTAATACTTAGTTTTTCAGAATTCCTGACATTTAATCCTAGTAAAAAGTCCCTTCTTAGGTCAGTTAGGATCACCACTTTTAAGAATGTGAAATGTCAGAATAATAGTGGAGAGAATGATTTATTTCAGCTTTAATTTAATTTATTTCTTTCACAATCCCAGTGGGTCAGAAGTTTACATAAACTAAATTAGTATTTGGCAGCATTGCCTTTAAATTGCTTAACTTGGGTAAAACGTTTCGGGTAGCCTTCCACAAGCTTCCCACAATAAATTGAGAGAATTTTGGCCCATTCCTCCTGACAGAGCTGGTGTAACTGAGTCAGGTTTGTAGGAGGCCTACGTGCTCGCACACGTTTTTTTCAGTTCTGCCCACAAATGTTCTATGGGATTGAGGTCATGGCTTTGTGATGGCCACTACAATACCTTGACTTTGTTGTCCTTAAGCCATTTTGCCACAACTTTGGAAGTATGCTGGAGGTCATTGTCCATTTGGAAGACCCATTTGCAACCAAGCTTTAACTTCCTGACTGATGTCTTGAGAAGTTGATTCAATATATCCACATCATTTCCCTGCCTCATGCCCCATGCCCCATCTATTTTGTGAAGTGCACCAGTCCCTCCTGCAGCATAGCACCCCCACAACATGATGCTGCCACCCCCGTGCTTCACGGTTGGAATGTTGTTCTTCTGCTTGCAAGTCACCCCCTTTTTCCTCCAAATGTAACGATGGTCATTATGGCCAAACAGTTATATTTTTGTTTCATCAGACCAGAGGACATTTCTCTGAAAAGTACCATCTTTGTCCCCATGTGCAGTTGCAAACCGTAGTCTGGCTTTTTTATGTCTGTTTTGGAGCAGTGGCTTCTTCCTTGCTGAGTGGACTTCAGGTTATGTCGATATAGGACTTGTTTTACTGTGGATATAGATACTTTTGTAACTGTTTCCTCCAGCATCTTCACAAAGTCCTTTGCTGTTGTTGTGGGATTGATTTGCACTTTTTGCACCAAAGTACGTTCATCTCTAGGAGACAGAACATGTCTCCTTCCTGAGCGGTATGGCGGCTGCGTGGTCCCATGGTGTTTGTACTTGTGTACTGTTGTTTGTACAGATGAACGTGGTACCTTCAGGCGTTTGTAAATTGCTCCCAAGGATGAACCAGACTTGTGGAGGTCTACAATTGTTTTCTGAGGTCTTGGCTGATTTCTTTTGATTTTCCCATGATGTCAAGCAAAGAGGCACTGAGTTTTAAGGTAGCTTTGAAATACATCCACATGGGCACCTTCAATTGACTCAAATTATGTCAATTAGCCAAACTGAAGCTTCTAAAATCATGACATCATTTTCTGGAATTTTCCAAGCTGTTTAGTGCATGTACACTTCTGACCCACTGAAATTGTGATAAAGTGAATTATAAGTTAAATAATCTGTCTGTAAACAATTGTTGGAAAAATTACTTGTGTCATGCACAAAGTAGATGTCCTAACCGACTTGCCAAAACTATAGTTTGTTAACAAGACATTTGTGGAGTGGTTGAAAAACAAGTTTTAATGACTCCAACCTAAGTGTATGTAAACTTCTGACTTCAACTGTATATAAGCTTTATGTTTGGGCAAGGCAGGGTTTAAATTATTTATTTACTGCCTAAAACAGAGTGGGCTAGCAAGAGCTGCCATGAGAAATTAATCACATCAGGAGTCAACTGTGGCCCTCTGGACTGGCAACACTGTCTTATTAAATCAGGACTTCACAGGACCGTTTTCACAGGCAGAGACAGTGCTACTTCAGCATTCAGCCTCTGTCCTCCTGACTGAACTCAATGACAACTCCACTGTTTATATAAGGCTAAGGGAGGCAAAAGGCAAAGCCAAAAACCACACAAGGAAAAAAGAGCAGGGGTTTGAAAACACTCCCTCCACAGTAACAAAACAGACTTTCCATTCATGAGACACGCCGACATACCATCTCTTAGCAACCCAGCAGTACAGTAGGTTGTTAGTCACTGGGGTAGGGAGAGACTGCCCTCCCCAGCAGTACAGTAGGTTATTAGCCACTGGGGAAGGGAGAGACTGCCCACCTCAGCAGTCATTCAGTGTGTGCTCAGACAGAAAGAGAGAGAGGCAGTATGGGTCCTCCTCTGCAGCAGAGGCCAGGCCCAGCCCTGAGCTATAGGGAGCTGCCTGCGAGGGGAACCTGCCAGCACTGAGATCTGTGGAGAGGAGGGGGTTAAGCAGTAGCAGCAGTAGCAGCAGATCTTACCTGGTGATGCTGTTGCAGCTGAGAAAGAGGCGCTGGAGGCAGGGCAGCTGGTCCACCTCTGTCTAGACAAAGAGAGGGAGAGAAAGAGGGGGATGAAGAGAGGAGAGGGGGCTCTAGAGGGGTTTGAGTTGTGGTAGCGGTGGGGCACTGCACAGTCACAGCGCGGCTCAGACCTTCCCATCCCTCTCCATTCCCTCAGTCACCTTGCAGCTCCCAGCTCCGGCATACAGCCCCATCCGCCCTGCGCGCGCAGGCACACTGCCGCGGCTGCACAGGGAGGGGAGGGGGAGAGCAAGGAGAAGGGGAGGGAGAGGAGAGTGCGCTAATGCAGAGATCCCCTGCTGCAGGAGCTTGCTCACTCACTCCGCTTATAGAAGAGAGAGAGAAAGAGAGAAAGAAAGAGGGGGCTACTGGCACACAGACACACACAGTGACACACACAGTGACACACACAGTGACACACACAGAGACACAGCCCAGCAGCAGCAGAAGAACAAAGGGAAGGCGACAGCGATATGGGCAAATTATGAATCTGTTTCATCATCAGGCTGTTTCAGGATCAATGGAGAAGAGAGTCTGGGGGAGGATGGCAGAATGTGAGGAGGACCAGCAGGCTGGCTGGCTGATGAGGACACAGAGGCACAGGCAATGTCACAGCCAGCTACAGGAGAGTAGGACAGGGGGATGGCAGTGGGGATGACGTGTTCAGCCTCGTAGGGCAGGGCAACCTCATTAGCTGCAACTTTAGAAGCCTTCTATGAGGATGAATGACATGCGCTGGGATGCGTGTGTGTGTGTGCGTGTGTGTGGACACTGCCATGAGGGACTTAAAGCGCTGCATCAGCCCATACAGCCTCCACCAGCACTGACTGTATCTCTGCCTCTCATCAGACAACAAGAGCTTAACCTAGTAGCCATCCACATAAACTCCCTCTACACTACCACAATACTCATACACATAAACTCCCTCCACACTACCACAATACTCATCCACATAAACTCCCTTTACACTGACACAATACTCATCCACATAAACTCCCTCTACACTACCACGATACTCATCCGTACAAACTCATTCTACACTACCACAATACATATCCACATGAACTCCCTCTACACCACAACAATACTCATCCACATACACTCCACATAAACTCCCTCTACACTGCCACGATACTCATATGCATAAACTCCCTCTACACTCCACAATATCCATCAACATAAACTCCCTCCACACTACCACAATACTCATCCACATAAACTCCCTCTACACTGCCACAATACGCATCCACATAAACTCCCACTACACTACTACAATACTCATCAACATAAACTCCCACTACACTACCACAATCCTCATCCACACACGCTCACCCCTATCCCCCATTCTAACAACCCAAACACCCACCTGCCAGATTAGCCTAATGGAGGCACTCCTTGTGTGGGTAAAAGACGTGATGCCCAGTTATGGTGGATTCCCTCTGATCAGTCTACTACACCTGGTCGTCTACTACAGCTCTCACTATGCCGAGGGCCAACTGGTCAGCCACTAGACTAGAGCACAACATTTACTGTGTAATGGCCATGCTGACCTCTAAAGCCATATCCATGCTCTCTGTTACATGAATCAGATCTGAGGGGCTTGGCCATTTAGTTCCGTTTATTAATTTGACCTTTTAAAAAACAAGCACACACAAAACTTGAAAAAGCCATACATGCACATGAGTAAAATCATCATCCACTCATCCGCAATCTGTATTGCACAGCTGTCAACATCCTGGTCCTCAAATTAACCTGATATGCTTTCCAATTTATGTTATTTTTAATCCTCCAGCAGTTTTGATCCTTTATATTGGGCAGACAGACCAGTTGCCAACCTCCTCCTGCTGCCAACTGCCTCCTCCATTTTTGGGGTAATGCTGTAATCAATTGGTTGTACTCTTGGATTGAGCAGACCTTCCCGTACAATTCTGATAACTTAATGAAGGACATAACTCTACCATTCCAATTTACAATATAATTTAAGGACAAAATACCCTTTTCAAACATCTTTCCCATAAATACAGGTATTTTATCAAACAGCACTTTTGAGTTTAGCCATAATATTTGTTGTAATATTTGTTCTATCTTTTCAGGTGGATGAAATTGAAATTGTAGCCAGCATTGCAATGCTTGTTTGAAAAAGAGAGATACTTTGAAAAAAGTGTAATTATCGATTAATTGAAAATGAGACATGGCAATCTGCACAAAGGCAAAAAGGCCATTTTTAAACAATCGATGAGCTTTTCTTAGTAATCTACTTGAAAACCATTTGGGGTTCAAGTAAAACTTTTGAATAAGTGAAGCTTTTAGAGAGAGGTTTAGTGCTTTTATATTTAATCATCTCAACCCACCCAATTCATATTCATTATATAGAAAGAAACATTTTATTTGGTCTGTTTTAGCATCCCAGATAAAGTGATATTTTTTTTGCTCATATGATTTAAAAAATGAATCATCAGGAGTAGGCAGAGCCATAAGTAAGTGAGTAAACTGAGATATGACTAAGGAGTTAATCAGGGCAACTTTTCCATAAAAAGACAGGTATTTACCTCTCCATGGTTGCAAGATATTCTATTGAAATTCATTGTGGAGAGCTTATTTATATATTTTGTGATATGAATACCAAGTATGTCTACTTCACCATCAGCTCATTTTATATGTAAACTGCAGGGTAATGTAAACGTTTTATTTTTTAAAGATCCAATATGTAATATTGTACACTTATCATAATTAGGTTTTAGTCCAGAGAGTACAAAAAAGTTATCTAGATCTTCAACGAGACATTGCAAGGATCTAGCTTGCGGACTTAATATAAAACTTGAGTCATCGGCATACATGGACACCTTTGTTTTTAAGCCTTGGATTTCTAATCCTCTAATTTTGTTATTGGATCGTATTTTAATAGCTAGCATTTCGACGGCCATAGCGAATAGATATGGTGACAGCGGACACCCTAGTTTAACTCCTTTTGACAATTCAAAACTCTCTGAGAAGTAGCCATTATTTACTATTTTACACCTGGGGTTGCTGTACATTATTTTTACCCATTTTATAAGAGAATTACCGAAATTGAAAAAATACAGGCATTTATAAATAAAATCCATCTGGCCTTTTTAAAATCTGTTATAAATACCAGGCCTGCTTCTTAGATGTTTCATGATGTTCTATTATTTCTAGTAGTTGTCGAATATTATCTCCAATGTATCGTCCATGTAAAAACCTTGTCTTATCAGGATGAATACCTGGCAAAACTCTTAATTCTGAGTGCTATGCAATTAGCTAGTATTTTTGCATCACAACATTGAAGTGTAAGGGGCCTCCAGTTTTTTAGATAGACTGGGTCTTTATATTTGCCATCTGGGTCTGGTTTTAATAATAGAGAAATCAGACCTTCCGGCTGAGTACCTGACAGACTACCATTTCTATAGGAGTATTTAAAACAATCTAACAATGGAGCTTTTAGTATATGAAAACAGGCTTGATATACCTCTACCGGTATGCCGCCAAGCCCTGGGTTTTTTCCAGACTGAAAGGATTTAATAGCTTTAAAAAGTTCTTCGCACTGATCTTTCTGTACATTTGTTAATTTCCATTCAGTGGGAGAGGATGACACGGAAAAGAGAACACCTGCCTAAAATAATTAGCTTCCTCTTTTAAAATATAATTTGGAGAATCATAGATGACTCCATCATCAGTAACGAGTTTCTGCAAATTATTTTTGTTAGTGTTCCTGTATTGGAGATTCAGGAAGAATTTTGTGAATTTTTCTCCATATTCCATCCAGTTTGCTTTATTTTTGTAATAGATTACATTAGATCGTTCTTGAATAACTTCCTCAAGGTCTTTTTGTTTTTCCTCTAATTTATTTTGTATCTCCGTAGTATAATTTTTATTGCTATCGACCTGTACTATCAGTTAGTTCATGGATTTCCCTTGTTAGTCTTGTCTCTTTATTGATGAATAGTGAACTGAATGACCTCTGAAGGTACATTTAAAGGTATCCCAAACAATAAGGGGATTTGCTGAACCTACAGTTGAAAGTTTACATACACCTTAGCCAAATACATTTAAACTCAGTTTTTTACAATTCCTGATATTGAATCCAAGCACAAATTTCGTGTCTTAGGTCAGTTAGGATCACCACTTTACTTTAAGAATGTGAAATGTCAGAATAATAGTGGAGAGAATTATGTATTTCAGCTTTTATTTCTTTCATCATATTCCCAGTGGGTCAGAAGTTTACATACACCCAATTAGTATTTGGTAGCATTGCCTTTAAATTATTTAACTTGGGTCAAACGTTTTGGGTAGCCTTCCACAAGCTTCCCACAATAAATTGGGTGAATTTTGGCCCATTCCTCCCGACAGAGCTGGTGTAACTGAGTCTGGTTTGTAGGCCTCCTTGCTCGCACACACTTTTTCAGTTCTGCCCACAAATGTTCTATAGGATTGGGGTCAGGGCTTTATGATGGCCACCCCAATAACTTGACTTTGTTGTCCTTAAGCCATTTTGCCACAACTTTAGAAGTACAGTGGGGCAAAAAGGTATTTAGCCAGCCACCAATTGTGCAAGTTCTCCCACTTAAAAAGATGAGAGAGGCCTGTAATTTTCATCATAGGTACACTTCAACTATGACAGACAAAATGAGAAAAAAAATCCAGAAAATCACATTGTAGGATTTTTTATGAATTTATTTGCAAATTATGGTGGAAAATAAGTATTTGGTCAATAACAAAAGTTTATCTCAATACTTTGTTATATACCCTTTGTTGGCAATGACAGAGGTCAAACGTTTTCTGTAAGTCTTCACAAGGTTTTCACACACTGTTGCTGGTATTTTGGCCCATTCCTCCACGCAGATCTCCTCTATAGCAGTGATGTTTTGGGGCTGTTGCTGGGCAACACGGACTTTCAACTCACTTCAAAGATTTTCTATGGGGTTGAGATCTGGAGACTGGCTAGGCCACTCCAGGACCTTGAAATGCTTCTTACGAAGCCACTCCTTCGTTGCCCGGGCGGTGTGTTTGGGATCATTGTCATGCTGAAAGACCCAGCCACGTTTCAACTTCAATGCCCTTGCTGATGGAAGGAGGTTTTCACTCAAAATCTCACGATACATGGCCCCATTCATTCTTTCCTTTACACGGATCAGTCGTCCTGGTCCCTTTGCAGAAAAACAGCCCCAAAGCATAATGTTTCCACCCATGCTTCACAGTAGGTATTCCTTGGATGCAACTTAGCATTCTTTGTCCTCCAAAGACGACGAGTTGAGTTTTTACCAAAAAGTTATATTTTGGTTTCATCTGACCATATGACATTCTCCGAATCTTCTTCTGGATCATCCAAATGCTCTCTAGCAAACTTCAGACGGGGCCTGGACATGTACTGGCTTAAGCAGGGGGACACGTCTGGCACTGCAGGATTTGAGTCCCTGGCGGCGTAGTGTGTTACTGATGGTAGGCTTTGTTACTTTGGTCCCAGCTCTCTGCAGGTCATTCACTAGGTCCCCCCGTGTGACTCTGGGATTTTTGCTCACCGTTCTTGTGATCATTTTGACCCCACGGGGTGAGATCTTGCGTGGAGCCCCAGATCGAGGGAGATTATCAGTGGTCTTGTATGTCTTCCATTTCCTAATAATTGCTCCCACAGTTGATTTCTTCAAACCAAGCTGCTATTGCAGATTCAGTCTTCCCAGCCTGCACAGTTGATTTCTTCAAACCAAGCTGCTATTGCAGATTCAGTCTTCCCAGCCTGGTGCAGGTCTACAATTTTGTTTATGGTGTCCTTTGACAGCTCTTTGGTCTTGGCCATAGTGGAGTTTGGAGTGTGACTGTTTGAAATTGTGGACAGGTGTCTTTTATACTGATAACAACTTCAAACAGGTGCCATTAATACAGGTAACGAGTGGAGGACAGAGGAGCCTCTTAAAGAAGAAGTTACAGGTCTGTGAGAGCCAGAAATTGTGCTTGTTTGTAGGTGACCAAATACTTATTTTCCACCATAATTTGCAAATAAATTCATAAAAAATCCTACAATGTGATTTTCTGGATTTTTTCCCTCATTTTGTCTGTCATAGTTGAAGTGTACCTATGATGAAAATTACAGGCCTCTCTCATATGTTTAAATGGGAGAACTTGCACAATTGGTGGCTGACTAAATACTTTTTTGCCCTACTGTACGCTTGGGGCTATTGTCCATTTGGAAGACGCATTTGCAACCAAGCTTTAACTTCCTGACTGATGTCTTGAGATGTTGCTTCAAAATATCCAGATAATTTTCCTGCCTCATGATGCCATCTATTTGTGAAGAGCACCAGTCCCTCCTGCAGCAAAGTACCCCCACAACATGTACCCCCACAACATGATGCTGCCACCCCCGGGCTTCACGGTTGGTGTTGTTCTTCTAATGACGATGGTCATTATGACCAAATATTTTTGTTTCATTGACCAGAGGACATTTCTCCAAAAAGTATCATCTTTGTCCCCATGTGCAGTTGCAAACCATGGTCGGGCTTTTTTATGGTGGTTTTGGAGCAGTGGCTTCTTCCTTGCTGAGCGGTCTTTCAGGTTATGTCGATATAGGACTTGTTTTTACTGCGGATATAGATACTTTGTACCTGTTTTCTCCAGCATCTTCACAAGGTTATTTTCTGTTGTTCTGGGATTGATTTGCACTTTTTGCACCAAAGTACGTTCATCTCTAGGAGACAGAACGCTTCTCCTTCCTGAATGGTATGACGGCTGCGTGGTCCCATGATGTTTATACTTGCGTAGTATTGTTTGTACAGATGAACATGGTACTTTCAGGCTTTTGTAAATTGCTCCCAAGGATGAACCAGACTTGTTGTTTTCTGAGGTCTTCTCTGATTTATTTAGATTTTTTCCATGATGTCAAGCAAAGAGGCACTGAGTTTGAAGGTAGCCTTAAAATACATCCACATGGACACCTCCAAATGACTCAAATTATGTCAATTAGCCTACCAGAAGCTTCTAAAGCCATAACATGATTTTCTGGAATTTTCCAAGCTGTTTAAAGGCACAGTCAACTTAGTGTATGTAAACTTCTGACCCACCGGAATTGTGATACAGTGAATTATAAGTGAAATAATAGTCTGTAAACAATTGTTGGAAAATTACTTGTGTCATGCACAAAGTAGATGTCCTAACCAACTTGCCAAAACTATAGCTGTTAACAAGAAATTTTGTAGAGTGGTTGAAAAACGAGTTTTAATGACTCCAACCTAAGTGTATGTAAACTTCCGACTTCCAACTGTATATTAAACTGTAAAAATTCAGTTATAAATGATTTTGTCTTAGTTAAAAATAAGTTGACCCCGTTCATTTTCCCACGCAAGTTCATCTAAGGATGTAGAGTGAGTTTCCTGTAAACAGTATGTTACATTCCTTTTATTTTAGCCATGTAAAGACTGATTTTTTTTTACAATCTGTTAAACCGTTACAATTATAACTGGCTATACTTACTTCACCCCTTACCATAACTAGATACTATTCTCAGACTAAATCGACCATCATTAGTGCTTGTAAAGTTACTGCCATCAGATGTATTATGACGGTCAAAACTAGAGCTTTCAAATGTCTGATATTTAGAATTCAAGAAATAGGTTCTAGCAATATTTGTTTTATTCCCTTGCCTGTTTTCCTGTGAGCCAATGCCACACATGTTAGAAAATTGAGACAATATATTATGTGTGTAGTAAATCTGAGTAGGCTGATGTGTATAATATTGAATGTGATTTAGTGAGTGTGTACGATGTCTGTATAAGAGTAAGACTATAATGTGTGATGTCCCCCCAAAAAATAACTTCGCCAATTTGCTTGGTTGAGTGTCTATGTGTGTAACATGAAGTTCATATAGCCTTAATATTCATGATGATAATTGTTATCCATATCGTATCACCGTCATAGTTGCATCATAATTACCTTTAACATCATTGAAAATCACATCCCAGCATTTCCATAGCAATTGACGTTTCACATGATCATGAAAGAGACCTTGCATTACTCTAGAGACGGCTTCACTACAGTACAATATGTTATTATTCCCCAATGCCCTTATTCTGATATCTTCCCCTTGTATGTTGTAAACATATATACACTTGTAGACAAATACATACAAAAGATAGACAAATAATAAACACATTAAATTATAAAACAGTTCTCGACAAGAGAGAGAGTAAGAGAAAAGAAAAGAGAGAGAGTGAGAGAAGAGAGCGATATCAGGTGTGTGTGTGTGTATACGTCCGTATGCGTAAGCGAGCGTGTAATTGAGTATGTGTGTGTTCATATCCACTTCAAATCAAATCAAATTTTATTTGTCACATACACATGGTTAGCAGATGTTAATTCGAGGGTAGCGAAATGCTTGTGCTTCTAGTTCCGACAATGCAGTAATAACCAACAAGTATTCTAACTAACAATTCCAAAACTACTGTCTTATACACAGTGTAAGGAGATAAAGAATATGTACATAAGGATATATGAATGAGTGATGGTACAGAGCAGCATAGGCAGGATACAGTAGATGGTATCGAGTACAGTATATACATGAGGTGAGTATGTAAACAAAGTGGCATAGTTAAAGTGGCTAGTGATACATGTATTACATAAGGATGCAGTCGATGATGTAGAGTACAGTATATACGTATGCATATGAGATGAATAATGTAGGGTAAGTAACATTATATAAGGTAGCATTGTTTAAAGTGGCTAGTGATATATTTACATCATTTCCCATCAATTCCCATTATTAAAGTGGCTGGAGTTGAGTCAGTGTCAGTGTCAGTGTGTTGGCAGCAGCCACTCAATGTTAGTGGTGGCTGTTTAACAATCTGATGGCCTTGAGATAGAAGCTGTTTTTCAGTCTCTCGGTCCCAGCTTTGATGCACCTGTACTGACCTCGCCTTCTGGATGATAGCGGGGTGAACAGGCAGTGGCTCGGGTGGTTGATGTCCTTGATGATCTTTATGGCCTTCCTGTAACATCGGGTGGTGTAGGTGTCCTGGAGGGCAGGTAGTTTGCTCCTGGTGATGCGTTGTGCAGACCTCACTACCCTCTGGAGAGCCTTACGGTTGTGGGCGGAGCAGTTGCCGTACAGCCCGCCAGGATGCTCTCGATTGTGCATCTGTAGAAGTTTGTGAGTGATTTTGGTGACAAACCAAATTTCTTCAGCCTCCTGAGGTTGAAGAGGCGCTGCTGCGCCTTCTTCACGATGCTGTCTGTGTGAGTGGACCAATTCAGTTTGTCTGTGATGTGTATGCCGAGGAACTTAAAACTTGCTACCCTCTCCACTACTGTTCCATCGATGTGGATAGGGGGGTGTTCCCTCTGCTGTTTCCTGAAGTCCACAATCATCTCCTTAGTTTTGTTGACGTTGAGTGTGAGGTTATTTTCCTGACACCACACTCCGAGGGCCCTCACCTCCTCCCTGTAGGCCGTCTCGTCGTTGTTGGTAATCAAGCCTACCACTGTTGTGTCGTCCGCAAACTTGATGATTGAGTTGGAGGCGTGCGTGGCCACGCAGTCGTGGGTGAACAGGGAGTACAGGAGAGGGCTCAGAACGCACCCTTGTGGGGCCCCAGTGTTGAGGATCAGCAGGGTGGAGATGTTGTTGCCTACCCTCACCACCTGGGGGCGGCCCGTCAGGAAGTCCAGTACCCAGTTGCACAGGGCGGGGTCGAGACCCAGGGTCTCGAGCTTGATGACGAGCTTGGAGGGTACTATGGTGTTGAATGCCGAGCTGTAGTCGATGAACAGCATTCTCACATAGGTATTCCTCTTGTCCAGATGGGTTAGGGCAGTGTGCAGTGTGGTTGAGATTGCATCGTCTGTGGACCTATTTGGGCGGTAAGCAAATTGGAGTGGGTCTAGGGTGTCGGGTAGGGTGGAGGTGATATGGTCCTTGACTAGTCTCTCAAAGCACTTCAAAGCACTTCATGATGTTGTTTAGCTCAGTTACCTTAGCTTTCTTCAGCACTTCATGATGTCGTTTAGCTCAGTTACCTTAGCTTTCTTGGGAACAGGAACAATGGTGGCCCTCTTGAAGCATGTGGGAATAGCAGACTGGTATAGGGATTGATTGAATATGTCCGTAAACACACCGGCCAGCTGGTCTGCGCATGCTCAGATATTTTTACAGTTCCTATACTTTGTTTTTTTCGTAACCTAAAGTCCCTGTAGAATTTAGTACAGCCATGGTGTTATGAAGCTGTCTCGAAATAGCCGTCCATCCATAAAGAGTTTGTCCACAATGAGAAAGGCACACTTAACCTTCTCCCTTTGTTGCCTTTGTACCGGATACAGTCTCTTATGATGTTCGTTTATCTTCCCTGGAAATTGGTAATTGAGACCGAATTTGGTCTCTTTAAGCTCCCTTCCCCTGCTTTTGATCAGCTCCTTTTGTTGGTAGTGTTCAAATTTTGCGATGATCAGTCGGGACCCTTGGTCTTGTCGCTCTGATCTCCAAGTCTGTGTACTCGGTGGAAAGCCACCTTGTTTACAGTCTCTATAAGAAGTTTCAAGGCGGATTGCATGAATTCTCTGATCGCGCCCTCTGGATTATTGGATGCGTCCTCAGGAATCCCAGAAAAAAATCGATTTTCACGCATGCTACGACTTTGTATGTCTAGTAGCGACTCTTTCATTTCCCTGAGTAGAAAAGATTTTTACCTTGGCTGTGAGTGCCTTGTTTTCTCCTTGGAGCTGGAGAACTCCAAACTCCCCCTCAGCCCTGCTACCTCCTCACACAACTTTTCCAGTGTTGCATGGATTCCAGCCAGAGCACTAGCCTCTACTTCAACAGTAAGTAAATTGTCTGTGTCTGTAGATTAATCTGTTTTTCTTTTTTTTGTCGGGTTAAAGTTATTTTGTGAGGTAGTCGGATCTTTCCATGATGGAGCATGTTGTTCCTTCATAGCGTAAAACTGTTGGTACTAGTCGATTTCCCTCAGGATCTCCTTAGTATCAAGGTTGGCTCTTTACTGTAACCAGTTGTTTTACGAAACGATAACAATGAGTCTTTCCCACGATGACGACAGGTGTCTGTAGTACAGCCAGCTAGCACTCGCAGAATCCACACAAAAAAATGGAACACAAACTTTCAGTCCCAGCCATAAAGGCTAACCGCATCGTGGAATCCTTAGCAACAAAACTTTAGTTCTGATTCAAATCGATTTAATGAAACAATTTTAATATAAACAACACACCGAGTGTAGACAGTACAATGTTCTGTTGCACGCTCTGATCAAACAGTTATTAACTTTCTTTTTCAGAGCTGCCCAGAGAGGACGTCGTTTTTGTGGGCAGAGACAACTCATTCCACTCTGAGGCTCCAGTATACAAGAAAGTACCTTTCTCAGCATTACTCCTGAACCTGAATAAGCGCACATTAACAACAACCGGTTCTGGTGCTGTGATTGTGTGCATCCCTAACATGGGAAAAGTAATCAAATAGATATCTGGGTGCAGAACCATAAATACTCCTGTAAACTAAACCCAGTCTAATCTGAGACACCCTAGCCTCAACAGGCAGACAGGTGAGTTCCTGAATGCAGCTCCTGCCTATGTGAGTATGTGGACTCATCTTCAATACTACCCTGATCAGCTTATTCTGGGCTATCTGGAGCTTCCCCTTCATACGCTTAGATAAGCCCCCAAACCAGGAAGTAGTAGCATAGTCAAAACTGCATTGAATGAGGGAGTCCTTATCAAGCAGCTTGGACTTTCTAGCCAAAAACTTAGTACTGGCATTAACCTTCCCTAGCACTTTAGTGGCCATGCTCACACCTCCCAAGCTTCCATCCCAGGTAGCTAACAGAGGTTTTAGTAGTCAGGACCCTCCTTGTGTAAACTGTAATATAATTATCACTGATTCCATAGACTAATACTCCACTCTGCAATATTTTGGATTTATCAGACACCCTTATTGAGTCAATTGTACTTTGCACTGCTTCACATACCCTGGTGGGATCTTTTATCATTTGGGTCAGAGCAAGTGATCTACATAAGTGCATAAACACATTGTGGGTTAGTCTCTTCTTTTTTCAGACATCTGTATTCCCTAACGCAATGATTTCCTTCACCATCATTAGTAGTAGCCCAACAGCTAAATGTCGGGCTAGCTCACTGTAATCAGAACACTGAAACAAATCCAAGGGTACAGTTTAGAAAAAAGAGAACATGAATAGTGCATGTATCACACCCTAATCTGTTTCACCTGTCCTCGTTATTGTCTCCATCCCCTCCAGGTGTCGCTTGTTTACCCCAGTGTATTTATCCCTGTGTTTCCTGTCTCTCTGGGCCAGTTCGTCTTGTATGTTTCCAAGTCAACCAGCGGTTTTCCCGTTCTCCTGCTTTTGGCATTCTTCTTTTTCTAGTCCTCCCGGTTTTGACCCTCGCCTGTTTCTGGACCTTGTACCTGCCTTCCTGACTATTCTTCCTGGCTTGACCACGAGCCTGTCTACCACTCTGTAACTCCTGGACTCTGATCTGGTTTTGACCTTTTTGCCTGTCCACGACCATTCTCTTGCCTACCCCTTTAGATTAATAAACATTGTAAGACTCCAACCATCTGCCTCCTGTGACTGCATTTGGGCCTCACCTTGTGCCTTGATAGTATGTTAGATTCAAATGTGTGCCTTGTGCAATAAACAGACAAAACTAGTACTGACCACACCAATAAAAATAGATAGGGATGGATTCTTGATCTGGATTTACTACAAAATGTATAATATACTGTAAATAATATACAGTACTATATAATATACAGTAGTGAATTAGTCATAGAATAATTTGTCCAGTATGTTAAGGCAGCTGAGTGCTCATAGATCAATATTACTTACGTGGTAAGCATATGACCCAGACAGTAAAGTACATTAGAAACCCATGAGAGACACTGCGTTAACATCCAAGGGAAACATTAAAGTCACAATAATAAAGGACAGACATCAACATGCCTTAAACTCTCATTCCACTCTGCTACCACATATGAAGCGCAAAGCTTTCATGGGGTCCGATTGACTTAAACATTAATATAATTCAAACAATAGTCTGATACTCATATTCCTTTTGTTTACGTTAAGTTCATACCCCCTGGGCTCTAAGGCTCAAAATCACTATCAAAATGCATATTTTCCCTTGGAAAAAGATTAATGGCAAATGCAGGAGAAGGCTTCTAAAGCTGTAGCAAATGAGGAAACAAAACAAGCTAAAACAGGGCCAGGCACAGAATAGAACAAAACTCCTTGCTCCCTCTGTCCCCCGTAAGGCCTCCTGTTGCTGCACCATCCTGCTCAGCTAACTGACCTTTTCCACACTTTGTTACGTTACAGCTTTATTCTAAAATTGATTAAATAGTTTTTTTCCCCCTCATTAATCTACACACAATACCCCATAATGGCAAAGCAAAAACAGGTTTTTAGATTTTTTTTTGCAAATGTATTGATGTAACGGTCGTCGTATGAAGAAGATGTGGACCAAAGCGTAGCGTGATAAGTGCTCATGTTATTTTTATTTAAACTGAACACAAAACAAAATAACAAGAGAATGAACGAAAACGAAACAGTCCTGTCAGGTGCAGAAACACAAAACAGAAAACAACTAACTACCCACAACCCATAGTGGGAAAACAGGCTGCCTAAGTATGGTTCTCAATCAGAGACAACGACAGACAGCTGTCCCTGATTGAGAACCATACCCGGACAAAAACAAAGAAATACAAAAACATAGAAAAAAGGACATAGAACGCCCACCCTAGTCACACCCTGGCCTAACCAAAAGAGAGAATAAAAAGCCTCTCCATGGCCAGAACATGACAATTGAAAATAAAAAACTGAAATATCACATTTACATAAGTATTCAGACCCTTTCCTCAGTACTTTGTTGAATCACCTTTGGCAGCGATTAAAGCCTCAAGTCTTTTTGGTTATGACGCTACAAGCTTGGCACACCTGTATTTGGGGCGTGTCTCCCATTCTTCTCTGCAGATCCTCTCAAGCTCTGTCAGGTTGAATGGGGAGCGTCGCTGCATAGCTATTTTCAGGTCTCTGCTGAGATGTTCAATCGGGTTTAAGTCCGGGCTCTGGCTGGGCCACTCAAGGACATTCAGAGACTTGTCCCAAAGCCAATCCTGCTTTGTCTTGGATCTCTCTGTACTTTGCTCTGTTCATCTTTCCCTCGATTCTAACTAGTCTTCCAGTCCCTGCCGCATGCTTCACCGTAGGGATGGTGCCAGGTTTCCTCCAGACGTGACGCTTGGCATTCAGGCCAAAGAGTTCAATCTTGTTTGAGTCCTTTAGGTGCCTTTTGGCAAACTCCAAAAGGGCTGTCATGTGACTTTTACTGAGGAGCGGCGTCCGTCTGGCCACTCTACCATAAATGCCTGTGGTGGAGTGCTGCAGAGATGGTTGTCCTTCTGGAAGGTTCTTGCATCTCCACAGAGGAATTCTGGAGCTCTGTCAGAGTGACCATCGGGATCCCTGACTAAGGACCTTCTCCCCCGATTGCTCAGTTTGGCCGGGTGGTAAGCTCTAGGAAGAGTCTTGGTGGTTCCAAACTTCTTCAATTTAAGAATTATGGAGGCCACTGTGTTCTTGGGGACCTTCAATGCTGCAGACACTTTTTGGTACCCTTCCCGAGATCTGTGCCTCGACACAATCCTTTCTCGGAGCTCTATGGACAATTCCTTCAACCACATGGCTTGGTTTTTGCTCTGACATGCACTGTCAACTGTGGGACATTATATAGACAGGTGTGTGCCTTTCCAAATAATGTCCAATCAATTGAATTTACCACAGGTGGACTCCAATCAAGTTGTAGAAACATCTCAAGGATGATCAATGGAAATAGGATGCACCTGAGCTGAATTTCGAGTCTTATAGCAAAGGGTCTGAATACTAATGTAAATAGGGTATTTCTGTTTTGTTTTTTTACAAAATGTGCAAACATTTCTAAAAACCTGTTTTCGCTTTGTCATTTAAAAAAAAATATATATATTTCACCTGTATTTAACCAGGTAGGCAAGTTAAGAACAAGTTCTCATTTACAATTGCGACCTAGCCAAGATAAAGCAAAGCAGTTCGACACATACAACAACACAGAGTTACACATGGAGTAAAACAAACATACAGTGTGATAAGGGAGGTAAAGGCAAAAAAAAGGCCATGGTGGCGAAGTAAATACAATATAGCAAGTAAAACACTGGAATGGTAGATTTGCAGTGGAAGAATGTGCAAGGTAGAGATAGAAATAATGGGGTGCAAAGGAGCAAAATAAATAAATACAGTAGGGGAAGAGGTAGTTGTTTGGGCTAAATTATAGATGGGCTATGGACAGGTGCAGTCATCTGTGAGCTGCTCTGACAGCTGGTGCTTAAAGCTACTGAGGGAGATAAGTGTTTCCAGTTTCAGAGATTTTTGTAGTTCGTTCCACTCATTGGCAGCAGAGAACTGGAAGGAGAGGCGGCCAAAGGAAGAATTGGTTTAGGGGGTGACCAGAGAGATATACCTGCTGGAGCACGTGCTACAGGTGGGCGCTGCTATGGTGACCAGCGAGCTGAGATAAGGGGGGACTTTTCCTAGCAGGGTCTTGTAGATGACCTGGAGCCAGTGGGTTTGGCGACGAGTATGAAGCGAGGGCCAGCCGACGAGAGCGTACAGGTCGCAGTCATTATGGGGTATTGTGTGTAGAATGATGAGGATTTGTATTTATTTAATCCCTTTTAGAATAAGGCTGTAAGGTAACAAATTGTGGGAAAAGTCAAGGGGTCTGAATACTTTCCAAATACACCGTATGTGCATGTCAGTGGCAGTTTGCAATGGGTTACAAAATAAAGCCATAGCCTACTTTAGGCATAAACAAAAGAAGGCTACTGTATGCATACAGTACCGTCAACCCACCACACCACTCAGTGACTTAGTTAGGGGGACTTTAATGGTGGGCTGCTCTAACACAATTACTGTATAAACAACTAAGGAGAAGAGGAGTGCATTCACTTCATGCCGTTCAGGCACCATTATACAACACTTTTAATGTTCTACAGTTTATCAGAGTGCACCCAATATGTTCTCCCTGTTTATTGTGCTTATTATGCATTTTGGTTGAACCAAAATATTACATGTAACAACATTTTTATGAAATTGGAAACAATTAAATAAAAATGTGAAATGAAATTAAACAATAATATATGTTGATGATAATGCTAACAATACCCTAATATATTCAATATGCTGTAAACTATTGTCTTTTAGCAGTTTCACTCAATTCCTTATAATCAACCTAATAATTATGACACACCCATTTGTTGCACTAATTGCACTGTTTGTCTACATAACCTGGTTCAAGCATTCATGACATTACCCTGAAGAAGGCACAGTGACGCCAAACGTTGGGTGTTTTACACAATAAATGACTAGGAGTTTATACATATGGTGTGTGTGACTCTCTTTGTTTTTATAGCTTACTGTCTCTAACACTAACAGTATTACAGGGATGCTGCCTCCGCAGGGGTGCTGTTGCCATAATTAGGATTATGGCTATGTCTGATTGGAGAAGTCGTGAAATAATTAAATCAATCACTGCATAAATAATAATGAGAGAGACAGGTGTGAGGAAGGCTGTAGTCTCTGCCATTTGCAACACTGCTTTTATAGGAACATTTCTCTACTGCTACTTGAGAACACACATTAACAGTACTGTCTCCTGCTGCGTCCCCATAGTGACAGGAACGCTCTGCTCCTGAAATAAAGACATTAGATGACTGTGCGCTCCCACTCACAGTGTCACATAGTAGGCTTTGAGGAGAACGCTGCAAGGAATCCTTATAACATACATTTCTGCATGCTGAAAAAATGCAATTCATACCACAGTATGAGCACATAGTCTACCACACATACACCTGATTCCCAGACTGAATATTCACCCCTGCTTCTCCGTCAGTGTAACAGGACTTCCAGCTCTGACTGTGGCTGAGTCTAAATTTAGACACAGAGTCTCAGACAGAGTGATGTCATCACTGGGCTGATGTGGTGCATAAAAAAGCCCACTGTCTGACCTCCACTGTCTATCTCATCTTCTAACAGCAGGGGACCAGAGACGAGGAGGTGTGTCTGAACCTGGTGTCCGTCTCTCTCCTGCGTGTCCTGGGCTTCACCTCTACAGCTCAGCTCCACCCCAGCTATGCTGACAGCTGACGTGTGTTAGATTTTCTCACACACTGAGGAACTCCCCTACAACCATTACTGTGCCAACACAACCTCTGATAACCGCTGTCTCTGCTGCACGCAACAACACTCTACAAAGAGAAGCGCCAACAAACACGTGTGTGTGTGTGTGTGTGTGTGTGTGTGTGTGTGTGTGTGTGTGTGTGTGTGTGTGTGTGTGTGTGTGTGTGTGTGTGTGTGTGTGTGTGTGTGTGTGTGTGTGTGTTCCTTAGTAAGTGCTACTGGTGACCTGGTCATTCAATGGCTGAGGTTGTTTAAGTTACTTGTCTTTTAGAGAGTGCATACAATATACAGACTAAAACCATACAGAACAGTATCTCACCCATTCATCACAAACAGAGTGATACTCTGTTACCATCATCTCCAAACTGTTCCATTTTAGGTGTAATTTGGGATGGTTTTCTAGGGTAAACAAACCTTTCAGACATGTACCATATGTAGCACAGTACCCAAAGGGTTATACATACAGAATGTCTAAAATACTGGCCTTCCATGTAACTGAGCCCAATGTTTAAGTGTAGGTTTAAACCTGTTTGGAAAAGTTCACTTCAATGTATTTGTCTTTCCTTTCAAGTCCTTTCCAAAAAGCCACTATATTCCTCTCTAGAATGAAAAGGAAAACATTTTAAGACACCTGAAAGTATCTGTGTTTAGTTTGCGCCTGCAATCCGAATAATGAAAGAGCCTTGAGAAAAATGCTGAAGGGTAGAATTTTTTCTCCACCCTCCCATGAGGCCAATAAAACATTATATCCGATTATTAAAAGTGGAAGTAATTTCATCAAAACTTCTAAGTGGGTAAACAGGAGCTGTAGTTGATAAGATGAGACACTTCTGTTTTTATCTACAATTTTTCCTGCCTGGCCACGTGATAGAAGTCAGGATTAGACGTCCATCCATGTCTGAGGATGTCGGGAGTTGACATAGAAACTGGCCACTAGGCAACCGTGAGCGCTGTCACCTTCAAGAAGGTTTTGGTTTTGCTTGGGCGTGGTGGACAGGGATGGCAGACGGGAGTACAAAAGGAGGTTGCATGTTCCAATCCAGTGATAGAAACCTCAATCCAAAACTTCTTGACTCGGGCCCCCCCCCCCTCTAGCATTGGGGAACATCCCCAATTCTATACATGCAATTCTATACATTTTGCCATGTCTAATGTGTATTCGTGATATTTAAGTGACAAAAAAATTACAACAATATCCATGGGCTAAAAAAACCTAAATAAAAAAATGTGGGCTAGTTGATCTGGACATTTCTGACAAGTTATAAATAGCTCTCTAAGGTATGCAATGACTGACATGACAAGAGGAACTGATGATGACCTACCCAATTTCGAAATTGCACCTTGTGCAGTCTACTATTACAACTTTCAAGAGTAAGTTTAGTGCCGGACGGAGTTCCTTAAAGAAAATGTATATATATTATTGATCCCCGGGGGACGCGCCCCACAGTTTGGAGTTAATGCCTAAACTTAACCTCAAACACGTTTGGAACTTCTAAATTTGACATTTGAGAAACATGCATGAACGTCTAATTCTGACGTGAGAGCATCTTGAATTTTTCAGCATACCAAGTGAGGGAAGGGTTTGGAGATGTCAGACTTGTATACAAATGAAGGACCTGTTAAGGCCTGTTTGTGCTCCTCTGTTGATCAGAAATACTATACTATAGAAACGTAAGGGGAGGGAATTTCTGTTTCAAAAATATCCTATTTCACTTCCACTGGAGTCAGCATGAGGAGGGGTTAATGAGCTAGCTATTTCCCCCTTGGTAACCACCGTAGATGACAGGAGGACAAGTATGCTACTTCACTTCGTGTTTTTTCTTGGTGAGACATGAAACAGAAAAACTTCTAAATGTGATACCAACACAAACATCAAAATAAGGAAAACATGCAAAGGCTTGTGCCAGCAGCGGAGGATGATAACAAGATGAAAGAAGAATCTGCAGCTAACATCATCATCTAAGACGAAAATTATAATCTAGTCTACACATGTCAATGCATGAGTAGGTAGGGGGACAGACACTGGCAACACCTTGGGGACGGTCAGAGGTTTGATGCACAGCAAGAAGCTTAAGCTTCAGCTGTATGCCAACGAGTGTGTATATATCAAACCACGACAGTTGGATGTGTGCATCTGTTAAAATTGGCAGCATTAGCAACACAGCAGAATACTGTTCTTGCACAGTATATTGCAGAGTGGGGGGAACCATCCTCAACCATTACTGTAATGATAGAAGGGCCAAGCTGTTTGCGATCTTAGCACAGATCTGAATCACTACAGGCCTGAGCCATTACATCTGCACAGTGCATTAGTATGAGCCCAAAGGATTAGACACGATCCAGCTGCTTCAGTTCAGAACAGCCAGGGCTCTGCTCTACCATCAGTCAGTCAGTAGCCCCCTCAGTATGTCATGCCTGCAGTCCCTCCATCAACCCTAGCCTGCGGCCCCTCAGATCCCAAAACCCAGCAGCTCTCAGTATGTATGCTCTTTTGTGTGCATGTACAGTACTGACATGTATGTGTAACTGATAGATGTGCGTGCACACATACACAATGTTTTTAAATATATGTAAATTGTAAAGTATTTTGTCTGTAAGGTATTTTTCCAAGTAAGACTAGCTGTCGCCATTGGCGTTGACTAATGGGGATCCTTATTAAATAAAATACCCTCCCCTCCCCTCCCCTCCTCTCCCTCACCACAGTGGAGATGCAGTTGCGTCTCAGGTTGATCTCGGTCAGTGAGTCCAGGCCCTGCAGGTTGTCCACCCTGGAGATGCAGTTCCCTGCCAGGTTCAACACGCGCAGCTCAGACAGGTGGGAAAGGTTCTCTATCTGGGAGATCTGAAGGCACAGGAAAACACAGACAGAAACATCACTGTGATAAACTGGTGAAATGTTCTCTTAAGTCATTATGAATGAAAGGCTCACACCATCAGGGGCTTGACTTGAGGCTGTGCTGCTGTAAATATATTAGGGAGGTGATAAGGGTGATTTTCAGTGTTGAGAAAATGCTCTGTCTTGTCTAAATCAAATGATGAGACATGCCAGTTCTGTTCGTTGTGCAAAATAAAACTTGAGTACAGCGGAAGTAGAGCAGACACCTGTGTACCGTGATTTACTAGCCTAAGGCCATTCCATATTCTCTGCTAAAAACAGCCCAAAATAAATTATACCTTCAAATGAGTTGGAGATAACTTCTTTGAATTTTTAACATTCAATGTTACCATCCAATTCAACCCTTACAATCACTCCTTTCGTTTCTGACCCACATTATCATAATTTCGATGTCAAAACAAAGTCAGTGTTCTCTTTGAACCATGAGTCCAAACGACATCCAGAATCCAAAAGGGTCAGTAGTGAAATGTGGTCCTGGCCTCATTCTGGTTGAGGGGGAACTGTCAAAATCTCTTGTCAAAATGAAACTAACTACTTCAGGACCCATGGGATTCCCTGGTTGCTGTCTGTCTGTCAGTATGAGTGTGGGGCTGTGAGGTGTGTGCCACTCAGTCCGGTGTCCTCTCCATTTCAGGAAGAGGTCAGGTTTGCGTCCCAAATGGCACCCTATTCCCTATGTACGGGCTCTGGTCAAAAGTAGTGCACTATATAGGGAATAGGATGCCATTTGGGACACGCCCCAGAACTACAGTAACTACCACTGAGAGGCCGGCTTTTGGGGTTCCGTTTCCCTTGATGATGATACACTGCGTGTTACTCCAGGGGTCAAAGGTTGAAAGGCTCCTGCAGTGAGCTTGATGCAAGTAGACATGAATCAAGACAGACTGAGTATGGTTGTTAGCTTAGGGCAGAATCTAAATGAACAGTGAGAATCATTTAAAGGACAAAAGCTGCATAGAGCTCTGGAGCTCTGGCTAAAAGAGCCTCTGCTTTTCCCTTCCAATTAGGGGAGGGAGGGGGGTGACCGCCTGCTCTCCACATCTAAGCCCTTCCATGAGTGATACTGAGGCACACTCTTCTCTCTCTCTCCTCTTTCATAGCTTGACCAGACAGTGCTGTCATAGCCTAAGCACTCTAAGGCCAGTGTAACAGTGCTATGTCATAGCTATCTATTTGTACAGAAAGTTGTCTAGCTGCCAGTAGTGAGTAGTAGAAGTGGTATCTCAGTTATGGAGTTCAGACAATAGGCCCAGGTGTATTAAGTCCCCAAAATGCCTCTCATAATACTGTTGTTGTTGGACAGAGACCAGAGAGACAGGCAAGAGACGTTGAGATTGAAACAACTTTTGTTATGACTGCTGACAAATACAAAAGAGTGAGGTAATGTTCCACTCCAACTGAGGCTTCCCAGTGGTGTTCTCTTTGATTCACAGTTCCACCATGGCTCCAATGAAAAGCATTCTCTCTCTCAAGTTCACTTTAACACAAGTCAGCACATGGCTAAACTAATCTCTGCCCTGGCTGGGACTGGGACATCATCCTCTGCAAAGCTAAGAAACCCAGAGGGTCCACTCCACACTGGCTGTATCTTTCACTGAACAGTCATTTTACATCTCTCGTCAGGGCAGATTAGATCATCTCATCTGAAAATATTTAACTGGGTTGTGTTACAGATAACTGTAGAACTGCTTTCTGTTGGGGTGGATCACGCATCCAAAATATGTTACAGTGGTTCCCCGCTAATTTTAGAGGAGGAACATGAGAGGTCAGGGCACTGTTGAAGTCTTAATGTCCTATAGGGATATTTGCTCTTCAGGCAGGGTTCCAACTGTCCTTTATATGTCTTAAAATAAAAAAGGCAAAGTGCATTGTAAATTTCAAATAATTTCATAATTTAGTTAAATATTGTCTGTTTGATGAATGATTTTGAATTTCTAATGTAATTCTTTGTAGACATCATATACTGGTACTCCTTGCATTCCTGATACAATAAATGTAGTGCCATTCAAAAACTCTCAAGGGATAAAAAATGTTGTAGACTTGTCCTCATTGAATAGCAGCCGTTATCGCTAGGGTCAACTAGATACAGAGGATCATATTGTGAGCACAATCCATCACTCAACCAATGGAAGGACATGTTATTTAACAATATGATGTCATCCTCTAACTCCAGGACCTGGTCAATGGGCTTAAATGTCCTTCCTTCCCAAAGAGGAGATTCCTCTTGAACATTTCCAACAAACTGGAAATACGACAACTTCCTATCCCCAGAGCACATCTCCCTTCTGGTTAAAATGAGAGGCCAGGCAGGGGTGATTTGAAATTAGGGCAGAAATGATCCCTTGTTTGTGGTCATACATAGGTGACTTAAACACTGCTGTGCTTTGGAAAGTACAAATGTGGTAAGAAGAAGACACAGTATGTTCGTGGTCAGAAGTCACTGGAAAACAACGGCTGCTGGGTAGATTAACAGAAACCAATGTTTAATTGGGAATGAGAGTATGAGACACATGAAAAAGAGCAGCCAGAGTCAGAGAGAGGAGTCTCACAGGGACTCTGGGTTGACTTTCACTGGAACAATGTGGGTGATATACTGGCAGCACATTTCAAACAACCAGCACTGCGGACAGATTACTTTTCAATCCTATCCTCTTTTTACAGGTGCTGGCAAAATCCTGATTTGACACCAACATTACTGTGATCCCCTCTCTTCACGGGCTTTTAATACGTTGTGACAGCAGCCAGATCATACTGTAGGCCTATCTAAGGAGAAAAGCTCATCAAATCGGCCTTTGCTCAACTTACCATTCATGAGTTGTAGAACAGCTTTATCAGGTTTTCCTTCATTGTAAAAGGAACAGAAATAGCCTTGCCTGTTAGAGAAATTACAGTAATTGAAGAAGAACTGTAAGGTAACCCAGAGCAAGACTGGGATGTGTGGGAGTAAGCTCCTAAATATGTTTTAATTTGGTGGGAAAACAAAAGAAAGGTAAAGTACTCTAGTAATGATGGCTGAGAGAGCACTGAGTTTCAACAAAAAGTACAAATATAACTCACTGCCTTCACACGACTGAATATAGATTGTACTCAAAAGCCTCACAACAGGAACCAATGCATTTGCTTTCCTGTAGTCAAGCCTGCTTGAGCTTAACTGTAGGGGCCCAGAGTCAGTGACGCAGTAACCAACCGGCAGTATGGGGGAGGTGGTAGTGCCTCTCTGCTCTTGCTGAACCTCACAGCTAGATATCACAGTCCCCCATTGGTCACCGTATTGCGAACAACAATACAGACAATAAATGCATGTGTGTGTATATTTAGAGAACAAAAAGGAATGTAAGTGAAGTTATAATTTTCTAAGGTTTGAAACATGGTACCTGATTGCCATGCAAGTCCAGAACATCTAGTTTAGTCAGGTTATCCAGACTGCATATCCTCTGGATTCTGCAAAACATTAAACAGACAAGAATATTAACATCATCCTCTCTGGTATTCTATACAAGATATCTCTCCTATAACACAACGTTACTATGACAAAGAGCTGGTATCCCATTTGCTAACTAAATGGTTACCAGGCACAGGAAATGGGATTGTCAAAGAGCGGTAGGAATGGATTTTCTACTGATGGTTAAGTTGACTGTTTTCCACTGTCCTGTCATCCAGGATTGTCTATATAGACCAAACTGTAACTTAGGGAAGTTAGAATTTCCAAGGGACTGTAACCTATCAGAAACCTAAATCTGTGGTATGCTTTGCTTGAACGGTACCGCAGACTGTTCTGAAAGTGGGTTCTAAAAAGACAAATGTCAGGTTTTACAGACTCTGGAACAAAACCAGACCTCAGCAATGGGATCCCGGTGGCATTTACCATGATTTGTGACTTTAATCTTCCTCCCTCCTGACCTTTAGTTTTAAAGTAAAGTGATGTTAGATGTAAGATTCACAAAGAGAGCAGTGGTATGGTTTGGTACAGAAATTGGGCACCTGCAGGAAAGCACTTTTCAATGGAGGTTGATATATAGGCTAGCTGTGCTGTGGCGGTCATACAGTATCACTTAATCCAAAAAGCAGGATGTGCATATCCCTACGGTAACATCTTTATAAATGTAAAGAAAAATCCCACCAAAAAAAGACAGCATAAAAAGTTTTTCATCTGAGCCGGCCGACACAGGGAGACCCATGGGGCGGCGCACAATTGGCCCAGCATCGTCCAGGTTAGGGGGAGGGTTTGGCCGGCAGGGATGTCCTTGTCCCATCGCGCTCTAGCAACTCCTGTGGCGGGACCTATGGCGCATGCACGCTGACACGGTAGCCAGGTGTACGGTGTTTCCTCCGAAACATTGGTGTGGCTGGCTTCCGGGTTATGAAGGCATTGTGTCAAGAAGCAGCGCGGCTTGGTTGGGTTGTGTTTCGGAGGACGCACGGCTCTCAACCTTCGCCTCTCCCGAGTCTGTATGGGAGTTGCAGCGATGAGACAAGACTGTAACTACCAATTGGACACCACGAAATTGGGGAGAAAAAGGGGTAAAATTATTATTTTTTTTTAAAGGTTTTTCATCTGTCCTTGAAACCATGCACTGTAAAAGCACCAAAATGATTGGGAGCTTCTATCCTATTGTTCTGTTTGTATGCTTGAGACAGATAACACAAACCTGTTCTTGCCCAGCATAAGCACTCTGAGAGAGGCCAGGGCTGAGATGCCAGACATCTGGGAGATGTGGTTGTCATACAGGTCTAGGAAGGCCAGGTGCCGCAGATGAGACAGATTGTGGATGTGCGTGATGAGGTTGTGCTGAAAGTTAAGCAGCTGCAGCCTACCCATGCCCTCCAGCAGGGGACACTCCTCCAGACCACGCCTGACACACAAAACACAAAAGCATTGTCAACAACACCACTCTGTGAGAGGATGACCCTGTATTATCTTGTTATGATGCAGAGGAGAGAGGGCTCACAGTAAAAAAGGTACAAGCCACCTGATACCACACTGTCTGCCTTCCAACACTGGCAGGCAGGGTTCAGGAGATCTCATTATTCTAAGTTGATGAGGCTATGGATATGGTTTATTGTTGACTAGTCTCTGCTGAGTCCCCAACAAACGAATGATCCGGATTTCAGGGGAAATAGAAAGAGAGCCTGTAACAGGACTTCCGCTTTTGGATGTTAACAAGGCCATGTTCAGTTGCAAAACGTTCTCGAACGTTGCAGATAGAAATGACATGAATAGAGCCGATGTGATTCCTTATTCTACATATTAGAGATGCAAGTTTGATCTACATAGCCTATTTCTATCTGAATATTCCAGAATATTCCAAAACGTTCATTCCTGCTGAACGTGCCCGGCAACACTCCATCTTAACTCCTCCTCCAAATTTACTGGATTGTTTGAACAGTGCAGAAGAGAACTTCCCCGGCAGTTTTTTCCCCCCTTCTCAACAAGACCAGTGTGTAGAGGATCTAGTTTCAGGCGTTTCTTTTACGCCTGCAAAGTTGACATGCACTGTCAGAGGGCAGGATAATCTTTATGAGGGACTTTGCTGCACCCTACTGGTGAGTCCAAGCAATTACAAACTTGGCATTCCATTGCAGGACAGTGTACTGAGAAGCTCAACATAGACCACTGAACAAACAAAGCCATGAGTGTTTTAGCCTACCTGTCCAAATCTAGTCGCTCAGGACTCAAAGCACAGTCATCACGGGAACGAAAGGCAATTGGAAAACTAGAGGGAGAATTCTCACTCAATGATATGGCATCACCTGGTCCTGTTACAAAGACACGTTTGTTCAGAAAAGCATTAGGTTTTACATGTCCAGAAGTATTTCACTTGAGCACAGAGCAGAATGTTCCATTAGACTGACTTTGATCCATGACAAAAAGCAGGGGGGCTGGCATTGTTGAAGAGAGGGGGAGGATCCTGAGTGCAGTCACTCACCAGTTGGCAGGGTGAGGGGTGAGGTACTGTGGGAGTTGATGGCCCCTGCACTGTGGGTTGCTCTCCTAGGCTTCACTCTGTGTGGCTGTGGCCCCAGGTCACCAGTCAGCCCACTGGGTAGAGCAGCAGCAGGGGGTAGGAGGGGACGCTCAGGGCCCATAAACTCACTGACAAACGCTAGCACAGGGGTGTGGAGAGGCCTGCCGCCACCACTGTCTGCATTAAGCCTGCTGTCTGGAGAGAAAGTAAATGGTGAGACAGAGAAGACGGGGACAGGTAAGAGACTGTCACAGTGTCTTGTAACTTAGTCAGGTAGTACCTTGTCTTGGTGGATTCATTTTCATGGTGTCCATGTTTATCCCGTTTGTAAAGTCTTTAGACCATCGGACGTCCAGCTGTCAAATCAAACATTTAATGAATTAGAAATATATCATTATGATAATTAAAGGGCACTCAAGACATAATGTCATGCTTTCCATGTTCATGCATTGTCTCATTAAAATAGTATAATTTGGGGAATGGGGACACTCCTTACTGTGGATCTATCTACAAAGGCAAACTCACTGGTCTCTGAACATTTCTCTCTGGTATTTGAGAGTTCACTGCTGTAAAGTGCAGTTTATAGCTGTTGACCTGGGGGGGATGACAGAAAAAGATGAGGCAACTTAAGACTGGTAATTGTAACAATAGACGAACAACAACTAAGCCAAGAGTCCACTATATGGTTACTTTTCTCTCTAGACAGCAGGCTTAATGCAGCAGGCTTAATGCAGCAGGCAAATGCATTAATTAATATTAATGCATTTGTGGAGCAACAACATGCAACCCAGCCACTAGATAGATCGCAATCTTGCTCATTTATATGACTGTTACAGAGTTGCATTAGCTTTCTGGATAAGCTAGCTAGCATGCTAACTCTTTCCTAATAAAGACAGAGAGAAAGTAAAGATTATTTATTTTGGACACATCGTTCTTACCGTGGGAGAAAGACACCTTCCTGTAATGGCTGTATTGTTGTTGGTCTGCTGTCTTTGTGGCCGCATTTTTGCTAGTGTTACAACGTTGCTAGTCAGCTTGCTAGAATGTGGCTAACTAACCAGTTTTGTTGTTTAACGTCAATGCTAATTATTTTAAAATGTATTGTTGTGAACTGATGCTACAATGTAAAAATGGCTCATCATGTCACTGACACAGCACTAACTTCGCTGGCAACGCCCATCGTTTCTATGGAAACGAAAACACCTTGGTTACACAACATCCTGTCTCAATATAAGTAATCCCGCCAACAACCCTAAAAATGAAAGGTTCCGCTTGTAAAATTACCGGTAGAATATGAATAGAATGGAATAGATCATTATTGTTAATTTGGTTAGGACTGAAAATCCAACTTCTGCCTAATCGACTTTTTACATGTCTTCTACTCTGCATTCCACTATACGGTTATACCCTGAGCTAAAGCCTAGGTATTAGTTTAACGTTACCTGTTATCAAGTCTCAGGCAAGGTTATCACCTTCTCCGCAATAACCCCAGTTTATAGGAATCACTGAACAAATCTGTGTCACGCCACCAATTTGACAAGAATGTGTTAACCTGCTGAGCTAAACCCTAGGTCTTGGTTTTAGGCAAGGTTAGGCTATCACGCACCTAACCGCCTCCATTATTAATTTGTATGAGCAATACAAGTAAGGAAGTAATCCAAAGACATATTTCATAGCCGTGTCCTCTTACACTATTAGTGATGCACGCATAAACACTTTTTTAAAGAAAAAACTCCACTGGTGACCCTCTCATTGTTATAAAGCATTGGTTACACTGTCTCTCAACTCGAAAGGATAAGAGCTAGGAATCGACTCTCACTCAGACCCATCAAAGCGACATCCCACACACATGCTCATCACAAGGATATATTAATATATTCATAAAACTGACACATTTGTGGGAGATGATGTTGTAATCTTTTGTGACAAGCAGATAATGGAATGCTCTGTATAAATGACAGTTCTTCCACAATTGACCTAGCTACTTCTGTTGTGACACAATGTCACTTTTGTAATCATTTCTTTACCACATACAGAACAAATAATGGTCAGTATACTTCAGAGATAATTGTCCCACATCAAAGCATATAATTATGGTTCTGCAGTCAATCACTTCTGCAGGCATTTTATAAGGGCATGATGAAGTGGATTATATGAATGTGATATAATATCTCACAATTGCCAATAAAAAACATGCTGCTAAAACACAGGGATCAATGTAAATTGTCTGTCGTTATATATTATGCATGGGGACTTGGCCAGTCAGAGCTCTCTGGGGTACAGAGGTCTATAAATATCTTGTCTGGCTCAGAATGAGGGAGTGATGTGGAGCAGAAGTAAAATGCTGCACTCATCTGTAAATCGAAAAACATAAGATCTAGCATCCTTTAGGGAGTAATAGAATCCTGAATAAGACAAAAGAAAGAAACATTGTATTTTTTTGTTGGCGATAAAACTAAGCAAACCCTTCAATATCAGTAGTGAGTTATATACTGTAGGTTACAGCACAGAGCATTTACAGACTGTGAACAATAGAGATTTTCTGTCAAAGAAAGGTGCTGGAGCCTGGACCCACAGAGTCAGTTTGTTCCACATACAGTAATAGCTGACGTACATGTATGCATGGATGAGAAACACACACCTTCTGACAGTCACCTAGGACAGACTCACAAAGGATTCTCTATTATCACCAGGGCATGTATATTTACAAAGACATACATGCATATTTTCCTTCAACTTTACTCCAAACATCTTTCATTCAAGGCAGGATTGCCCAATCATCTATCAGATGATTTTGTGAAAGATTGCATCACATTCACAAGCTCAAAAAGCAAAATGTTTCACAATGTTCCCAAGAATCTAATGACTACTGATTGATATACTTCCCTTCAGATTCTTCACAATTGGGACACAGGAAAAACACATATCAAATACAACTAAAGTGTAGATGGTAAATTAAACATTGTAAAAACAGAATAATAAAGCAATTGTTCAGCTTTCTCTATCCAGATGTCCAACATGGACAAAATCAGACATACAAAAAAAATGGTACATTTAAAATAAACCAACATATGTAAGATGCTTTGTAGCATTACAAATTAACAAATTAACACCCTTGTTGTTGAATGTTAAGTACAGGCGAATGGTGGTCACAATTGCATTCAGTCTGGACAAAGAGGAAATACCAGCTCTGCTCTGATCAAGAGAGGGGAACTCATTTTAACTCAGCTCAGTTTACAGCAATCAGCTTACTCCTGCCAAAGGTGTCCCAAATGGCAGCCTATTCCCTATGGGCCCTGGTTAATTGTAGTGCACTTTAAATGGAATATGGTGCCATTTGGGGTGCAACTCATGTCTCTATTGGGGCTGTTTCCTGCTGCAGACACCTGACAGATAAGCTGTTGAGGGGGATGTTGGAACATCTTCCTGCAGGGCCATTATCTGATTGATGTCTGCTCCTGGCTTGTGGCACTGGGAGGTACAGCACTGCTGCAGCAGGACATGTGGTTCAGAGTATGAGTCAGTCCACCAGCTGTACAACTCTTGCCAACAGGGTGGAGAAAACATCAAGTCATCTCAGGCCTGGCAACTGTATTAGCAATGCTGTAGCAGTTGTGGTGTGGGTGATGATTTACGAGTCCATGTAGGATATGATACACTCCTACAATTAAAAACAGTCAGCGAGTGTCATACGCGGCACACTGAAGGTTTGGAGATAACAGACCATGAATTGGATTATGGAAATCCTGACATCTTCAAAACTGTGTTAATAATTTTGTTGCAAAGGGCTATTTTATTATAGGCATACACAATCTAAAATAAAGTAAAAAAGTGAAAGCCACTGCTGACAGTAATGCTTCATGACACTATATACTCTGGTGTCGTTTATTTGTGTCCTTCCCCATAGCAAATCCCTCAACAACCCCTGCGGTCTAATGCTAAAAGCCTATTATCCAATTTGCAGGTTCTGAGAAATGGGTCGGCCTTCATGATTGGTGCATTGCAATTTCCCCAATTGCATAACAGCACGTGGCATTTACACTTCAACGTCCCCTTATTTAGGACACGTGTGAAATAGCAGCCATTGTTTACTAGAAATAGCGACGAAGGGAAAAATACACAAAAATGCAAACATTGGTAAACGCATTTATCCGTTGTCTCTATTTTCTCCTCCCTCCCTCTTGGCTCCATCTTGGAGTTTGCTGGTGGATTGGGGATGAGTGCGGAAAGATGACATGGCCCAATCCCAGAGCGCGTTTCAAAAGCAGAACGCTTCTTACATATCAGGAAGTAACCTTACAAGACCGCTCCATCCCTTCGGTCTCCCCAGTTCCTAGCTGCGTCTCGCTAGCTGCTAGCTCCACGCCACCCCAGGGTTCTCCGTGGGGTAGAATTTGGGGGCTCTGGCAAGCTGTGGAGCGCATCTTCGGGGCTTCCTTGGCCATCCACCGGTGTGGGTGTCAAAAGCGTCGAGGTGTGTGTGCCCCGTATTCTTGCGACTTCAATTGTTGTATTACAGGGAATAAATGCTTTCATGAAAGCACTACCACTGGTGTAGCCGAGGAGGAAGTGAACGAACCGGGAGAAAACGCATTTATTTCGGGTAAAATGACGAGTGCCACCATGGAGTTTCAGAAACATATCGAATCTGCATTAGGTTCGTCAGCGGGACGGGAAATCGACGAAGTAATAATTGTGGATCAACACCTGCAGGAGATGGGGACTCAAGTGATGATAACAGTGGCTATTCAGGCGGCAGACGACGAGGAACCAGAGGAGGAGGTGTCCTCAAACAATCTCGATTTCCTCGGAGGCAGCTGTAGTGAAGACGAATTTGGAAGACATGATAAATCCAGGTAAATGTTTTGTCTTGTAATGGCATGTCTGTCTGTTGTATCCTCCTTTCTAACGTTCTGATTTGATTGTTTGTTATTGGAATGAACCTTATGTATGCTAAAATACTACATACTTTCTTTTTTGTCGTTTCGTGATATTTCAATGTGAACTTCAATTCCGCAGTAAAGAGTTATGGTAATTGCCAGACAGCTTCTAACCACCTGTGGACGGGCATTGTAATCCCATTGACGTAAAAAAAGAGGCCGATTTGGATGGCACCTTTACACTCATTGCTCTAATTCCCCTGCGTCACCCCCTGCTTTCTCAACCTGGACTCAATGCAACCTGGACTCAGACGTAACATAGTGTAATGACCCTGGGTTTATAAGTGCGAATATCGACTCTGCCGCTCGTGCAAGCTTTTGGGGCACAGTCGATAGCACGCTGGGTCGAGGGTTCGAGGCCTGCTCCCTGCCTGTTTCATTACAATAGTAAATGTAAATCCGGGGCACTCCAAATAGGTTCAGATGTTAAGTTTCGTATGGTGGAGTGTGTATTCATTTGTGGATGTCCATCCAACTTGTATGATATGTTAGGAAATGCAATTTGCAAAATGTGTGACAAGTTACGAATTCCACACTTATATATATTTGTACACATTGTTGTGGCTAACGTTAGCTTGGTTAGAGAACACATTTGTGTTGTAGACCCTGACCCCCCACCCCCCCAAAAAACTGCTTGTCCTGGGGTTACAATGCAAATGTATACTGTTGGGGTACTCGAGGACTGGCGTTTAAACACTGGGTTAAAGGGGAAGGGTTAGCACAGTAGTAAGTAGTTGCTCCGTTGTCCGTGATAATTCTAACACGCAACCTTTAGGTTGTTAGAGATTTGTCGACTAACCATGTTTGTTTTTTGCCTTAAAACCGCTTTGGGCTAGGGGGTGCTATTTTCACGTCCGGATGAAAAGCGTGCCCAAAATAAACTGCCTGTTTCTCGGGCCCATAAACTAGGATATGCATATAATTGATAACACTAAAGTTTCTAAAACTATTAAAATCATGTCTGTGTATAACAGCACTTATTTGGCAGCTGAAACCCTGAGGACAAACCATCCAGGATTATTTTGAGAACTGTTTTCTATGGGATACTAGATTTGAGGCATCTGGTTGCAGTTCCTATGGCTTCCACTAGATGTTAAGTCTTTAGAAATTGGTTGATGTTTTTCCTTCGAGAAATGACGAAGTAGCCCTTTCCTTTCTGGGTGTCGGGCCAAGTGGACTGTTTGGGGCGCGGGACCTGGAACTCGCTCCACTTTCATTTTATCCGCTATTGAACACAGTATATTCCGTCTTAAATTTGATAGATTATTTATATTTTAAAATACCTAAAGTTGGATTAGGAAAGTTGTTTGGACCAAGTTTACAGGTAGTAGTCATGTTGGGCGAGTTGGAACCAGTGTTTTTCCTGAAACAAACGCGCCAAAGAAATTAACATTTTGGGGATATAATGATGGAATTTATCGCACAAAAGGACAATTTGTGATCTTTATGGGACATTTTGAAGTGCCAACAGAAGATGTTCAAAGGTAAGGCATGAATTATATCGGTATTTCTGAGTTGTCGCGCATGGCGGGTTGAAATATGATTGTCATGTGTTTGTATGATGGGGTGCTGTCCTCAGATAGTCGCATGGTTTGCTTTCACCGTAAAGCCTTTTTGAAATCTGAGATGGTGGCTGGATTAACAATAAGTTTTATTTTGGTATATTGCACTAGTGATTTTATGAAAGTTAAATATTTTTCATTTGAATTTCGTGCTCCGCAATTTCACCGGATGTTGTCGAAATGTTCCGCTAGCGGAACCTCTAGCCGTAACAGGTTTTAACCAGCCGGTCTTAACCATACGAAACGTAAATCCGAACACTCAATTTAGTATGATACATCATAGTCAGTCTTGCGGTGTTCCTCACTTGCAACAATGTTGCACTTGTTTAGGGGCATGGAACATTTTTAGTTTTCACATGGTACTTTTGTAACTAGTGAACTACTCATTGATGCTCTTTGACCAGCTTATTATTGTGGCAGGAGAGAATAAGAGGATGACAATTGCTCCCTTTACAGTGGTGTTGTGTGCGGGGGAGGTGTTGCGCCCACATATTTTGTTGAAGGGCTTCCCCTGACTTTAACACAGTGGGTTGGATGCTGTAATCATTACGTTGTCTGGGGTATTCGGCTAGTGTCTTGCCTAGCCTGCGGGATGGGATCGCTGTGTGAGGAGGATGACTCATCGACACAGTAATGTCATTCAGACATTCACTCTTATTGCAGCCGGCAATGCTGGCCTGGCATACCTGTGCAAATTGTAAAGTCCTCTGTCAATAGAGCTTTGATTAAACCTTTGTTTTGGTGTGGCAGGCAGTAAATGACTACATTGTTTGATTTTGAAGTCTGGCTGATATGGTAAATAGCCCTGTCCCTGTGGGGGAGGCATGTAGTGTGGCGATGACTCTGCACTCTTCAGATGGAGAGGTCTTAGCAATTTCTGTTCATGTTGGCGGGACACCCTGTGGTGTTGCGGTTCTGGCAGAGAGCAGTGTGACGGTCACACTGTGGTTAGGCAGCCTGTCACTACTGTCACAGGAAGAATCTGAAAATGAAATCTGAGGAAAGAGTCAAGATGGCAGATCTCCAGCAGCTCTTTTCAGCATGTTGCCATGGGCAATGGCTGAGGCTGTTTTGATCAGTTCTCCTGCCAAATCGGTTAAGCTCCTGCCGTGTCTCTGTGAACTGGCATGTTATCCATTATCTTTCTCAGTGGCGCTGGCACGAGTGGCGGTGAGCTGGAGGAGGAGAGCTGGCAGCCCCCAGACCCAGAGCTGACCCAGAAGCTGGTGGCCCAGATCGAGTACTACCTGTCGGATGAGAACCTGGAACACGATGCCTTCCTGCTCAAACACGTCCGACGCAACAAGCTGGGCTTCGTCAGTGTCAAACTGCTCACGTCCTTCAAGAAGGTAATGTTTGATCTCCTGCTGACAGTTTGGTGTCTTGATATTGAAATATCAATTGAATTCCCTGGGGGCTCATATAACTGAATGCAACAGCTGTTCCTAGTGTCAATATGGCAAGCTGTTGGTGCTAGGAAGTGCATTCTCACATGAGTTGGCGGCAGGAGCATCTGGTGTGAATGAGGCTCATACAGGCTCATTGATTTTGGCTGTTTCCTTTTTCAGTTTACACTTCCAAGAAAAATATCTGTTTTTCTCCTCTACTGGTTTAATTTCTAATGTTCACAGCTGCATGAATACTGTAATTGTTTTAGGTTCTAGGAGGAGCTAACAATAACAGCAAATTTGTTGCTGTATTTACCAACAAAAAGTTTGAAATTTAGGAACTGTTAAACAACACTTAGTAGTAGCCAGTTACTTGATTTGCCTTTTGATAGCTGTTGCTTAGATAGAAATAATATCATTCTAGATCTGTGGCTGCTTATGTTATCATACTGCCATCAGAACAAAGGCTTTTTAGTTTTCAGGATGTATGAATAAACAAAGGAAGTTCTCATGCAGGATGCTGTCTGTAAAAGTACTGACTTTCGCTTCCGATTATCTCTAACAGTTGTTTTCCTCCCAGGTGAAGCACTTGACACGAGACTGGCGAACAACTGCATATGCTCTGCGCCACTCGACAATACTTGAGCTAAATGATGAGGGGCGCAAAGTGCGTCGCAGATCAACAGTGCCTGTGTTTGCCAGTGAGTCTCTGCCGAGCCGCATGCTACTACTCAGCGAGCTGCAGAGCTGGCCAGAGCTGGGTGTGGCGATGGAGGGTGGGGCTGGCGACGGGAGTGAGGGCGGCGCTACCCAACAGGAACAACTGATGAAGCTGCTGCTGAAAGCGTTTGGAACATATGGAGCCATAGCCTCTGTGAGGGTGCTGAAGCTTGGCAAGGACCTGCCAGCCGACCTGAAGAAGCTGAGTGGCCGCTACACACAGCTGAGCACTGAGGAGTGTGCCATCGTGGAGTATGAGGAGGTGGAGGCTGCAGTCAAAGCCAACGAGGCTGTGGGCAGCGAGGAGGGGACAGGGTCTCTGGGGTTGAAGGTGGTCCTGATCGGCACCAAGCCTCCCAAGAAGAAGGTCCCCAAAGATCAGCGTCAGCGCGAGGAGGGAGTAGGAGGAATGAGGAAGAGCCACTCACTCAACAGCCGGGTACGGGAGCTTCAGTATCACGAAGACTCTGCCTGTAGCTCCTCAGAGACTGAGAGCAACCCCACCTCCCCCAGACTGGCCCGCAAATCCCGCTCTGTCAATAAGCTAAGTCCCACTGGAGGGGGTGCCACCTTCCAGAACAATCACCTGAGCCCAGCTGTGTCCCCACGCACCAGCCCCTGGTCGAGCCCCCGGGCCAGCCCATGCTCCCAACGCAAGTCTCCCCACTCCCATAAGTCTCCTTTGGCCAGTGAGGGCAGACTGAGCCCTGAGGCTGGGCGACGTTGGGCTGACTACTCCTCAGACAGCAGCCTAACACCGTCCGGTAGCCCTTGGGTCCAGAGGCGCAGGCAGGTGGCCTCCCAGGAGAGCAGCCCAGTAGGGAGCCCCATGCTGGGTCGAAAGATCCAGGGCGCAGACGGGCTTCCGCCAGGTGTAATGCGTCTACCGCGTGGGCCTGATGGAACACGTGGTTTTCACTGTGGTGTGTCCATTGGTGTTGCTGAGATGGGAGAGAAGACTGCTTCTACCCAAACCTGACACTCAGACCCCCACCCCCCCCTATGCCCCCAGTTCTAAAGCAGTACACTGAGTACAGCGATGAGATTTGGCCCAGTCCTTTGGCCACTACATTGACATTCTTCATCCCCCGCCCCACATTTGAATGGTCGTAGATTTGTTCTGTTTAATAGTTGTTTGGAGATTTGCCTGTCTTTGTTATACTTTTTATACAATATTTTGTTTAAAAACATGGTGATGCCTAATTTATGAATATTTAAGATACATTTTGAGTTTATTAAATTCAAAATTGAGTACTGTATTTGACACAAGTAATGGTATTTGTCACCTCCCATTGCTATCTAAGGTGTTGAGCATGGGGCGGGGCAGAGATTTACTTCAGTAACCCTATTTTACTTTTTTATTGGAAAGTTTCCAGTGTCAGTCTTAATGTGTAAAATCTCATTTTGTATGGATGGTGTGAACAGTGGTATGGGCACATGGCGTGGATATCACCATATGCCTTTTGCTATTTTTGTCTATTGAGTATCTATTGAGACATTGAGTGTCTATTGAGTTTGCTCCTTAAACTGTGGCCATACTTTCCCTGCCAGAAGGTTGAACAGTTATCACATGGACTACTTTTTTATTTTTCCTTCAATTTTTTTATATTTTTTCCTGGATGCCTAACTTAAGCTTCCAAAGTAGGGGTTACTCTCCTAGCTCTGCAAAAAATGAAAAATATTAAATGGGGGGCCTTCCTTGGCTGGAATCTGTTTCTATCAGTGTATAGCCTCTGCCGAGTCCCCAACAACCTTTTCAGGGGAAATGCAAAGAGCCTGATCAGACTTCTGCTTTTGGACGTTATCAAGACACCACTCCATCTTAACTCCTACACATTTACTGGATTGGTTGAACAGTGTAGAAGAGAAACTCCCCTGACACTTGTTTTTCTTGTCAAGACCAGTATATAGGGGATCTGGTTTCAGGTGTTACTTTTACGCCTGCTATGTCGGGTTAATCAGTGTGTAGCATGCTGGTAGTGGGGGATGCAATGTTCAGGTTTGAGTGTGCAAAATGGAGATGCTCTTGAACTCTTGACATCTGAGCTGGGGTAATGTGCATTTTCTTTATTGTACAAAATAAATCACAAATTGCATTTGGCTTGTGGCAACATTTTTCATTTACATTCGATTAGGAACATAGGAATTGGTATTACTGTGAAATTGCTTTCAAATGCTCCTTAGCAACCACAAAGGTCTGACACAAATCCAGTATCTCATGCTGGGATGCTATGAAATCAGATGTGTGATCCAGCTTTAGCAAGATAGATACTACATGTATCAACTTATTAATTACTGTATGACTATTGGAAGTTAGAACTACTCAGTTCCAGTTCATATAAGAAAATCAGTCCACTGAAATAAATTCATTAGGCCCTAATGTATGGATATCATGTGACTGGGAATACAGATATGCATCTGGTCACAATTTAAATATTTTTTTCAAGTAGTGTGGATCAGAGAACCATTCAGTATCTGATGTGACCATTTCTCATGCGGAGTTGATTAGGCTGTTGATTGTGGAATATTGTCCCAATCCTCTTCAAGGCTGTGTGAAATTGGTGGGAATTTCAAAACGCTGTTGTACACATCAATCCAGAGCATCCCAAACATGCTCAATGGGTGACATGTCTGAGTATGCATGCCATGGTAGAAATTGACATTTTCAGCTTCTAGGAATTGTATACCTACCACACAGTTTACCGAAACTCTTCAATGGATTCTTTCAGATTAATTCTGACATCCATCTATATAACACAAGACACTGCAATAAACTTCACCTCACATAGTTAATTCTCTATCAGATACAGAGGTCCCATACTCTGGAATTCTTACCTTCACATTGCCAAAACCTCATCCGGTCAGCCTGATGAACCAAACTACCCAATAATCCCTCCATGTAGCCTCACTCACATAATCACATGTTTTTTCTTGTTTACTGAGTATATATTATGTGCAATTATTCATATGCTTTGCTTAACTGATTGAACAAACTATTTTTTTACTTATTGGTGTGGTTTTCATATAAGCCCCTTTGGGCTTCTAACCTTACCTGCACACCATTTTTACCAGTTTTTTTTTTTTGTTTATCAGTACTGTTTTGCCTTTCACTTTTCTTTGGTGCAAAAAAAACTAACTAAAAGCTACAGATCCTTGCGTTATCATGCTGAAACATGAGGTGATGGCGGCGGATGAATGGTGCGACAATGGGCCTCAGGATCTCTTCGTGGTATCTCTGTGCATTCAAATTGCCATAGATAAGATGCAATTGTGTTGTCCGGCCATACCCCACCACCACCACAAGGCACTCTGTTCACAACGCTGACATCAGTAAACTGCTGGCCCACACGACACTATGCACATGGTCTGCAGTTGAGGCCTATTGGACGTACTTCCAAATTCTCTAATATGACATTGGAGACTGCTTATGGTAGGGAAATTAACATTAAATTATCTGGCAACAGCTCTCGTGGACATTCCTGCAGTCAGCATGTCAATTGCACGCTCCTTCAAAAATTGAGACATTGTTGCATTGTGCTGTGACAAAACTTCACATTTTAGAGTGACCTTTTGTCACCTGCACAAGGCACACCTGTGTAATGATCATGGTATTTAAGTAGCTTCTTGATATGCCACACCTATCAGGTGGATTAATTATCTTAGTAAAGGAGAAATGCTCACTAATAAGGATGTAAACAAATTTGATAGACACAAGCTTTTTGTGCTTATGGAACATTTCTGGGATTTTTTATTTCAGCTCATGAAACATGGGACCAACACTTTACATGTTGCATTTATATTTTTGTTCAGTGTACTGTATAACATCCTAGGAACCAGTAGCCTATTGCTGTTGCTGGGAGATCCAGTGAAATGCCAAACTAATTGTTTCTTGCATAAGACAGGAATAAATGAATAGTCTTTTGTCTTCATCACTCGCGATTAACAATTCTAAACTAATCATAGGGGATTTCACCACAATGGAAGTTGTGTTCTGATTCACTTAGGATTGTTGACTCTCAATGAATTTGAACATGACTGTCCTATTACTTAAGAGAACTCACGTGCTCATAGGAGTAATGATATTCACAATGTTTCCATAAATGTCAATTAACCCAGTAAGACTGCTTTCATTTAATTAAAGAATTACCCTGTTCTGTTCAGTACTGATTGTCTCGTATCATCAATTGGACAGTCTAGTTTTGTTGATATGTTTTTATCGGAAATGACTAGGTGATATGGTGGTTCTATTGCTGTTGTATTTTAAGATGCTACTCGTTGAGATACACGTCAGCCTCAACTGAGAAGTGTTTGGTTAAAAATACATAACCCAAAATGAAACAATTACTTACAGGTTGTATTCATGCTCAGTGAGATATATGGCATAGTGAGGATGACTGGCATTTATTATTCTAACTGGGTAGCCTTGCCAGCCAAAATGTAGAGGTGGCGGTCAGTCAATTCGGCGCAAACAATGGGCCAAACACCTATTCTGTTGGAGGTGGTACATAACAGTAAGTGAGGAACTGGGGATGGGGAGCGTTTAGTTAAATTTACTGCAGATTAGCCAATGAGAAGCGCTAACACCAATTGTATGGTGTATGTATTCACATAACCAGTAGTCAGTAAGCTCTTGGTTTACGGTAGTGAGCTTATCTTTCTGTAGGCCTGTATTTCTGTATCCAACGGCACTGCCTCAAAGATGTGGCACGGCATTTTACTGTGTGAAAGAATGTAGAGGTGAAGTCTAGGTCAATCATCATGGAAATACCAGATGATTGTTTATTCAAGTATGCTTATAATACTAACAGCAGGCTGAAGACAATAAGGCACAAAGTTTAATAATATTTCACAAATTTAATATTTACAATTCTCAAACATTGTCATTACAGTGTTCAAAAAAAAAATATCCTTCCTCCAGAACATGAACACATTTTCACCAGAAATATAGGTTACCAGTTTGTGCAGCACACATACTCAAGCTCTGGATATGGGAGGCTACATATCATAACCATTCGGGCTGGGCGATTAGTGATGAAGAAAAAAACCTGTTGTCCAAGTTCTTTGAAAACTAGTACTAAAACCATTCTGAACCAGTTAGTGACCTAGTTGAAGCCTGCACAGCTTTACGAGAACAGATTGTGTTTTGGGCATGCAGAGCTGTAGCGCAATGCCATTGTAACAGTAGAACTTTAGACCGTCCCCTCGCCCATACCTGGGCGCGAACCAGGGACCCTGTGCACACAACAGTCACCCACGAAGCATCGTTACCCCTCGCTCCACAAAAGCCGCGGCCCTTGTAGAGCAAGGGGAACCACTACTTCAAGGTCTCAGAGCAAGTGACATCACCGATTGAAACGCTATTTAGCGCGCACCACTGCTGACTAGCTAGCCGTTTCACATCCGTTACACCATGTAATGCTGAAATCTGACATACGCATATTGGTGCACATCACAGAAGGTTGGGGAGGACGGGCTCATGGTAATGGCTGGAGCGGAACAGTATCAAACACATGGTTTCCATGCGTTTAACCTGTTGCGACGACCAAACCCGGATCCGGGATTCTATTTATAGACCTAAGCTCATTACCATAACGCAACGTTAACTATTCATGAAAATCGCAAATGAAATGAAATAAATATGCTAGCTCTCAAGCTTAGCCTTTTGTTAACAACACTGTCATCTCAGATTTTCAAAATATGCTTTTCAACCATAGGAAAACAATCATTTGTGTAACAGTAGCTAGCTAGCGTAGCATTTAGCGTTAGCATTAGCGTTAGCATTAGCGTTAGCATTTAGCAGGCAACTATCACAAAAACAAGTAAAGCCTTCAAATAAAATAACTTACCTTTGAAGAACTTCTGATGTTTTCAATGAGGAGACTCTCAGTTAGATAGCAGATGCTCCGTTTTTCCAAAAAGATTCTTTGTGTATTAGAAATAGCTCCGTTTTGTACATCACATTTGGCTACCAAAAAAAAAAAAAAAAAAAAAAAAAAAACGAAAATTCAGCCCTCAAAACGCGAACTTTTTTCCAAATTAACTCCATAATATCGACTGAAACATGGCAAACGTGGTTTAGAATCAATCCTCAAGGTGTTTTTCCACATATCTCTTCAATGATATATCCTTCGTGGAAGCCTGGTTTCTCCTTGCTCTCAAATGGAAAAATAATTGCACCTGGCTTTACGCTCCAATTTCGACGCAGGGACACCAGGCGGACACTTGGAAAATGTAGTCTCTTATGGTCAATCTTCCAATGATATGCCTACAAATACGTCACAATGCTGCTAACACTTTGGGGGAACGACAGAAAGTGTAGGCTCATTCCTTGCGCAATCACAGCCATATAAGGAGACAATGGAAAACAGAGCTTCAGAAATTCTGATCATTTCCTGGTTGATGCATCATCTTGGTTTCGCCTGTAGAATGAGTTCTGGGGCACTTACAGACAATATCTTTGCAGATTCTGAAACTTCAGAGTGTTTTCTTTCAAAAACTGTCAAGAATATGCATAGTCGAGCATCTTTTCGTGACAAAATATCGCGCTTAAAACGGGAACGTTTTTTATCCAAAAATGAAATAGCGCCCCTAGAGATCAAAGAGGTTAATGCCGTTCCAGCCATTGCTATGAGCCGTCCTCCCCTCAACAGCCTCCTGTGGTGCACATCCACAATGCAATAAATATAAATACACAATATAAGCCCCAGCCATAATAACCATGTAATTTCCCCAAATCTGTATCTCAACCACATTTTCAACCAAGCAATCTGACATTCATGTTGCAATGTTACACTCCAAAGAAAATAACCGTTCAAGTACTCTTTTGCTGGTTGGTTTGCAGACAGATGCACATTACCGTCCACCACACTTAACAGGTGCCATATGCTTTAACAAAACCTACAGGGAAGAAACACTGCTTTTCTTCCAAGCACTTTTTGTTTCTGTTATCGGTATTATAATAATAAGTCCATTTTGTGTTCTGTAGCCATGGTTACTGGTCTCCTATGCATGACCATGGAGCACCATAGGTGGCCATTGTTATAATATAATTCCAAGCACTGCTTAAAACTGTCCCTACCTCCCATTCTCCAGTCAGTCCATATCAGCCTGACCAACTCTAATCACCATTAACCAAACAACTCAAACGATGCTCAGTGCAGCCTGTATTACAGTATATCAGTGAAGGATGCTTGGGCTTGATGATCTAGAGGCGGACCTGACAAGGCTGACCTTGAAGCTGCACTGGTGGCAGATGGGACAAGAAGTCAGTCTTTGCAGACAGTGGGAGTTTGGGCAAGCAGATGGTGTGATAATGGGATGGCATCTCCATGGAGTGGATCTTTACAGTCTAAACTGAAATGGAGAGGGTATTAACCCTACAACCATCATGCCTGTGGAGTGGGCATCAATCACAGGTCTCAGATGTAGAGGGAGCCATCGGCTGGCCCCACATAGCCCGCTCCAATCAGCAGCACATCAATCAGGGTCCAGATGCCCAGGCCACCGAAACTGAACAGCTTGCCCAGACCCTCTCTCCACTGGCCTAGATAGAACCGGTCAGCCCCAAATCCACCTAGTGTAATGCTGTAGATAGAAACACAACAATAACAACTGGGATTCTACTGGTAACAGTGAAGAGCATAGAAGACATGGACATCTAAGCGGGAAGGCGCACCATATTGAATGTCGGCTGTAAGCAGTAGACCACCTTCTTGGTGTTGACAAAGGGTGGCAAGTCAACGTGTACAATCATCACAGCTTGTTTTGTCCTTAAGAGATTTGAGTGATGAATAAGTCTTATTCTTTCAACCCAAGACTGTCAATTATTGGTACTTCTGCTGTCTGTAAAGAAATGGGCAGGGCTGTAGGTTGATTCTGCTGCTACGATTGGATAGCATGCACTGCAGCACACATGCACCTGTGCTCTGGATGATTTGTGTATTGCAAGCCGTGCCAGACAGCAGTCCTGTGTGGACAGAATTGAAATCTAAACCGAACCCAAGGAAAACACTGTTGTTCTTGATTTTGTAAATCTCACAAATCTCAGTTTTGTAAGATACTGACTTAAAATGCTGTCCTATTTACACTTTGTAGTCAGTTTTGGCACCAAAATAAATGTTTCTGACTAATATCGATGCCACATAAGCCGTTTTCAACCAGATAAACCATTTTTTGTTTCAGCCTTCCTTTAATAAATCCTCTACGGGATCGGTTGTGACGGTTGAGCTAACGTAGGCTAATATGATTAGCATGAGGTTGTAAGTAACAAAAAAAATCCCAGGATATAGACATATCTGATATGGGTAGAAAGCTTACATTCTTGTTAATCTAACTGCACTGTCCAATTTACAGTAGCTATTACAGTGAAATAATACCACACTATTGTTTGAGGAGAGTGCACAATTATGAACTTAGATGTATTAATAAAACAATTAGGCAGTCTTGATATAATATTTTGAACAGAAATGCAATGATTCATTGGATCAGTATTAAACTTTGCACATACACTGCTGCCATCTAGTGGAAAAATCTGTGCCTGGGCTGGAATAATACATTATGGCCTTTGCCTTGCATTTCAAAGCTGGTAAAAAACATTTTTAAAAATGCATATTTTCTTCTTTGTATTATCTTTAACCAGATCTAATGTGTTATATTCTCCTACATTCATTTCACACTTCCACAAACTTCAAAGTGTTTAGTTTCAAATGGTATCAATCATCATACATCTCCTTGTTTCAGGTCCTGAGCTACAGTCAGTTAGATTTGGGTATATCATTTTAGGCAGAAATTGAAAAAAGGGGTCAGATCCTTAAGAGGTTTTGACCGTATGCTTGTGCAGGAGTTTTACCTGAGTGCCAGTGCTGTAGACCACTTGTACCCTCCTGTCCAGTTGCAGTACAAACGTTTCTGAAATACTCTTTTACCTGAGAACAAAAGACAGGCAGTATATACTCCCCTCCATATGCATTTGAACAGTGAAGCATTTGGCTCTATACTCCAGTATTTTAGATTTGAGATAGAATGTTTTATTTGAGGGTATTTTCATACATATTGGTCTTAAAGCACTTCCTGTAACTAGTCCCCCCATTTGAAGGAGTCATAAGTATTTGGACAAACTAACTTATAGTGTAGTCAAAAGTTTAGAATTTGGTTCCATATTCCGTGCACGCCAAAACTACATCAAGCTTGTGACTCAAAAACTGCGTTTGGGGTTTGTTTTGCCCAATAGGAACTGAATGGTGAATAATGTCTTGTGCCATTTGAATCACTTTTATTGTAAGTCAGAATAGAAGATGTTTCTGAACACTTCTACATTCATGTGGATGCTAACATGATTATAGATCATCTTGAATCAATTATGAATAATGATGAGTGAGAAGGTTAGAGGCACAAAGAGCATACCCCCCCAAAAATACTATTCTCCCCAGATATTGGTAATGGTGAGAGTTTAGCATGTTTTGTTGTAGCCTCTGAATGCCATCTCACTCATTATTCATGATTCATTCATGGTTTTTCTTAATAATGGCATTATCAGGATTAATTGTGTTTAGAAGTATCTTATCTACTCAGAAAGAAAATCATCATTCAGTTACTTTGACAAAATATAACCCAGAACACAACCAAAACTAACTGCAAATGCATTCGAGGGGTTTGTAGAGTCACAAGCTTGATGTAGTCATCACGTGCAAGGAATATTGAACCAAATACTAAACATTTGACAAAATACTTACTTCACATGGGTGGGACTACATACATAATGTGCTTTCATTTCTAAATGGTAAAATATATGTATGAAAAGACCCTTAAATAAAAGGTGACATACTTCTGGACTGTTGACTCATGAAACACTTGATCCCAAGTCCAAAATGGAGTATATGCACTGCTCAAAAAAATAAAGGGAACACTTAAAACAACGCAATGTAACTCCAAGTAATCACACTTCTGTGAAATCAAACTGTCCACTTAGGAAGCAACACTGATTGACAATAAATTTCACATGCAGTTGTGCAAATGGAATAGACAACAAACAGGTGGAAATTATAGGCAATTAGCAAGACACCCCCAATAAATGAGTGGTTCTACAGGTGGTGACCACAGACCACTTCTCAGTTCCTATGCTTCCTGGCTGATGTTTTGGTCACTTCTGAATGCTGGCGGTGCTTTCACTCTAGTGGTAGCATGAGACGGAGTCTACAACCCTCACAAGTGGCTCAGGTAGTGCAGCTCATCCAGGATGGCACATCAATGCGAGCTGTGGCAAGAAGGTTTGCTGTGTCCGTCAGCGTAGTGTCCAGAGCATGGAGGCGCTACCAGGAGACAGGCCAGTACATCAGGAGACGTGGAGGAGGCCGTAGGAGGGCAACAACCCAGCAGCAGGACCGCTACCTCCGCCTTTGTGCAAGGAGGAGCAGGAGGAGCACTACCAGAGCCCTGCAAAATGACCTCCAGCAGGCCACAAATGTGCATGTGTCTGCTCAAACGGTCAGAAACAGACTCCATGCGCTGTACTACAGCGCCAGCTGTGCCATCAGAGTCCCTGGGTTCGCGCCCAGGCTCTGTCGTAACCGGCCGCGACCGGGAGGTCCGTGGGGCGACGCACAATTGGCCTAGCGTCGCCCGGGTTAGGGAGGGCTTGGTCGGTAGGGGTGTCCTTGTCTCATCGCGCACCAGCGACTCCTGTGGCGGGCTGGGCGCAGTGTACGCTAGCCAAGGTGGCTAGGTGCACAGTGTTTCCTCCGGCGCATTGGTGCGGCTGGCTTCCGGGTTGGATGTGCGCTGTGTTAAGAAGCAGTCCGGCTTGGTTGGGTTGTGTATCGGAGGACGCATGACTTTCAACCTTCGTCTCTCCCGAGCCCGTACGGAAGTTGTAGCGATGAGACAAGATAGTAGCTACTACAACAATTGGATACCACGAAATTGGGGAGAAAAAGGGGTAAAATAAAAAATAAAAAACAGACTCCATGAGGGTGGTATGAGGGCCCGACGTCCACAGGTGGGGGTTGTGCTTACAGCCCAACACCGTGCAGGACGTTTTGCATTTGCTAGAGAACACCAAGATTGGCAAATTCGCCACTGGCGCCCTGTGCTTTTCACAGATGAAAGCAGGTTCACAATGAGCACATGTGACAGACATGACAGAGTCTGGAGACGCCGTGGAGAACGTTCTGCTGCCTGCAACATCCTCCAGCATGACCGGTTTGGCGGTGGGTCAGTCATGGTGTGGGGTGGCATTTCTTTGGGGGGGCCGCACAGCCCTCCATGTGCTCGCCAGAGGTAGCCTGACTGCCATTAGGTACCGAGATGAGATCCTCAGACTCCTTGTGAGACCATATGCTGGTGCGGTTGGCCCTGGGTTCCTCCTAATGCAAGACAACGCTAGACCTCATGTGGCTGGAGTGTGTCAGCAGTTCCTGCAAGAGGAAGGCATTGATGCTATGGACTGGCCCGCCCGTTCCCCAGACCTGAATCCAATTGAGCACATCTGGGACATCATGTCTCGCTCCATCCACCAACGCCACGTTGCACCACAGACTGTCCAGGAGTTGGCGGATGCTTTAGTCCAGGTCTGGGAGGAGGTCCCTCAGGAGACCATCCGCCACCTCATCAGGAGCATGCCCAGACGTTGTAGGGAGGTCATACAGGCACGTGGAGGCCACACACACTACTGAGCCTCATTTTGACTTGTTTTAAGGACATTACATCAAAGTTGGATCAGCCTGTAGTGTGGTTTTCCACTTTAATTTTGAGTGTGACTCCAAATCCAGACCTCCATGGGTTGATAAATTTGATTTCCATTGATCATTTTTGTGTGATTTTGTTGTCAGCACATTCAACTATGTAAAAAAAAAAGTTAATAAGAATATTTCAGTGTTCCCTTTATTTTTTTGAGCAGTGTATAATAACTGTCCAAATACATATGGAGGGGTGTGTATGTATCTGAATAATAATGAACCAGACAGACTGTACAGTAAGTGTATACCTAAGCAGTGTACGTGGTCCAGTACTTTGCAGGTGGCGTTGTAGCGTTTGCGAGGACAGGCAACGGTCCTACAGCTGGTTGAGTTGGAGCACCTGTACTGAGACAGGTCCAGCTGCCAGCAGAACTGGCACGTGATGGACAGGGAGAAGTTGGTCTGCTGCTTCCCCGACTCCACCTGCAAGCAGAGAAAAATAAACAGCATTCTGAAGCATCAACAGCACAATGACAAAGTGCTACAGTTACATACTTTCTTTGCAAATGTAGCTCCTTGTTCTTTGTCAAGAACAATCTGTGTCCAACTGGCGAACTGAACTCACTGTGCAGTGGACTCCTCTCTTGGCCTTGCAAGAGAAAGACGCTGGTTTGCCATAGCTACAGTTGTGATGATAGCTGCAGTTGAAGCAGTCAGCAGGCAGTCTGTTGCATTGACCCCCACTGGGGCAGTTGGCAGCATAGCCATCTGAATCAGTTGGAGATGCTGCAAAATAATTCACAAGATATGTTGTCCCATGGACCTCATTCAGTAACCGCATACCAAAGAGGCACTGTCAGTGTCAACATGATAAAAACATCCCATGGATGGAGGCTGGGGAGATTTTACCAGATGGAGAAGGAACCACCGGGCTGGTGATGACTGGCTGAGCATCTCGGCTGTAAGGGGGCTCCTGGCCCACGTGTGGGGAGCTCAGGTACCCTGGAAGACAGTAGTTGGCATATAAGGGGGAGGGTGCATCATGTAGTTAGCTGTTATAGCTAGCAAGCTAATAAACACAGCTTGCTGGAGCAATTGTACATTAGTTAGCTAGCTTGCCAGATAAAATACAGTAGGAACAGAATACAGTAAATTGGCTGTAGACTACCATTGTGTGGATACTTGCCATAAACTCTTGTTAACTAGCTAGCTAATGTAACGCGTTATGCCAGCTAACTAGTATCGCGGGGAGAAAAAACATATATCACAGATGCCTAGCCCTGGTATATACAAATCCGCTTTAGCATATGTTTTGTTATATAGCCTTACCATTCACACATCGCAAACATAGATCCAAAAATAACAGTGTTGTGATGCCATGGGCTTTTAGGTAGCGTCTTCTCTCAAATGGCCAAATCTGACTGACGGTAGCCATTGTGCCAACGTAAATGAACTTCAATCCCTTTCTTATCCTTGTGACCCGCCCATTTAAAGGGGACGTATGAATTTACTACTTGACGTCAAGATTATTCAAGAGCAGAGACCTCAAGAGGGTCAAAGTAGTTTTTTTGTCAAATGAAAAAAGTTACTTGCATCTCCAATGAACAATAAAATAATAAAAGGGGAGGCACAATATTTTATTCCAAGACACAATCCAACAAGAGGACAGAGCTACTTCATGATTTTATTTAATATTTCCCAAAAGTGTTTTACTTGGCTTAACCTCAAACCTCAACCCTCAATTCTCATGACATCTTCCTTCATCCACATTCTATCCTTCAGATTAGTGTAAAAAAAATGTTCTTGCATGGTTTTTCATACACTACTGCAGGGTTTCCCAAACTCGGTGCTGGGGGCCCCCCATGGGTGCATGTTTTGTTTTTTTCCTTAGCACTACACAGCTGATTCAAATAACCAACTTATCAAAAAGCTTTGATTATTTGAATCAGCTGTGTGGTGCTAGGGCAACAAACTAAATGGGAAACCAGGGGGGGCCTTAGGACCTAGTTTGAAGAAACCCTGCACTACTGTACCAAATACATTATCAACAATATTGTTTCTCACTTCCTGACACTATTCTTTCAAATTGATTCGACAATCAAAGAAACATACATATTCAACTACTCCAAATACAGAAAGGGTCTGTCAGTTGATTAGAAAATTATATTTTTTCAAACATGTCAATACATTTAATCTACCCCTTTCCATTTCTATCCTTTCCACACAGACCTCTTGCATTCACATAAACATGTCCCTTTTGTTCTTCTATTGTTGACAGAGAAAACTATCTGGCATAAAACATTTTGTCTTCTGGGAACCATGTGGTCACCCTCTCTCCTCAGAACTCCTCCTCAGCGTTCCGGCAGCGTGACTCTTTCAACAGGGTCAGGCGAGCCAGCACCTCAGAGACAGACAGCTCTCCATGAACCTTGTTGTCCCTCGTACGTACGTTCACGCTGTTAGTCAGCTTCTCTTTCTCACCGACCACTGCCAAGACACAAAGCACAAAGTAGCTCACAGTCCCCACACTGCCAAATCACAGCAAACACAGCTGCCCTAACACACTCACATTTTCAACAACAACATTTCTGTAGTGATGAGTACAATCATGTTTTTGGCAGCTGAGAAAATTCGATACTAGCAAACATTGTGACAGTAAAAGTCATGAATATATGAATGGCCCAAAAAAAATAATCTACTATAGTAATCCTTCTTACCCAGGATGAAGTTGTACTGGGCTAACTGGGCGTTGCGGATCTTCTTGTTTAAGAGGCAACTGGAGTCGAGATCAGCGTCTGCCATGAATCCGGCCTCCACAAACTGTTTACACATCTGAAGGACAGAATAACCACTCATTAAATACGAATTCATAAAAAATTACTGGAAGATGAACTGATAAAATGGAACTGCCAACAGACATAGGTTAATATCATGATGAACGGAATGATGAATGTGCAGCATCATGAACAGGGCCATCTTAATTCAGGGCAGAAGCCCCTTGGCCCAGGCCCATGGGGGGCCCAAGAGGAGGCAAATATATGTTTTTTTTTACAAAAAACAAAAATACAATACATATTATACAAAAAATGTATGCTGCAACCGCCAACCACAATAGGACTCCCACTCAGCCCGCTCTCAATGAGTGTTGACAGCCTGCTGCTGCCGCTCTGCTAATCATCAGATGGGGAAGGAGAGGAGGTAAGGGGCCCATGTGAGTAACTGGGGGACCCTGCCTTTATTGGGTAACTGCATAAATAAATGTGACTGGTCAATTGTGTGAGTCAGGGCCGTGCCCAAGCCCGTAAGAGGCAAAAAAAAGAAATAATATTACACTGAACAAAAATATAACGCAACATGTAAAGTGTTGGTCCCATGTTTCATGAGCCGAAATAAAATACATTTTCTATACGCACAAAAAGCATATTTCTCTCAAATTTTGTGCACAAATTTGTTACGTCCCTGTTAGTGAGCATTTCTCATTTCCCAAGATAATTGATCAACCTGACAGAAGCTGATTAAACAGCATGATCATTACACAGGTGCACCTTGTGCGGGGACAATAAAAGGCCTTCCATGGCCTGCATACTCACCCATTGAGCATGTTTGGGATGCTCTGGATCGACATGTACAACAGTGTGTTCCAGTTCCTGCCAATATCCAGCAACTTCACACAGCCATTGAAGAGGATTGGGACAACATTCCACAGGCCACAATCAACAGCCTGATTATGCGAAGGAGATGTGTCGTAATGTATGAGGCAAATGGAGGTTCCCTTATCTACGCCCCTACTTTTTTTTTTTTTTTAAGCTATCTGTGACCCATATATATGTATATGTACATATATGTATTCCCAGTCATGTGAAATCCATAGATTAGGGCCTAATGAATTCATTTGAATTTTACTGATATCCTTACTTTATATGATCTGTAATTCAGTAAAATCTTTTAAATAGTTGAGTTTATATTTTTGTTCAGTGTAGGTAATTTTTGTATCCAACCACAGGAACCGCTCTCAATGTTTAAAAATACACCACAGAGCATAATTTAGCCATAGAGGATCAATAGTTTAAAAAATAACTGGATTTATTTTTATCACATGTACATACATCTGCCAAAATAAAGGAAACGCCAACAAAGTGTTTTAAAAGTGTGTTGGGCCACCACAAGCTGACAGAACAGCTACAATGCGCCGTGGCATAGATTTAACAAGTGGACCTAAACCATGCCAATAAACTGTACCCCACATCATAACATATACTATTATATACTTACTCAAGTGTTTCCTTTATTTGGGCATTTACCGGTGTGCTTACAGTCAGGAAGGCTACAGTTTGGGCAGCATGCGCACCAAATATACAGCTTTTCGCATTGTGGCCATAGACATATAATCCATAGAAGGGGTTTGTAACCTCATACCCTGCAATTTGACTGTTAAACTCATTGGTACACTAGCAATGGATGCCAGTCCTGACTAATGGGAACTGCCATCTATGGATTATATTTCTATGGTTGGTTGCAGTTGTCGGTTTGCCTTTTGCAAATTTCTAAATACAATTGCAGGAAAAATGTACAGTTTGCTTACTGCCGAATAGTGAAAACTAATCTGTCTGTAGAACCAATAGAAGGAAATTGTTCTCAAAAACTCCTAATTTTTTGCGAACAACACCACTGTTTTTAAAAGTAGCTTATCTTGAGAGAGCCGATGTGCTCGTCGTGGCAATAGCCTATCACCGTGAGTAGCTTATGGTGTAGCTTATGGTTTAAACATCATTAGTTGAGTCACTGTGCCACTGGACATTTTATTTAGTAGCCGACTGTAGCCTATTATATATATTGTATGTATGTATATATTTCCTCCTAATATTGTACAACCTGCGTGTCGCTTCATTGGCCTGGGTTATTGTTTGTTTGAATTCAAGACCAGATTGATCTCAGTTTGTCAATCAGAGTAGCCACTCATTTTGGTCAGTTGTGTGCTATTTAAAAAGATTCAGCTAATGTCTTCCGTCATGTAAAAGGCAGATTTGTTTTGGACCCTGATAAAAACAAATTCACTGCGTGTGGAAATCCTAAAAATGCCTCTGCTCAACTGTAGCCTATGCCACAAGACAAATGTTATTATGGCTTTATTATAAAGAGGCTTTTTCGTCAACAGTAAATTTACCACGCATTGAATTTGCATCTTGGTACACAGATTTGTGTACGGAAAATGATGTGCCGGGAAGGGGGAAGGCCTATGATTTCTTAATCCGGCCCTGATCATAAACTGTAGAAATATGAAAGGAAGACAAGTTTTGGAAATAGAAGGCTAGGGTTACCCTCTTGGCATATTCTTCACAGGTAGGGTTGACAGGCACAAACATCACCTGACGTGGGGACAGCCAGAGGGGCCTGGAGAAGAAACACAATATGGCTGGATAAGTAGCAAATCAGAACACTATATATACACACACACACACACACACACACACACACACACACACACACACACACACACACACAATTAAGACATTTAAGAGCAGAAAAACATATTTATACATGACTGATTTTCCAGTCTGATTGCATCTTATGTAACACAACAAATTAATTGGTCCTCTTTGCTACTCACCATTTCCCAGCGTAGTTCTCAGTGAGAATGGCTATCATCCTCTCCACAGAGCCCAGAATGGCCCGGTGGATGATGACCGGCTTCCCTTTGTCATCCCCGTCCTTCCTACATGTCACAGGACTCAACATCAATATCAGTCACAGCACCACTTCATGCTCAATTACAACTATGTATTTAACCATTATTTATTCTACCTTTAGCTCTATAAACAACTATATAAATTATATTCAAAAAGGTTAAAAAATAATAATTATCTCAATGAGGTTAGTCTCATCGAGATAAAGGGTAAAAAAATAAAAATAAAAGTTCTCGATGAGACTAACCTCATTGAGATAATTATTATTTTTTAACCCTTTTGAATACAATTTATACAGTTGTTTATAGAGCTTCATAATGTTTTCTACCTCATTAAAAATCCAACTTTAAATTGAATTATTTAAAGGACTTTTAAGTCCACTTTCTAGTACAAAGTGTTCAGGTGAGAACTCATACTGAAGGAGGGATTAATGACTAATCTTGCTTCCTATAACAGGATACAGACTCAGCATTGTGTCACGACTAGTTTGATTAGGTGACTCACTCACCCCACAAAGGTCAGGTTAAAGCGGATGGGAAGCTGGAAGTCCAGCTGAATGGTTGCACATTGATGATACCGGCCAATAGCATCTTTGATCTTAATGTCAATCTGAAATGGCACAAGAAAAGTATTACATGGTTTTCCTCCCTGGGAGTTTTAGACCTTATTTAATTGAAGGGGAAATGCAATATCTATCAGGGAAATATCCATGGCTATAATAAGTACAAACCTTTAATTAAATTGATTTCCTGAGAATTCTAGACCTTATTTAATTGAAGGGGTGAAGAAAATATACAGCAAGGAAATATCAGCTGCTGTAATACAAACCTTGGGCCCATAGAAAGCACCGTCTCCTTGGTTTAGTTTCCATGGTTCCCCAAACTCATTCAGGCTGTTCTCCAGTTGCTTTTAAACAGAGGGAATCAATTAACATACATTTCAAAATACATCCTGGGGCATTCTTCCTTTAAATTATATTTCTTTATGTGACATTTCAGGAATATTTCATGGACACGCATATTTAATTTGACCTTCTCAGCCTGGTTCCAGACAGCGATGTCTCCTAGGTACTTCTCTGGACGGGTTGAAAGGTGCAGCTGGAAAGAGAAGCCAAAGACATCATAGACACAGCGGAGGAAGTCCAGACAGCCCTTCATCTCAGACTCAATCTGCAAGAAAGATAAAGGGAATACAGAGGGTCATCTGAATGGCGAGGAGGTTAAGTACCCAGCAGGGTTGGTGTCAATTCCATTTCATGAAGAAATAAGGAAAATTGGAACAGAAATGTCCATTTACTTCCCGATTTGAAGTTGACCCCAACCCTGGTACCTAGCTACTTTAATAAGATGTTCCTCTTCAATAGCCATAGCTGGTCTGGTCACCTACAGTTGAAATCGGAAGTTTACATATACTTAGGTTGGAGTCATTAAAACTCATTTTTCAACCACTCCACAAATTTCTTGTTGTCAACTATAGTTTTGGCAAGTCGGGTAGGACCTCTACTTTTTACATGACATGTCATTTTTCCAACTACTGTTTACAGACAGATTATTCACTGTATCACAATTCCAGTGGGTCAAAAGTTTACATACACTAAGTTGACTGTGCTTTTAAACACCTTGGAAAATTCCAGAAGATGTCATGGTTTTAGAAGCTTCTGATAGACTAAATGACATCATTTGAGTCAGTTGGAGGTGTACCAGTAGATGTATTTTAAGGCCTACCTTCAAACTCAGTGCCTCTTTGCTTGACATCATGGGAAAATCTGAAGAAATCAGCCAAGACCTCAGAAAAAAAATTGTAGACCTCCACAAGTCTGGTTCATCCTTGGGAGCAATTTCCAAATGCCTGAAGGTACCACGTTCATCTGTACAAACAATAGTACGCAAGTATAAACACTATGGGACCACGCAGCCACCATACTGCTCAGGAAGGAGACGCGTTCTGTCTCCTAGAGATGAACGTACTTTGGTGAGAAAAGTGCAAATCAATCCCAGAACAACAGCAAAGGACCTTGTGAAGATGCTGGAGGAAACAGGTACAAAAGTATCTATATCCACAGTAAAACGAGTCCTATATCGACATAAGCCGAAAGGCCGCTCAGCAAGGAAGAAGCCACTGCTCCAAAATCGCCATAAAAAAACCAGACTATGGTTTGCAACTGCACATGGGGACAAAGATCATATTTTTGGAGAAATGTCCTCTGGTCTGATGAAACAAAAATAGAACTGTTTGGCCATAATGACCATCGTTATGTTTGGAGGAAAAAGGGGGAGGCTTGCAAGCTGAAGAACACCCATCCCAACCGTGAAGCACAGAGATGGCAGCATCATGTTGTGGGGGTGTTTTGCTGCAGGAGGGACTGGTGCACTTCACAAAATAGATGGCATCATGAGGGAGACAAATTATGTACAGTGCCTTGCGAAAGTATTCAGCCCCCTTGAACTTTGCAACCTTTTGCCACATTTCAGGCTTCAAACATAAAGATATAAAACTGTATTTTTTTGTGAAGAATCAACAACAAGTGGGACACAATCATGAAGTGGAATGACATTTATTGGATATTTCAAACTTTTTTAACAAATCAAAAACTGAAAAATTGGGTGTGCAAAATTATTCAGCCCCTTTACTTTCAGTGCAGCAAACTCTCTCCAGAAGTTCAGTGAGGATCTCTGAATGATCCAATGTTGACCTAAATGACTAATGATGATAAATACAATCCACCTGTGTGTAATCAAGTCTCCGTATAAATGCACCTGCACTGTGATAGTCTCAGAGGTCCGTCAAAAGCGCAGAGAGCATCATGAAGAACAAGGAACACACCAGGCAGGTCCGAGATACTGTTGTGAAGAAGTTTAAAGTTTTGGATACAAAAAGATTTCCCAAGCTTTAAACATCCCAAGGAGCACTGTGCAAGCGATAATATTGAAATGGAAGGAGTATCAGACCACTGCAAATCTACCAAGACCTGGCCGTCCCTCTAAACTTTCAGCTCATACAGGGAGAAGACTGATCAGAGATGCAGCCAAGAGGCCCATGATCACTCTGGATGAACTGCAGAGATCTACAGCTGAGGTGGGAGACTCTGTCCATAGGACAACAATCAGTCGTATATTGCACAAATCTGGCCTTTATGGAAGAGTGGCAAGAAGAAAGCCATTTCTTAAAGATATCCATAAAAAGTGTAGTTTAAAGTTTGCCACAAGCCACCTGGGAGACACACCAAACATGTGGAAGAAGGTGCTCTGGTCAGATGAAACCAAAATTGAACTTTTTGGCAACAATGCAAAACGTTATGTTTGGCGTAAAAGCAACACAGCTCATCACCCTGAACACACCATACCCACTGTCAAACATGGTGGTGGCAGCATCATGGTTTGGGCCTGCTTTTCTTCAGCAGGGACAGGGAAGATGGTTAACATTGATGGGAAGATGGATGGAGCCAAATACAGGACCATTCTGGAAGAAAACCTGATGGAGTCTGCAAAAGACCTGAGACTGGGACGGAGATTTGTCTTCCAACAAGACAATGATCCAAAACATAAAGCAAAATCTACAATGGAATGGTTCAAAAATAAACATATCCAGGTGTTAGAATGGCCAAGTCAAATTCCAGACCTGAATCCAATCGAGAATCTGTGGAAAGAACTGAAAACTGCTGTTCACAAATGCTCTCCATCCAACCTCACTGAGCTTGAGCTGTTTTGCAAGGAGGAATGGGAAAAAATGTCAGTCTCTCGATGTGCAAAACTGATAGAGACATACCCCAAGCGACTTACAGCTGTAATCGCAGCAAAAGGTGGCGCTACAAAGTATTAACTTAAGGGGGCTGAATAATTTTGCACGCCCAATTTTTCAGTTTTTGATTTGTTAAAAAAGTTTGAAATATCCAATAAATGTCGTTCCACTTCATGATTGTGTCCCACTTGTTGTTGATTCTTCACAAAAAAATACAGTTTTATATCTTTATGTTTGAAGCCTGAAATGTGGCAAAAGGTCGCAAAGTTCAAGGGGGCCGAATACTTTCGCAAGGCACTGTATATACACTGCTCAAAAAAATAAAGGGAACACTAAAATAACACATCCTAGATATGAATGAATGAAATATTATTTTCTTCTGTTTCAAATATATTTTATTAAACACACACAAGAATGGTGTATAGGTAGGTATACAATACAATTATTATCTAAACATAAAAGAGCATACAGGAACAACAAGACCCAGAGTTCTGGGTGCAAAGGGCCAGCACATGCTGCCCAAAGGTAGATTAAAATATTACAATTGAGAGTGCGTTAATAAGTACAAATTCACAGCGCCGACTCGTCCAGGTAGGAGAGGAAAGGCTGCCAGATTTGATCAAATGTTGATCATTTATTGTTCAGAATATATCTAATTCCTTCTAAGTGTACAGTGTTTGCCAATTCACTGAGCCATAATTTGGTAGAGGGCGCTTCCCTCCTTTTCCAAAACAAAAAGATTAGCTTTTTTGCCGAAATGAGACCGTAAGAGATTAGTTGTTTTTGGGGGTTGGTTAATCCGATTAGGGACTCAGATACTCCCAGGTTTATCAGAAGCGGGTCTGGATCTATTGAAGTTTTCAAAACTTCAGAGACTATCCCAAAAATTCCACACCAATAACCATGCAAGCTAGAGCATAGGGCAAAGCAGTGGAGTAGTGTACTGACATTTATCACATGTAGGTGATGTGTCAGGAAATATCCTATGCAGTTTAGTTTTGGAATAGTGTAATCTGTGTAATACCTTGAATTGTATGAGACGAAGTCTGGAATTAATGGAGCATGTGTGGATATACTCCAAGCTCTCTTCCCAGTCTGCCACCGAGATGTCAGTCCCTAGTTCTTCCTCCCATTTTGCCTTGATGGCATCTGTAGAAGGTGTGCTAACAGATTGAAAAGCATCATATAGACGCGATATCAGTTTACGTGAGGTGGGGCATATTTTTATGCATCCGTCAAACATGGAAGGTTTAGCATTCCCAAATGTTGGGAGGTGTTTTCTAACGTAGTCTCTAATTTGTAGGTATCTGAAAAAATTACTTCTGGGAAGATTATAAGTTTCCCTCAGCAACTCAAAGGAAGCAAAGGTCCCTTCTATGTATAAATCCCCTATAGTACTTATCCCCAACTCTCCCCATCGCTCAAAGGTGTTATCAAGGTTAGAAGGGGCAAAGGAGGGATTCCTGGCGACAGGGAGCATGAATGACATTGGTCTAAGCTCAAAGTGGACTTTAATTTGCTTCCAGATTCGGACTGTGCTATGTATAATAGGATTGTTACAATAAAGTGACATCTCCAGATTGGCAGGCGACAAAATCACAGCGCCAATAGAGAAGGGGTGACCGTCCTCACGCTCCATACTAAGCCAGCTGGATGACGGAAGTGCGTCATCCAGCAGAAACGTAACAACGCGGAGGTTAGCGGCCCAGTAATAAAATATAAAATTTGGGAGAGACAATCCTCCTTCCATCTTGGATTTACAACAGTGTTTTTTACCTATCCTGTGTGTTTTATAATCCCAGATGAAAGGATTTATAATTGAGTCCAGTTGTTTATGAAAGGATTTAGGTATGAATACTGGGATGTTCTGATATAGGTAGAGCAGTTGTGGGAGGAAGACCATTTTAATGGCATTAATTCTTCCGAGCAGAGAAATTGGGAGAGTTCTCCAAAATATTATGTTTGCCTTGAGTTTTTGTATCAGAGAGGGGACATTCTCTTTAAATAGTAAGGAGTATTAAATATTATTTTCTTTACATAGTTGAATGTGCTGACAACAAAATCACACAAAAATTATCAATGGAAATCAAATGTATCAACCCATGGAGGTCTGGATTTGGAGTCACACTCAAAATGAAAGTGGAAAACCACACTACAGGCTGATCCAACTTTGATGTAATGTCCTTAAAACAAGTCAAAATGAGGCTCAGTAGTGTGTGTGGCCACGTGCCTGTATGACCTCCCTACAACGCCTGGGCATGCTCCTGATGAGGTGGCGGATGGTCTCCTGAGGGATCTCCTCCCAGACCTGGACTAAAGCATCCGCCAACTCCTGGACAGTCTGTGGTGCAACGTGGCGTTGGTGGATGGAGCGAGACATGATGTCCCAGATGTGCTCAATTGGATTCAGGTCTGGGGAACGGGCGGGCCAGTCCATAGCATCAATACCTTCCTCTTGCAGGAACTGCTGACACACTCCAGCCATATGAGGTCTAGCATTGTCTTGCATTAGGAGGAACCCAGGGCCAACCGCACCAGCATATGGTCTCACAAGGGGTCTGAGGATCTCATCTCGGTACCTAATGGCAGTCAGGCTACCTCTGGTGAGCACATGGAGGGCTGTGCAGCCCCCCAAAGAAATGCCACCCCACACCATGACTGACCCACTGCCAAACCGGTCATGCTGGAGGATGTTGCAGGCAGCAGAACGTTCTCCACGGTGTCTCCAGACTGTCACATGTGCTCAGTGTGAACCTGCTTTCATCTGTGAAAAGCACAGGGCGCCAGTGGCGAATTTGCCAATCTTGGTGTTCTCTGGCAAATGCAAAACGTCCTGCACGGTGTTGGGCTGCAAGCACAACCCCCACCTGTGGACGTCGGGCCCTCATACCACCCTCATGGAGTCTGTTTCTGACCGTTTGAGCAGACACATGCACATTTGTGGCCTGCTGGAGGTCATTTTGCAGGGCTCTGGCAGTGCTCCTCCTGCTCCTCCTTGCACAAAGGCGGAGGTAGCGGTCCTGCTGCTGGGTTGTTGCCCTCCTACGGCCTCCTCCACGTCTCCTGATGTACTGGCCTGTCTCCTGGTAGCGCCTCCATGCTCTGGACACTACGCTGACAGACACAGCAAACCTTCTTGCCACAGCTCGCATTGATGTGCCATCCTGGATGAGCTGCACTACCTGAGCCACTTGTGTGGGTTGTAGACTCTGTCTCATGCTACCACTAGAGTGAAAGCACCGCCAGCATTCAAACGTGACCAAAACATCAGCCAGGAAGCATAGGAACTGAGAAGCGGTCTGTGGTCCCCCACCTGCAGAACCACTCCTTTATTGGGGGTGTCTTGCTAATTGCCTATAATTTCCACCTGTTGTCTATTCCATTTGCACAACAGCATGTGAAATTTATTGTCAATCAGTGTTGCTTCCTAAGTGGACAGTTTGATTTCACAGAAGTGTGATTGACTTGGAGTTACATTGTGTTGTTTAAGTGTTCCCTTTATTTTTTTGAGCAGTGTATATACTGAAGCAACATCTCAAGACATTAGTCAGGAAGTTAAAGCTTGATCGCAAATGTGTCTTCCAAATGGACAATGACCCCATGCATACTTCCAAAGTTGTGGCAAAATGGCTTAAGGACAACAAAGTTAAGGTATTGGAGTGGCCATCACAAAGCCCTGACCTCAATCCTATAGTAAAGTTGTGGGCAGAACTGAAAAAGCGTGTACGAGCAAGGAGGCCTACAAACCTGATTCAGTTCCAACAGCTCTGTCGGGAGGAATGAGCCAAAATTCTCCCAATTTATTGTGGGAAGCTTGTGGAAGGCTACCTGAAACGTTTGACCGAAGTTAAACCATTTAAAGGCAATGCTACCAAATACTAATTGAGTGTAAGTAAACTTCTGACCCACTGGGAATGTGATGAAAGAAATAAAACCTGAAATAAATAATTCCCTCTACTATTATTCTGACATTTCACATTCTTAAAATAAAGTGGTGATCCTAACTGACCTAAAAAGGGAAATTGTTAGGATTAAATGTCAGGAATTCTGAAAAACTGAGTTTTTGGCTAAGGTGTATGTATACTTCCGACTTCAACTGTACCTGTTCCATGGTGCAGAAGATGTGAGCGTCATCCTGTTGGAAGCGGCGCACCCTCGTAAGGCCGGTCAGTGTCCCTGATAGCTCATTCCTATGGAGCACCCCGAAATCAGCCAGTCTCAGAGGCAGCTCCCTCCATGACCGAGGTCTGTGGCTGAACATCAGACTGAGAAAGAAAAGGATGGGAGGATCCAGGAGAAGGTGGACGGAAAAAGAGGGTGATGGATGAGAAGATATGCAGTTGAAGCAGTGGGAGTAGTTAAGGTTACATAAATGCTTTGAAAGTCCCTTCCTTATAAGCCATCATACCTTCATATTAACCAATAACATATAGGGAGGGCCAGTTTCCCAGACAAAGGTTAAGCCTAGTCTTGGAGTAAAGTCATTTCAGTGGATATTCTCCATTGAGCATGGTTTTTAGTCTAGTAAGTAATCAAGTAGCCTTGCATCTCCTGTTTCTGCAGCATGAAGCAGCTTGATGTAGAAGTACACCCCCCGTAGAGGACGCTAGTCTATTGCAGGGCCTTACCCCCAATCTATCTCCTAATGCTGAGTTCCAAGCAGACACATTGGGTCCCATTTTTACCGTTTTTGGTATAACTTGGCCGGGGATTAAACTCCCAACCTCAGGGCGGATGGACACTAACTACAAGGCCAAGGAGTTGGTTTTTAGTCCAGGACCAGTCTTAAAACGTGTCTGGGAAATCGGCCAAATAACAAACCAATGTACCTACCAGTGTCCAGGACAGTTCATGGGCTTCAGTGCAAAGACGTCCTGCTCCACTGGGAAGGAGAACATGTTGTCGCTGTAGTGCTGCCAGTGGCCTGAAGTCTCCCACAGCTTACTGTTATAGATGTTAGGAGAGGCCACCTCCTGGAAACCTCTTCTACAGTATTCCTCCTGCAAAGTACATTCGCCAGATCACAGCAAGACTGAGTGGTACTTAACTTCAGCATCCTTTCGGTTACTATGGTTATAAAGAACCAAAGTAGTCCATGATCATGCTGTAATTGTGAATTCTACAGGTGGGTATTGTTGTATATTGGCAGAAGATGGACAGATTGCTTCTCTGCCTTTTGGCTGTGATTAGATGTAGGTGGTTGAGGCTGGTTGGTCTCATCTTACCCTGATGAAGTCAGTGAGTGTGTTGTATAGGTAGGCTCCACGCGGGAGGAAGAAGCAGCTGCCAGGGCTCAGGTCATGGAAAAAAAACAGTTCCTGCTCCTGTTGTACAGTAGAGACATACAGAGAGGAAGCTTAAAGACTTCACAAATTGACAGTTACAGATAGTGAGGCAGCTCATCCTCTCTGTGGGGAAGAAGTTAAATCAAACGACAGCAAATCTGTCCATGAACGACACCCACAGACATGTCCTCTACTTCTAAACCTTCAACTTCTAAATGAAAAGGATCACACCATCATAGGAGTAACATGTTTAAAAATTACTTTAGACTTTGTCCCCCTGGATAACAACAATGAAAATAAAAGCAGCGAGTCCATGGTTTAATAGAGAGATCAGTGTTGTGTTGTAATCAGTTGTGGCCGGGCCGTGGGGTTGCTGCCATCTGTCTCTCCCGCAGGGAGGATAGATCAAGCCTGCCTGAGGACCAGCTGGAGCTCACATAGTGTGACTCACTGATACATCATGCAGTTAGACACACAGTAAGCATGCAGTGCTTAAAGCGTCCGCATACTTCCTAGTCCAAAGTTCTGAAGAGTTTGTGCATATATTATGAAGACATTATGATGTTTTCTTCGTTTTGGACTTCGGTAAGGGTTTTTTCGGCTGTTTGGGCACAACATTTTTTTGAGACCAGCCGAACTTCGGAAGCCGAAGTATATGCCCCTTCGTCCATGAGTGGTCAACTTTAGGGATTCTTCAATAAATTATTTGATATTCAACTAGAGACTAGTTTTCATGCACATTTCTTAATTGGAAATACTGCACCAAGCATCTAAGTTAGATGTAAAATTACGCGACTAAGATCTCCTCGGCAAAAACGTTAAAATGAATAACAGATTTCTTGAGTTTTCTTAGATTAATTCTGACTATTTTGAGGAAGTGTATACTAGCTACTGAGTCTCAAAAGAGACCTTTCTACGGACTCTGAAAAACACCAAAAGAAAGATGCCCAGGGTCCCTGCTCATCTGCGTGAACATGCCTTAGGCATGCTGGAAGGAGGCATAAGGACTGCAGATGCGGCCAGGGAAATAAATTGCAATGTCCGTACTGTGAGACGCCTAACAACGTCGTCTATGGGCACAAACCCACCGCTGGACCAGACAGGACTGGCAAAAAGTGCTCTTCACTGACGAGTCGCGGTTTTGTCTCACCAGGGGTGATGGTCGGATTCGCATTAATCCTTGAAGGAATGAGCGTTACACCGAGGCCTGTACTCTGGAGCGGGATCGATTTGGAGGTGGGGGGGTCCGTCATGGTCTGGGGCAGTGTGTCACAGCATCATCGGACTGAGCTTGTTGTCATTGCAGGCAATCTCCACGCTGTGCGTTACAGGGAAGACATCCTCCTCCCTCATATGGTACCCTTCCTGCAGGCTCATCCTGACATGACCCTCCAGCATGACAATGCCACCAGCCATACTGCTCATTCTGTGCGTGATTTCCTGCAAGACAGGAATGTCAGTGTTCTGCCATGGCCAGCGAAGAGCCCGGATCTCAATCCCATTGTGCATGTCTGGGACCTGTTGGATCAGAGGGTGAGTGCTAGGGTCATTCCCCCCAGAAATGTCTGGGAACTTGCAGGTACCTTGGTGGAAGAGTGGTGTAACATCTCACAGCAAGAACTGGCAAATCTGGTGCAGTCTATGAGGAGGAGATTCACTGCAGTACTTAATGCATAGGTGGCCACACCAGATACTGACTGTTACTTTTGATTTTAACCACCCCCCCCCCCCCCCTTTTGTTCAGGGACATATTATTCCATTTCTGTTAGTGTTCCATTTCTGTTAGTCACATGTCTGTGGAACTTGTTCAGTTTGTCTCAGTTGTTGAATCTTATGTTCATACAACTATTTACACGTTAAGTTTGCTGAAAATAAACACAGTTGATAGTAAGAGGACGTTTCTTTTTTTGCTGAGTTTATTTCCACTTTTTCTCGTTTTCCAAGCGAAGGTTTGCCACCAGGCGAACTTAAGCTTGCTGGCGCCTTTAGGTCGGTTTGTAAAATACAAAGTAAATTAGAGTGATTTGTCACTTTCAATGTTGGCATTTCTGTAACTCACTTTGAATAAAAGTACATTAAAAAGATCCCCAAAAAGTATGTCTGTAATGAAGCCCTTTTGTGGGAAAAAAGAAAAGAAAAAGGTGGACCTCTGCCCTCCTAGTCACACCCATGGCTGCACCCCTGCCCTCCTAGTCACACCCATGGCTGCACCCCTGCCCTCCTAGTCACACCCATGGCTGCACCCCTGCCCTCCTAGTCACACCCATGGCTGCACCCCTGCCCTCCTAGTCACACCCATGGCTGCACCCCTGCCCTCCTAGTCACACCCATGGCTGCACCCCTGCCCTCCTAGTCACACCCATGGCTGCACCCCTGCCCTCCTAGTCACACCCATGGCTGCACCCCTGCCCTCCTAGTCACACCCATGGCTGCACCCCTGCCCTCCTAGTCACACCCATGGCTGCACCCCTGCCCTCCTAGTCACACCCATGGCTGCACCCCTGCCCTCCTAGTCACACCCATGGCTGCACCCCTGCCCTCCTAGTCACACCCATGGCTGCACCCCTGCCCTCCTAGTCACACCCATGGCTGCACCCCTGCCCTCCTAGTCACACCCATGGCTGCACCCCTGCCCTCCTAGTCACACCCATGGCTGCACCCCTGCCCTCCTAGTCACACCCATGGCTGCGCCCCTGCCCTCCTAGTCACACCCATGGCTGCGCCCCTGCCCTCCTAGTCACACCCATGGCTGCACCCCTGCCCTCCTAGTCACACCCATGGCTGCACCCCTGCCCTCCTAGTCACACCCATGGCTGCGCCCCTGCCCTCCTAGTCACACCCATGGCTGCACCCCTGCCCTCCTAGTCACACCCATGGCTGCACCCCTGCCCTCCTAGTCACACCCATGGCTGCACCCCTGCCCTCCTAGTCACACCCATGGCTGCACCCCTGCCCTCCTAGTCACACCCATGGCTGCACCCCTGCCCAGTCATGTAAAATCCATAGATTAGGGCATAATTCATTTATTTCAATTGACCGATTTCCTTATATGAAATGTAATTCAACAAAAACTTTGAAATTGTTACATGTTGCATTTATATTTGTGTTCAGTATATATGAACATATATCATTATATTAAATAGTCTTCCTCAGTCAAGTGACCCCCCCACAGTGAGGACTAACCTTTCCAATCTTCCGATGGTCTCTGTTCCTAGCCTCCTCCTGGAAGCGTTCCCACTCTTTCAGCATCTTGGAGTCTGGGAAGGAGATGCCGTAGATACGCTGCAGGGTCTCCATTTCCGAACGGCCCTCCCAGTACGTAGAAGAGTTCTGTCGATATTACAAGAAAGGAGCGGAGAGGAGATACTGTGACACTGTTTTTCAGCTTAGGAAATGATTGAATATTGTAGTCTGTGTGTGCATCACCTCACATACCTTGTAGATCTTCAAGGCTTTAATCTTTCCTGTGTGTCTTACATGGGGCCCACGACACAGGTCAATCAGAGGCCCACATCTAAAACAGTAAAAAAAAAAACTAATTTTAGCAGGGCATGGACCAGTGAGGGTCTTCAAATTCATAAATACATTTTTTTACCATAATATATGAAAGCCTAATCCTTCGCATTTGTGACCGATTAGGACATTTGATGTACATTCCAAAGATTTATGTGAATGATTCAAAACAAGAGGGTATAAAGAATAATTATTGGACAATTGCCTTGAGTGTAAGACAAGCTGAGTGGAATGCATTATTGCAACCACGTCAAAGGAATCCCTCTCCTCCCTCTTAGCTTTTGTGTTGACCTTCAGTCCCATTTCAAGGTCGATTAAGGAAGTGGTTAATAGACATTGGCACATGACACAGCGACCCCAGCTTTGGTAAAGCGTTTGAATCTCTCCCGAGGTCTTGCTATAAGAGACACTCAAATTGAAAGGGATTATTTAGTACAGTCAGATTTGCCTAATAAGAAAAGCATTGCATTTCATCATTCCTGATGGCAGTTTCCTTGTCACAACTGTCCACTGTTATGCCATGATCAGAGGGAACTCTTATCCATCCCCATTCGAGTGGGAGGATAAAGGTTTGAGGTAGAATATCATGTCACACAAAATATGTTGTAATACTACTTAAGTGTGTTCCTGTGACTTTAATGTTGTGGGTAAGACCAAACAGGAACTTAAGACAATGATATGTGAGCATAAGAGCTCCATTCGAAACCATGATGGAAAAATAATTACCTGTTGCCAGAAATTTCAACAGCAATAATCATGTACTAAGTGTATTACATTATATAGGCATTGAATTGGTGAAAGTGCCACGTAGGGGAGGAGATAGGGATCAATTACCTCTCCAATGAGAGACATATTGGATAGACCGCTTGGCCACTCTTGCCCCAGCAGGCCTTAATGAGGAATGGTCTTTTTCTTGCTTTTTTTGTAGTAGGTTATAAATATGCCAAATATTTAGGTAATGACATCATGTGTTTGTATTGTGTGTCTATAGATCTATATTTGATCGTCACGTTTCCCCGAAAGCTCCCTCTGCTGGATCTCTTGATTGGGACAATATTGGCTGAATTGATAATTATGCCCACCTGTGTGGTCTTGTTGGTGTGACATTGATTGCTATTGCCTTGCACGCTGAAGGGCTCATACCCGAAACGTTTGTGCAGTGATAAAAATTTAATTTTAAATTAATTTACCGGAGTGCAGTCCTATTTCTGTTCTTCAAATTCACCAACATGTTAAACCAGTCTTCTGAATATTTGCTGTACACCAAATAATATTCTGTGATTTACAACTAAACATCATGAGCTGCTTACCTGTAGACTGTTGTAGTGGGTGTGGTGACTTTCTCATTCAGAATGCGACACTTGAATTTGTTGTACTGAAAATATGTACGCAAACAGATTGGGAAAAAAATAAATACCAATTGCTGCTGATCTACTCACAAACAAGAAACATCTATAAAACATAATATAATCGAGCTACAATCTTTCACCAGAGGGTGGAGAGGTGCCAATGTAGTGTAGAGATCCTCTCCTCTCACCTTGAACATCTTCAGTAGGGTCTCCTTGCTGACCTCCAGCCTCTCGAAGGGCTGTTTCTCCTTCACCACAGACTTGCACAGCGCCTCCAGGTACTCAAACTCTGTACTCGACACACCCCTGGCCAGGACAGGACACAGGTCAAACAGAACCCTCAGTAACAACACACCTGTCATAGGTTACTCACTACACCAGCTCTGTATCATTTCTGCTCATTACTTTATAAAGGAGACTGAAAGCCTTTTTTTCTTAACAATGATAGATGCTTACTGGGGTCCATCGAGGAACATGTCATAGTAGAAGCCATTCTCAATGGGTGGTCCATAACACAGACAGCCTCCATAGAAACGCTCCATGGCCTCACCAAGGATGTGAGCACTGGAATGCCAGTACACCTGAAACAAGGAGCGGAAACATCTGTTACGACCTCCAAGAACAAAGACTATAGAGAGTATGATAGCCCAGAGGGCACATTATACTCACAGCCTGGGCATCGTCATTGTCAAAGCGCAGGATCTCCAGTGAGCAGCTCTTCTCCAGAGGTCTATCCAGGTCCCACAGGTCCCCGTTCACCCGAGAAATCACTGCATTGTCAGCTAAGCCCTGACTGAGAGAAATACGATATACCACCATCACCACATAGTTCTCATGTGTTGCTACAAACAATGGCAAAGACAGAAGGGTGCAACTGATGTCTCCCAGTAACATCATGATCCTCCTTGTCCCAGATTTGTCTATGCTGCCAACTTCTATGAATGTTTTTGCAATGACAATGGCCATAGGACTTGACTGCACAGCACAAAAATATATGGGACAAGGATATTATGGTCCAAGATAAGCTCCAGATCCCTCACCTGATGCCACAGGCCAGCTGGTAGGGGGTAGTGACCCAGGCCTGACCCTCCACCCTGCATCCATCTGGCAGCTCCACAGTGATGGGCTGGCTGTCTGCAGCTCTCCTGGCCAGCAGGGCATCGCTCTCCTTTTTCAGCTCCTCATACAGCTGCATGCGCTCCGAGATGTAGCCAGGCCAAGGTTTCAGCTGGAAAGAGTAACATGGTGATTTATAGGAACTTAGGGAAAGAAACTGGGGGAAATTATTTGGGTATTGGTAAGGATATTGCACAACTTTGAAGGAGCGCTTGATTGCATGCATGGGACTTCTAGAATAGATGTATGGGATATTGGACCTTAGGAAGGTAATGTTCCTAATCATTACCTCTCTGCCACCAACCCCTCCCTGTGCCGCCTTCTTGTTGTTCTCTGGCTTCTCCTTATCAACAACAGGTTTAGTCTCATGAGTTGCTGCCTGCACAGATGTGTAAATTCAAAGGTTTGGTTTATATGTGAACAAAATATTGTTATTGACATTCTACTTAGTGTAAACCACAATAAATAACTGTTGTCTTATAGCCATATGATGTTCCATAAGCATGTTCAGTGGACTACACACCGAGCTGTCAACCTATTTCGAGACCAGGGGCAGGGGAGGGTTAGGCAAAAGGTTGGCAGCGTGGTTAGGTCTAAAATCATTTTTTACATTTCACCTTTATTTAACCAGGTAGGCCAGTTGAGAACAAGTTCTCATTTATAACTGCAACTTGGCCAAGACAAAGCAAAGCAGTGAGACAAAAAACAGAGTTACACATGGGATAAACAAAAGTACAGTCAATAACAATAGAAAAATCTATATACAGTGTGTGCAAATGGAGTAAGGAGGTAAGCCAATAAATAGGCCACAGTAGTGAAGCAATTACAATTTAGCAAATGAACACTGGAGTGATTGATGTGCAAGTAGAAATACTGGTGTGCAAAAGAGAAAAAATAGTAAATAAAAACAATATGGGGATGAGGTAAGTAGTTGGATGGGCTATTTACAGATGGGCTGTGTACAGCTGCAGCGATCGGTAAGCTGCCCAGATAGCTGATTCTTAAAGTTAGTGAGGGAGATAAGTCTCCAACTTCAGAGATTTTTGCAATTCGTTCCAGTCATTGGCAGCAGAGAACTGGAAGGAAAGGTGGCCAAAGGAGGTGCTGGCTTTGGGGATGACCAGTGAGATGTACCTGCTGGAGCGCGTGCTGCGGGTGGGTGTTGTTATGGTGACCAGTGAGCTGAGATAAGGCAGAGCTTAACCTAGCAAAGACTTATAGACGACCTGGAGCCAGTGGGTCTGACGACAAATATGTAGCGAGGGCCAGCCGACGAGAGCATACAAGTCGCAGTGGTGGGTGGTATATGGGGCTTTGGTGACAAAACGGATGACACCGTGATAGATTGCATCCAATTTGCTGAGTAGAATGTTGGAGGCTATTTTGTAAATAACATCGCCAAAGTCTAGGATCAGTAGGATAGTCAGTATAACTAGGGTGTTTGGCAGCGTGAGTGAAGGATGCTTTGTGCGAAATAGGAAGCCAATTCTAGATTTTATTTTGGATTGGAGATGCTTAATATGAGTCTGGAAGGAGAGTTTACAGTCTAGCCAGACACCTAGGTATTTGTAGTTGTCCACATATTCTAAGTCAGAACCGTCCAGAGTAGTGATGCTAGTCGGGCGGGTGCGGGCAGCGATCGGTTGAAGAGCATGCATTTAGTTTTACTAGCGTTTAAGAGCAGTTGGAGGCCACGGAAGTAGTGTTGTATGGCATAGAAGCTCGTCTGGAGGTTAGTTAACACGGTGCCCAAAGAAGAGCCAGATGTATACAGAATGCGTAGAGGTGGATCAAGGAATCACCCACAGCAAGAGCGACATCGTTAATATATAGGGAAAAGAGTCGGCCCGAGAATTGAACCCTGTGGTTCCCCCATAGAGACTGCCAGAGGTCCGGACAACAGGCCCTCCAATTTGACACACTGAACTCTATCAGATAAGTAGTTGGTGAACCAGGCGAGGCAGTCATTTGAGAAACTAAGGCTGTTGAGTCTGCCAATACGAATACGGTGATTGACAGAGTCAAAAGCCTTGGCCAGGTCGATGAAGACGGCTGCACAATACTGTATTTTATCGATGGCAGTTATATCGTTTAGTACCTTGAGCGTGGCTGAGGTGCACCCGTGACCAGCTCTGAAACCGGATTGCACAGCGGAGAAGGGACGGTGGGATTCTAAATGTGTGATCAGTGATCTGTTTGTTAACTTGGCTTTCGAAGACTTTAGAAAGGCAAGGCAGGATGGATATACGTCTAACAGTTTGGGTCTAGAGTGTCACCCCCTTTGAAGAGGAGGATGACTGTGGCAGCTTTCCAATCTTTAGGAATCTCGGACAATACGAAAGAGAGGTTGAACAGACTGGTAATAGGGGTTGCAACAATGGCGGTGGATAATTTTAGAAAGAGAAGGTCCAGATTATCTAGCCCAGCTGATTTGTACAGGTCCAGATTTTGCAGCTCTTTCAGAACATCTGCTATCTGGATTTGGGTGAAGGAGAAGCTGGAGGCTTGGGCATGTAGCTGCGGGGGGTGCAGAGCTGTTGGCCAGGGTTGGGGAAGCCAGAAGGAAAGCATGGCCAGCCATAGAGAAATGCTTATTGAAATTCTTGTTTATCGTGGATTTATCGGTGGTGAAAGTGTTTCCTAGCCTCAGTGCAGTGGGCAGCTGGGAGGAGGTGCTCTTATTCTCCATGGGACTTTACTGTGTCCCAAAACTTTTGGGAATTTGTGCTACAGGATGCACATTTCTGTTTGAAAAAGCTAGCCTTTGCTTTCCTGACAAGTTGCATATCGCGGGGACTATTCGATGCTAGTGCAGTCCGCCACAGGATGTTTTTGTGCTGGTCGAGGGCAGTCAGGTCTGGAGTGAACGAAGGGCTATATCTGTTCTTAGTTCTAAATTTTTTGAAAGGGGCATGCTTATTTAAGATGGTGAGGAAATTACTTTTAAAGAATGACCAGGCATCCTCTACTGACGGGATGAGGTCAATATCCTTCTCGCATTAGTGTTTTAGGGAGCGTTTGACAGTGATGAGGGGGTGGTCGTTTTTAAAAAGACTCATTGTATAAATGGTCGGGGTTTAGACATAATCATGACTTACTTTGTGGCCATGGAAGTTAGTGACGACCGTATTATTATCTGGCAGATGCTGGATAATGTCTCCGCCTACCCCCGATCTGCACTATCTAGTAACCACTATATGCTCCCTAGGCAACTACTGGTTGGACTAGGACAGCACGCTACAGGCCACATACAACCACACAATTGACATGCACTAAGGTAGCTAGCTACCTTATTATTATCATAATTGCGGTTCTTTGGTTGTTGTTTCCCTGTCTTCTCCTGGCCTTTGTTTGTGCCCCCCTTGCCCTGTCCCTCCAGGGCGAGCTCTTCCTGGAGACCCCGGCGGAGGTGCACGAGACGAAATTTGAGCTTCTCATTCTCGCTCCGTAAACTCTCCAACTCCGGAGAACTGGCGAGAATGCTGGCGACCTCTGGACCACCATTTAACCCGTCTCGTAGGAGGCTAAATTCCCGAGTGAGGAGCTCTATCTGCTCCTCTTGCGCGGTCAAACGTGCTGCCATGCACTCCGCCATCTTTAAATTACTATTCGCTTTCATCAGCAACTGGGAATAGAGTCTTCCTGCCATCAACAGGGAATGGAGTCACAGCGCCCTCTTTGCGCTTTAGTTTTGTGTTGTAACTTTCACATTTAGAATAGTCCGTTAATGTCGGCTTGATGCTGCAATTGTAAAAGCCACATACATAGTAAGAGTTTTACTGTAGCAATGACTGATTACTATTTCAATAAACGTGAGGTTGTCTTCTCTGGATTACCTTTACAGATAAGGCTGAGTATTAAATATCAAACCGGTAGGGGGCAGTATGAAAAAATGTGCCATGGTTTGGAGCATCGACGAGTTGACGTGTTTTGCCAGCTGACAACGACAGCATGTTCACAGTGGAGCTAGCTAGCCATGTAAACAATCATTCTGCAACTCACAGGCACCGGAGTCTGTGTATTGGTGTGATTTGAATGTAACTGAAGGAGTGGGACGGTTGTTTGATTTTTGTTGTTTTATGTCGCCCCCCTTCCCGAAATTGAAATAATTTTGGTGTCAATACCATGTACTGTAGGTGGCGGCAATACACCAAGGTGTATGTATAGTCTGTCAATACAACTTTGAAGAAGAAGAATCATTCTGCAAATTCGGCAGTATTTATACTTGAATGACGGTAAATATTTGTATAAATATACACATTTCTGAGAAGTATAGAAGATGGGCTGAGTTTTTAAAAAATTATAATAATAATTGCTTGCTAGGTAGCAGCAAGTCAGCTCAACATACCATGCAATAGCCATTGTTGTAGACGTTCCTGTTTCACTTCAGTCTGGTCAGATATAGGCATTGCTTTTGTAGCTACATTTGAATTATATAGACCAACTTCCTCTATATATGTTCTAGTGCACTTTGCAGCAGTGAAGGGGTCCACAGCAGCTTTGATGCAACCGTGAACATCATCATCATCATCATGGCTTCGAGCTTCGCCCCACCGAAACTGGCTAATTTCATTCTCACAGAGAGGCTGGGCAGTGGCACCTATGCGACAGTTTACAAAGCCTACAGAAAGGTACGCCATTCGTTGCAGACCGAGTTAGCTAGCTACTAGCTAGCCTATAAGCACAACTACTTGCATAAACAACACAAGTAAATAGTAGCAACTTCCCTAATATAAATTACAGTTTTAAGACTTCCCCTGTAGCCTGGCTTCCAAACTGATATCATGTCCCAGACTAGAGCATTGTTCAGACTACTGGATCTGTGTGCGCAGGGGGACAACCGGGAGGTGGTGGCAGTGAAGGTGGTTGGGAAGAAGACTCTGAACAAGGTGTCTATGGAGAACCTGCTGACTGAGATAGAGATCCTGAAAACTGTTCGCCACCCTCACATTGTTCAGCTGAAGGACTTTCAGGTTTACAATCCATTTAATATTTAATCAGCCCAATATTTAATCAGCCAATCCCCACTCATATAAGTACATTTCATATAGGCTATCCTGACTCCCACATTGCTTGCCAGACAAGAGAGCACAAACTGATCAGGGACTCAGCAGGCTACATTTCACATCCTTGTCTGAGTGAATTGAGTCTAATTGTGTTCTCTGCCATTGGTCAGTGGGACAGTGAAAACATATATCTGATCCTGGAGTGGTGTTCTGGTGGGGACCTGTCCCGTTTCATCCACAGTAGGCGCTTGCTACCTGAGAGGGTGGCTCGGCTCTTCCTGCAGCAGATAGGTGAGTCACACCAGAGTCAGTGGTGCGTTGGGTATAAGTAACCTACATTATTTAGAGAACTATTTAATGATGTTGAGCAGTTCTCTCTCTCTCCCACTCTCTCTTTCTCTCTCTCTCCCACTATCTCTCTCTCTTTCTCTCTCTCCCACTGAAATCAATTCAATTCAGAAGACTTTATTGACATGGCAAGTTATATTACTTGCATTGTCAAAGTATACATATAACAAAAAATGGTGGGACCAACACCAATAAGGCACTCTCTCTCTTACTCCCTCTTCTCTTGCTACATGTCTGAAAACAGCCTGCGCTCTTCAGTTTCTCCATAATCATAACATCTCCCATCTGGACCTGAAACCCCAGAACATTCTGCTCAATGGTTCTGTTCTTAAACTAGCAGGTACAGCACACTGGCAAGTGCCACAATCACACTTACATACAGTATTCCTTATGGTCACATTTCTATCTTTATTCATATTTTGCATTTCATCACCATGGGACTGTGATATAGCTACGAAATCATAGCAGTGCCAATATGCCAGAGGTTATTGGTGGCACTGTCTCTGCGCTATTCAGTTGTGACATTTAAAATGATGGAATGCAACAGTTGAACCACTGAATCATGCATTAGAGGATTTTGTTATGCTGCTACAAGTATTACCAGGTGTATCACAGTCTTGACTGAGGCTAGTCTAGGGCACTGAGCATTAAAACATTTTTGCCCTATGCTGTTGTCAGATTTTGGCTTTGCAAGTTACATGTCTCCGTGGGATGAGCAGAGTGCTCTGAGGGGCTCTCCTCTCTACATGGCCCCTGAGATGGTGTGTCGACGGCAGTATGACTCCAGGGTCGACCTCTGGTCTGTGGGAGTCATCCTGTATGGTAAGAGCACAGATTTAAATGGATAACTATCTCATCTCTCCATGCAATTAAATAGAACACTATCTCCTCAAGAACACTCTATGCTCTCTTAAGCACAAACCAGACATTTCAGTGACATCAAACTTCAACGTTACTGCTTTGAATTATATTGCTTTCTCACTTACTCTTATCATTTATTTGTTGTTCTTACTTCTGTATGTAGAGACACTATTTGGCCGGGCACCATTTGCCTCCAGATCCTATGCTGAACTGGAGGAGAAGATCCGCAGTGACAAGCCCATCGAGGTAAGCTCTGTTACATCTATCTAAAGAAATGTGTGGTAGCAATGATTGTTCATTCTGTGACTGCTGTTAGAAGAATTATTCTTTCCCCTGTGAGTATTTTTGCCACCACATGGTGGCACACTTGCCCAATAAACCTTATCTCACAGTGCTTTCTTGTTGGAAGGGACACTCCTGTGCCGGAGTGGGTACTACACTCTCCTCCTCAATCCAGTGGTCAGGACAGAGTGTAATTAGTTGGAAGATAGATATAATTTATTCGACAATTAAAAAAATATAATTCCAGCCACAAGTGGAAACACTGCATTTAAAATCATCAAGGATAACACAAAGTATGTGTTGCAACTTCTTATAAAAACATTGTGGTTCTCTGGTTGTGTTGTGTGTCTCAGCTGCCTGCAGGGGCCAGAGTGTCCAGGAACTGCAGGGACTTACTGCTGCGGCTGCTGGACAGGGACCCTGACACCCGCCTCACCTTCACTCAGTTCTTCTCCCACCCCTGGGTGGACCTCGAGCACATGCCCAATGCAGAGAGCCTGGGGAAAGCGGTGTGTGTGTGCGTGTGGGTGCATGCGGGTGTGTGAAAGAGAGTTAGATGTATTGATGTGACTCCCTGTCTGTCTCCTCTTGCAGAAGGATCTGGTCCTGAAAGCTGTTCAGAAGGACCAGGAGGGGGATAGATCAGCTGCTCTGTCTCTGTACTGCAGCTCACTAGAGCACTTTGTCCCCGCCATTCACTGTAAGAGCAACATGCACAGCCCCTACCTGCCACAATAACTTATCTCAGGTCTCTCATCTATATAATGTCTAATTCCGTACCACAGTCCAACATCAACTGAAAAGTCATACAAGCTCACAGAACTGGAGATGACATAATCAGAACACTATTGGTAACTGTCTAAGGAATGTATCTTCTCTCCCCTTTCCAGATGAGACAGACAGACTGCGTAAAGATGCCCTTAGGCAAAAGGTACAGAGTACAAGTATATTTGGTCTATTGTATTTTCATACCCCAAAGGCTAGACTGAAATTATTTGAATAACATATGGCATGGATGAAAAACACATGCTATGGATGACATCATAGAATGAAGTGAATGACAGCAATATAAACCGTTCCTGCAGGTTAGTCAGTACGTGTCCAGGGCAGAGGAGCTGAAAGCTCTGGTGTCTGCAGACAACAGCCTCTGCTTTGAGCAGTTCAAGTCCACCAGAGACATCCTGAGAGGTAATACAGCTAACTTTACCTGCTGTACATCATAAATACCGTATTTCATGACCCTTATATAGAGGACCTAATTTAAACCCTACTTTATTTGAAGGGAACCTTCATAAGGACTTGATAACACATTCATAACTCAGAAGGAGCACGTTATCAAGTGTAACTGGATATTGAAAAGTACCTAGAGGCGGTGTTCTGAGAAGGCCTCAGGTCCATCTCTCCCTCTCTCTCTCTTCTCTCTTCTCTCCTCCCTCTTCTCTCTCTCTCTCCTCCCTCTCTCTCTCTCCTCCTCTCTTCTCTCTTCTCTCCTCTCTCTCTCTCTCTCTCTCTCTCTCTCTCTCTCTCTCTCTCTCTCTCTCTCTCCCCCCCTCTCCCTCTCCCTCTCCCCCCCCCCCCTTCTCAGAGATGTCCCGTGACCAACCACGGGTGCTGGCTGCTCTGGAGCTGGCATCTACAGCCATCGCCATGGTGAGTGAGAGTGGACTACTATGCCATAGTGGGACATCTTCCCTTTTCATAACACACTTGTATTCCATTCCAGGAGGAGAATGGGATAGAGGACCATGATACACTGGCTCTGTACCAGCAGAGTCTGGGAGAACTACTGCTAGCACTGGCAGGTAAGGTCAACTCACTGAAAATCCCACATAGACTATATTAGTCCTTTAGATGGGGAAAACAATGAGTCAGTCATCTATGCCACATACAGCGTCCGCTGCATAGACTCTAATAAACACAGGTGTGATTTTACAACCCTGCAGGGAGTCCGGGAGTAACACAGTAATTCAATCTCCAGAATTAAGAGGGTATTACATCAGAGACCGCAGCAGAGCCTGCCCTGAGTGTCTGCTGTGTCTCCAGCCCTCAGCTTTGGCTGGCTGTTATTGTTATTAAAGAGAGACGGTGGCAGTGGTGGCCCATAATGGTCTCCTCTCCTCGGCGCTCTGGCTCAGTGTCTGTATGTGGACTAGACTCCTCTAGGCTGTGGCCTGGTCTCTATTAGCCCTGACTCCACATGACCTCATCTGGGAGATGGTCCTAGTGGTGGAGGGAGGCAAGGCAGGCAGGCGGGATGGGGATGATGATGCTGGAGCCAGATGTGGCTTTGAGCTGTGGATGAGACCTGGTGCCAGCGCCCTGTGTGTGGTATAGAGCCGCTCGCTGCCATCTGGTTCCCATTGAGAGCCCAACAGTTAATTTCTCAGTGTTATTACACACTGGAAACAAATAAAAACTATTATCTATCTTAATAGAGAAGAGACAGCTTGAGTCGTTAAATAATCATGATGGATCGGGGGAACAGGACCGTGGCACGTCATCGAGACCAGGGGACTGTGGGAGAAAACATTGTCCCTTTTGGTTGATTACATTCCCTCCCCAGAATGCCTTGCTGCTGGAGAACTGGTCCCCTCCTCCTCAGGCAGGCTAATTGAGGAAAGGCTGCTTCAGTTTCAAGGGTTCTCCCTGAGCCTCAGTGGGCTATCACAACCAAACTGGCTCGGTAAATTACCCACTCTTGTGCAAACATGGGGATTGGGAGAGCAGTGATTCATCTCTTTATATTCTCTCCACCCACCCACCCTCCTTCCTTCTCTTTCTCCCTCTCCTCCCCCTCTATGTCTGTCTTCCAGCTGAAGCCCAGGGGCGCCGGAGAGAGTTGCTCCACGGTGAGGTGAGTTACTGGGGATGAGAGGGTTTCGGTGAGAAAGTGATCTGAGTTACTGGGGATGAGGTGGATGAGAGGGTTTAGGTGAGAATGTGAGATAAGTTACTGAGTGTGGGGTGAATGAGAGGGTTGAGGTGAGTTACTGGGGGTGAGGTGGATGAGAGGGTTTAGGTGAGAATGTGAGGTAAGGGGGTGAGGAAAGACCTGGTTCAGTGCTCACCATAACAGCACAGAGCACCTGAAGACATACACACACCAGGTCTCTGAGACCAAACAAGCACAGCTATATCTGGGACACAACACCCAGGAGCATTCTCTGGTAGTCACGTGAATGTTTCCCTGAATAAAAGCTACTAACGTAATAGATCAGTGACACTGCAGTTTGGTGTACATATATCACCCATATACCAGCTAATTCTAGGGCTACAATACCTCCTTTGCCAATTGGCCTGGACCCTTTATTGTCGACACGGAGCCCCGCCGATCCATCACGACTGGACTGCCGACATGATCGCCCAATGTGGTCTCAACAGGCTATTCTGTTACGATGTCGCCGAAGAAGCATCTACTAGCCCCGGCCCGCTAGCTTTTCTGAACGCTGTGTCCCCTACTCGCCTAGCGTAGTAGTGACTACTGAACTGCACCCTGACTCACCTATTGCTGCTCTTTTGACCCTATGATCACTCGGCTACACAGCTGATGCCCCCTGGACTGTTTCAATAATAGGTAATTTTGTTTACCTGTCGGCCCCAGCCTCGAACTCAGGTCCTGTATGTACCTAACTGACCCACTCTGTCCGTTCATCACCATTTACCCGTTGTTGTCTTAGCTCTCCTGATCAACACCTGTGATTGCTTTATGCCTCTCTCTGTCAATATGCCTTGTCTACTGTTGTCTTGGCTAGTTCTTACTGTTTTTATTTCACTGTAGAGCCCTCAGTCCCGCTCAAAATGCTTTAGATAACTCCTTTGTCCCACCCCACACACATGCGGAGACCTCACCTGGCTTAACTGGTGCCTCCAGAGACGAAACCTCTCTCATCGTCACTCAGGTTTACCTCCACTGTACTCACATCCTACCATATCCTTGTCTGTACATTATACCTTGAATCTATTCTACCACGCCCAGAAATCTGCTCCTTTTATTCGCTGTTCCCGACCAGTTCTTATAGCCTTTAGCCGTACCCTTATCCTACTCCTCCTCCTCCTCTGTTCCTCTGGTGATGTAGAGGTTAACCCAGGCCCTGTAGCCACCCCTATTCCCCAGGCGCTCTCATTTGTTGACTTCTGTAACCGTAAAAGCCTTGGTTTCATGCATGTTAACATCAGAAGCCTCCTCCCTAAGTTTTTTTTTTCTCCCTGCTTTAGCACACTCCGCCAACCCTGATGTCCTAGCCGTGTCTGAATCCTGGCTTAGGAAGGCCAACAAAATTCAGAAATTTCATCCCCAACTATAACATTTTCCACCAAGATAGAACTGCCAAAGGGGGTGGAGTTAGCCTGCAGAGTTATGTCATGGTTTCCAGGTCTGTGGCCAATCAGTTCGAGCTTCTACTTTTAAAAATCCACCTTTCCAGAAATAAGTCTCTCACTGTTACCGCTTGTTATAGACTCCCCTCATCCCCCAGCTGTGCCCTAGACACCATATGTGAATTAATTGCCCACCATTTATCTTCAGAGTTTGTACTGTTAGGTGACCTAAACCGGGATATGCTTAACACCCCGGCCGTCCTACAATCTATGCTAGATGCCCTCAATCTCACACAAATTATTATGGAACCTACCAGGTACAACCCTAAATCCATAAACACAGGCACCCTCATAGATATCATCCTGACCAACCTGGCCTCAAAATACACCTCTGATGTCTTCACCCAGGATCTCAGCGATCACAGCCTCATTGCCTGCGTCCATGATGGGTCCGCGGTCAAACGACCACCCCTCATCACTGTCAAACGCTCCCCAAAACACTTCAGCGAACAGGCCTTTCTAATTCGCCTGGCCCGGGTATCCTGGAAGGATATTGACCTGGGATGCCTGGTTATTCCTTAAGTGTTTTCCTCAACATCTTAAATAAGCATGCCCCATTCAAAAAATGTATAACTAAGAATATATATAGCTCTTGGTTCACTCCAGACCTGACTGCCCTCGAGCAGCACAAAAACAACCTGTGGCGTACTGCATTAGCATCAAATAGCCCCCGCTATATGCAACTTTTCAGGGAAGTTAGGACCAATATATACAGGCAGTTAGGAAAGCAAAGGCTAGCTTTTTCAAACAGAAATTTGCATCATGTAGCACAAACTCCAAAAATGTTCTGACACTGTAAAGTCCATGGAGAATAAGAGCACCTCCTCCCAGCTGCCCACTGCATTGAGGCTAGAAACACTATCACCACCGATAAATCTACGATAATCGAGAATTTCAATAAACATTTTTCTACGGCTGGCCATGCCTTCCACCTGGCCACCCCTACCCCGGTCAATAGCTCTGCACCCCCCACAGCAACTTGCCCGAGCCTCCCCATTTCTCCTTCACCCAAATCCAGATAGCAGATGTTCTGAAAGAGCTGCAAAATCTGGACTCCTACGAATCAGCTGGGCTAGACAATCTGGACCCTCTCTTTCTAAAATTATCCGCCTCAGTTGTTGCAACCCCTATTACTAGCCTGTCCAACCTCTCTTTCGTATTGTCCGAGATCCCCAAAGATTGGAAAGCTACCGCGGTCATCCCCCTCTTCAAAGGGGGAGACACTCTAGACCCAAACTGTTACAGACTTATAAGGGGCGGCAGATAGCCTAGTGCTTAGAGCGTTGGACTAGTAACCGAAAGGTTGCAAGATCAAATCCTGAGCTGACAAGGTAAAAATCTGTCATTCTGCCCCTGAACAATGCAGTTAACCCACTGTTCCTAGGCCATCATTGAAAATAAGAATTTGTTCTTAACTGACTTGCCTAGTAAAATAAAATAAAAATCTATCCTACCCTGCCTTTCTAAAGTCTTCGAAAGCCAAGTTAACTAACAGATCACCAAACATTTTGAATCCCATCGTACCTTCTCCGCTATGCAATCTGGGTGCACCTCAGCCACGCTTAAGTTCTTAAACGATATCATAACCGCCATCAGTTACTGTGCAGCCGTATTCATCGACCTGGCCAAGGCTTTCAACTCTGTCAATCACCGTATTCTTATCGGCAGACTCAACAACCTTGGTTTCTCAAAAGACTGCCTCGCCTGGTTCACCAACCACTTCTCAGATAGAGCAGTGTCTCAAATCAGAGGGCCTGTTGTCCGTACGTCTGGCAGTCTCTATGGGGGTGCCACAGGGTTAAATTCCTGGCTGACCCTTTTCTCTGTATACAGTGCCTTGCGAAAGTATTCGGCCCCCTTGAACTTTGCGACCTTTTGCCACATTTCAGGCTTCAAACATAAAGATATAAAACTGTATTTTTTTGTGAAGAATCAACAACAAGTGGGACACAATCATGAAGTGGAACGACATTTATTGGATATTTCAAACTTTTTTAACAAATCAAAAATTGAAAAATTGGGCGTGCAAAATTATTCAGCCCCCTTAAGTTAATACTTTGTAGCGCCACCTTTTGCTGCGATTACAGCTGTAAGTCGCTTGGGGTATGTCTCTATCAGTTTTGCACATCGAGAGACTGACATTTTTTCCCATTCCTCCTTGCAAAACAGCTCGAGCTGTTGGATTCAGGTCTGGACTTTGACTTGGCCATTCTAACACCTGGATATGTTTATTATTGAACCATTCCATTGTAGATTTTGCTTTATGTTTTGGATCATTGTCTTGTTGGAAGACAAATCTCCGTCCCAGTCTCAGGTCTTTTGCAGACTCCATCAGGTTTTCTTCCAGAATGGTCCTGTATTTGGCTCCATCCATCTTCCCATCAATTTTAACCATCTTCCCTGTCCCTGCTGAAGAAAAGCAGGCCCAAACCATGATGCTGCCACCACCATGTTTGACAGTGGGGATGGTGTGTTCAGGGTGATGAGCTGCGTTGCTTTTACGCCAAACATAACGTTTTGCATTGTTGCCAAAAAGTTCAATTTTGGTTTCATCTGACCAGAGCACCTTCTTCCACATGTTTGGTGTGTCTCCCAGGTGGCTTGTGGCAAACTTTAAACTACACTTTTTATGGATATCTTTAAGAAATGGCTTTCTTCTTGCCACTCTTCCATAAAGGCCAGATTTGTGCAATATACGACTGATTGTTGTCTCCCACCTCAGCTGTAGATCTCTGCAGCTCATCCAGAGTGATCATGGGCCTCTTGGCTGCATCTCTGATCAGTCTTCTCCTTGTATGAGCTGAAAGTTTAGAGGGACGGCCAGGTCTTGGTAGATTTGCAGTGGTCTGATACTCCTTCCATTTCAATATTATCGCTTGCACAGTGCTCCTTGGGATGTTTAAAGCTTGGGAAATCTTTTTGTATCCAAATCCGGCTTTAAACTTCTTCACAACAGTGTCTCGGACCTGCCTGGTGTGTTCCTTGTTCTTCATGATGCTCTCTGCGCTTTTAACGGACCTCTGAGACTATCACAGTGCAGGTGCATTTATACGGAGACTTGATTACACACAGGTGGATTGTATTTATCATCATTAGTCATTTAGGTCAACATTGGATCATTCAGAGATCCTCACTGAACTTCTGGAGAGAGTTTGCTGCACTGAAAGTAAAGGGGCTGAATAATTTTGCACGCCCAATTTTTCAGTTTTTGATTTGTTAAAAAAGTTTGAAATATCCAATAAATGTCGTTCCACTTCATGATTGTGTCCCACTTGTTGTTGATTCTTCACAAAAAAATACAGTTTTATATCTTTATGTTTGAAGCCTGAAATGTGGCAAAAGGTCGCAAAGTTCAAGGGGGCCGAATACTTTCGCAAGGCACTGTACATCAATGATGTTGCTCTTGCTACTGGTGATTCTCTGATATCCTTCATGTCCTTCTTTGGACACTGTGTTAACAAACCTCCAGACGAACTTCAATGCCGTACAACACTCCTTCCGTGGCCTCCAACTGCTCTTAAATGCATGTCAAACTAAATGCATGCTCTTCAACTGATCGCTGCCCGCACCCGCCTGCCCGTCTATCATCACTACTCTGGACGGTTCTGACTTAGAATATGTGGACAACTACAAATACTTAGGTGTCTGGTTAGACTGTAAACTCTCCTTCCAGACTCACATTAAGCATCTCAATCCAAAATTAAATCTAGAATCGGCTTCCTATTTCGCCCAAAGCCTCCTTCACTCATGCTGCCAAACATAACCTCGTAAAACTGACTATTCTACCGATCCTAGACTTTGGCGATGTCATCTACAAAATAGACTCTACTCAGCAAATTGGATGTAGTCTATCACAGCGCCACCCGTTTTGTCACCAATGCCCCATATACTACCCACCACTGCAACCTGTGTGCTCTCGTTGGCTGGCCCTAGCTTCATATTCGTAGCAAAACCCACTGGCTCCAGGTCATCTATAAGTCTTTGCTTAGTAAAGCCCCGCCGTATCTCAGCTCACTGGTCACCATAGCAGCACCCAACCTTAGCACACACTCCAGCAGGTATATTTCACTGGTCATCCCCGACGCCAACTCCTCCTTTGGCCGCCTTTCCTTCCAGTTCTCTGCTGCCAATGACTGGAACGAATTGCAAAAATCACTGAAGCTGGAGACTTATATTTTCCTCACTAAGCATCAGCTGTCAGAGCAGCTTACAGATCATTGCACCTGTACGTAGCACATCTGTAAATAGCCCACCCAACTACCTCATTCCCATATTGTTATTTATTTTTTGCTCCTTTGCACCCCAGTATCTTTATTTGCACATTCATCTTCTGCACATCTATCACTCCAGTGTTTAATTTCTAAATTGTAATTATTTTGCCACTATGGCCTATTTATTGCCTTACCTCCCTAATCTTACTACATTTGCACACACTGTAAATATACTTTTCTATTGTGTTATTGACTGTATGTTTGTTTATTCCATGTGTAACTCTGTGTTGTTGTTTGTGTCGCACTGCTTTGCTTTATTTTGGCCAGGTCGCAGTTGTAAATGAGAACTTGTTCTCAACTGCCCTACCTGGTCAAATAAAGGTGAAATAAAAAAAATCTATAACAATATCAGTCATATGACACTATAATTGTATCCACTGCACTAGCAATGGTCAGGTGAAATAGCCAAGCCTTTCCCTTGACATTTAGTTGGAGAGGTATACTCTTACAACAGTTACTTCAGTTAGTTTGACTGTATTAATATTCAGTGGTAAAGGAAAGTTATTCTTTTGTGTTTTGAGCATTTGTTTTGCAAGCAACCAGGTCAACAACACACAACAATGTTTCAACAACAAACCCCAGAGGGAGAGAGATTTAAAGCTGGGCTCATAGACCTCCCTATTTGAAGTTTTATGGGCGCTTGGCTTAAGTAAATTCAGATGCGGCTGTAATAATCGAACGCTGGGGAGGACTGCAGATCAAAAGCATGTGTGTGAGAACACAAAGAGCCCCGACTGCAGCTAGGAATGGTCTCCATGTGTGTTGGTTCATCTCTTGAGCACAGTTCAGCCTTTCTTAACTCAGGGCTGTAATTCCCAGTTCAATGTGCCTGGGCTTATCATATAAGAACACCAGCCTTGAAATAGTTGGAAGGTTAATACATTTATATTACAGCTGTAATCTTACTTTGGGTGTGATTTGATAGTATTACAGCCTTGGTGCTGAGGTTAATATGATATAAAATGTTGGGAGTCTGGGTGGATGCAGCCGCCTCTGTCTCGGTCAAGAAGATTATTCTACCACAACAGATCTGTCTTTTAAAGGGTCATTATAGGAGGCCATCCACCTTGGTCTACCCTCATCATCATCACCATCACCAGACGTTATAGATAGGAGAATGTGAATGACTGTGGATGGATTACGTACTAAACACCACCTCTCACAGATCAAGAGCCTAATGACCAGAGCTGAATACCTCAAAGAACAGATCAAGGTAGGAATAGCGATGACTTGACTTTAGATATTAGTAGATATAAAAATCCCACGCTAACATTTTGGCCCATGATTTTGAGTCTTTTTGTGTCTTTCAGATGCTAGAGACCCAAAAAGATGTGTCAATGGATAGAGAGCCTCTATCAGAATCTGTGAGAAGTTGTGAGTATTATTGTGAGGATAGCATAGTATTCACATTTCCCCTTAGATATTGTGTACGTGCTGGTGTAGGGGTGTGCGTCACAGAACGTCCCAGCACAGGGGCTTGCAGCTAAGCAGACTGGTCATTTACTTAACCAGGGGTTAAGTGAGAAGCTGTAATGAAATTTCCCTTCAGTGGAGGTTTAACCACTACTAAAATACAAGCTTGTTGTCTTACCATGCTGGCCTCCCCGTAGGAGCATCTGGATCTTTGATTTCAGCTCAGTCCTGTACAGCGCTGCCCTCTGACCTATTAATCCCACCTTGTGAAAGTGAGACTTGGTTATAACCAAGAAGAATAATCCCCCCCCCCCCAGTCACAACACACACATGCAGAACACAAACATGCACAATGCACACACTTGGACAACACACACACTAGCTGCGAGGGAGGGAGTTAGTTGATATATAGTAGAGCCAGACAATATCCTGTTTCGAGTTAGAAATTCCAGAGGAATTATGTGCAAAGGGGGTTCAATGAATTTGGAACAGATTCAGGTTTCATAAACATGGCTTGTTACGTTGCTGTTATTTTAACACACCGGCGGCCACAGTCAGCCATGTCATGTTGGCAACTCTCCAGCTGGAGGGGTCACAGCAATGCCCAAGACTGTCTGGCTGGTGACCTTAAACTACTACTACGCTAACTACAAACAAAGCAGTAAAGTCTAGGCCTAATGCTCTCAACTGTATCCTAAATGCCACCCTATTCCATACATAGCTCACTACTTTTGACCGGGCTGAACTATGAATGGAATAGGGTGCCATTTGGTACACAGCCTCAGTCTCTGAGCTTGTCCCATAATACAGGACAGTAATACAGCCATTCTACCTTTTTATTGCCATGTGTATTGAATACATTGGAAATCTTAATTACTCAACATAAATCTACTCACAGATCAGTACTGAGGTAAGCCATGTCTATATGATGATAATGCAGTCTCTAACACATCTGTCTGTCGATGCTCGCCCTCCTCAGCATGCTGTGTGCAGTGAGCCAGCCTGGCAGTAGGAACCAGAGAGAGGGTCCATCGTGCCTGCGGAGCCCCAGACCCCTGCACCTCTACGGGTCAGGCTAAGGAATCCCTCAGGCCTCTGAGACCATGGCCTCAGTAGTCTCGAGTCACCCTACTCGTAAGTCTCAATCATCGCGCGGCTGTTGTTTCCCAACAAAAGTGAGAAAGCCTGGAAATGGAGGCTATGGCGTCAGAGACAATCTACCCTGTTATTACTCTGCCTGGACATCAACTAGCAGCTTGTCAGCCTTGCATCCCCCTCACCAACACAACACTGAAGACTGTCACAGTCTCGAGTCACTGCTCAGCCTCAAAGCCCTCCTGCCTAACCATTCATATGGAAAGGCTGGACAGCTTGTATGCTAATACTGTACTGTCATGATAAACTAGTGCTGTATCATGTTGTTGTGTTATGTTGCAGGATGAATAAGGGTAATAATGAGCCTCAAATGCTTGTAGTTGCACAATAGATGGCGACTCAGAATGGCTACCCAGCATAGAAAGTTTGTCGTCTGTAACTGAAGGGAGTTATCGAAATGTATCATGAATATTTGGGAAAGCCCTTCTGTCGCCCCACACACACACACACATGCACACACACACAAACGAAATCCCTTTTCTGTGGCCTGACCACAGCCTCACCACGCTCCCTCTGCTGATGGAGCAGCCTCTACCACTATGAGAGGAAAACTGGAGAGGTGCGGCTGCAGCCTTATTTACTCTGTAGACTTTCATTTACTTTTGGGTTGGCACCGGTCAGGATGAAGGCATACAGTAGCAACTGTGAAGTCAAGGCGTGCGTCACAACTCAGCCTGCTTTAGTAGCCTGCCAAAAGGTTGGACATTTAGTGACAGGTTAACCGTTATTACTGTTGTGGGTCTTTTCCTTTCTGTTTGTTTTCAGTGAGCAAGGTTGTGTGCATGAATCTACTTTCAAGGGAACTTTTAGTATTTGTGAATATGCTGTATCATAGGAGGCGATCTGCTGTCTAATCAGGAAATTGAATGGTGTAACTGAAAAGGAAGAAATGTGTGTCGAATTGAGAACTGACAATTGTGTATTGTTTTTGTTGAAATATTTTGTATGGATATGATTTTATAAATTATTTATTACCTTAAAAGGCTGATTCAATTTCATTAAAATGGCTATGTAATGTGTTGTCATGGCCTGTATTCATTGTGTTTTGAGATAAAGCCCAAGATTGAGTAAATTAAAATAGAGTGCCTTTGGAAAGTATTCAGACCCCTTGACTTTTTCCACATTTTGTTACATTACAGCCTTATTCTAAAATGGATTAAATAAATACAATTCCTCAGCAATCTACACACAATACCCCATAATGACAAAGTGAAAACAGGTTTTTTGAAAATGTTGCACTCATTAACAAAAAAAACATACCTTATTACATATGTATTCAGACCCTTTGCAATGAGACTCAATTGAGCTCAGGTGCATCCTGTTTCCATTGATCATTCTTGAGATGTTTCTACAACTTGATTGGAGTCCACCTGTGGTAAATTCAATTGATTGAACAATATTTGGAAAGGCACACGCCTGTTTATGTAAGGTCCCACAGTTGACAGTGCATGTCAGAGCAAAAACCAAGGCATGAGGTCGAAGGAATTCCATAGAGCTCCAAGACAAGTTTGTGTCGAGGCACAGATCTGGGAAACGGTACCAAAACAAATCTGCAGCATTGAAGGTCCCCAAGAACACAGTGGCCTCCATCATTCTTAAATGGAAGAAGTTTGGAACCACCAAGACTCTTCCTAGAGCTGGCCGCCCGGCCAAACTGAGCAATCGGGGGAGAAGGGCTTTGGTCAGGGAGGTGACCAAGAACCCGATGGTCACACTGACAGAGCACTAGAGTTCTTCTATGGAGATGAGAGAACCTTTCAGAAGGACAACCATCTCTGTAGCACTCCACCAATCAGGCCTTTATGGTAGAGTGGCCAGACGGAAGCCACTCTTCAGTAACTGGCACATGACGGCCCGCTTGGAGTTTGCCAAAAGGCACCTAAAGACTCTCAGACCATGAGAATCAAGATTCTCTGGTCTGATTAAACCAATATTGATATCTTTGGCCTGAATGCCAAGTGTCACGTCTGGAGGAGACCTGGCACCATTCCTACGGTGAAGCATGGTGGTGGCAGCATCATGCTGTGGGGATGTTTTTCAGTGGCAGGGACTGGGATTCTAGTCAGGATCGAGACAAAGATGAACAGAGCAAAGTAAAGAGAGATCCTTGATGAAAACCTGCTCCAGAGTGCTCAGGACCTCAGACTGGGGCGATGGTTCACCTTCCACCAGGACAACGTCCCTAAGCACACAGCCAAAACTACGCAGGAGTGGCTTCGGGACAAGTCTCTGAATGTCCTTGAGTGGTCCAGCCAGAGCCCGGACTTGAACCCGATCGAACATCTCTGGAGAGACCTGAAAATAGCTGTGTAGCAACGCCCCCCCATCCAACCTGACAGAGCTTGAGAGGATCTGCAGAGAAGAATAGGAGAAACTCCACAAACACAGATATGCCAAGCTTGTAGTGTCACACCCAAGAAGACTCAAGGCTGTAATCTCTGCCAAAGGTGCTTCAACAAAGTACTGAGTAAAGGGTCTGAATACTTATGTAAATGTGATATTTCTGTTTTTTATTTTTAATACATTAGCAACAATTTCAAAAAACAGTTTTTGCTTTGACATTATGGGGTATTGTGTGTAGATTGATGAGGAAAAACGATGAATCAATTTTAGAATAAGGCTGTAACAAAATGTGGAAAAAGTCAAGTGGTCTGAATACTTTTTTCCGAAGGGACTGTACTTGTAGTTCGGGTTGAAATGTAAAGCTTGGTAAAATAACATTGTGGTCTGAGTGTAAGGTTTCATGGATGTCTTGGTGAGTCTGTCACTGCCTGTTGGAGGCCTACTGCTGTCTCCTGGCCATAGTCACCATTTGGTTCCCTCTCCTGAGGACACAACTGGCCTGTTTCTATAACGTAAGGAGAGGAAGCCCTAATGTAATCCAGGGTAGCAGGGCGTGTAGAGGACTGGCATGAGCACCAGTAGAGATGGCGGTATACGCTATAAGGAGATGCCAAAAAGTTGAATAGTCAACCACTATGCCTTTTACCACTTTGACCCCCTTGCCAACCAACCACAGCCCTGTGGCATTGTGGGTTTAATTGGCTTCCATTTCAGTTCAGCTCCATCATGAGCACTTGTACCCTTTCCCCCTCTCCTGGGTCTCTATCAGCCTCTATTGGTACTCCTAATGGGACGACGGTGGAGCTGTATTGACATCAGCTAAAGTTATAAAGGGGGGGGGGGTTAATCCGTAAGGAACTAAGGACCTCTCAACTCTCCTACCCCCAAACACACACACATCAACCATTCACCGTGGGTAGACTGCTATCATGAATAGAACATTGTACAGATGAGAGACAAAACTCTCCCCTAAATCCCTGTGTCACCCCCTCTCGTAGGCCTGGGGGCAGGCAGGGGTTTGTTTCAGAGAAACGTTGAATAAAGATAATTTAGAAAATGGGCTCCAGCACACTGCAGCCTCTGTAAATCCTCCCTCTGCCGTCCCCCACTCACCCCAAGGCTCCCCTGCTTCTGTTTGTTTTGATTTTGTTCCCAGAAGCTGAGTGGGGGATTTGAAGGAGGGTGAGTTAGAGTTGGACAACTTTGAGATGCATGGCGATGGTTAGACAGATTGGCTGAGCCAAGTTAGGAGGGTCTTACCTCAACTATACAGAATCCCTTTCCCTCCCTTCCACTTCTAAATGTACAAGTGAAACGCACTTTTGAACAATCTAAGGACTGTCTGTTAGGCGTTACATTATTTTCTAAACAAAATACTTGCTCGTAAGTAAGCATTTCACTGTGAAGTCTACACGTTGTATTCGGCGCATGTGACCAATCAAATTTGATTTAGGTGAAGATGGGAAGGGGACAACTTGGTCAGTCTATTGTCAAAGGAACTATGAATTGAACACAAATTTCCTGTCATGACTTCAAATTCCACTTATCTTGACTCATTCAAACTTAATAGATTACATAACACTTCCATACAGTTTGTTAAGGACCTGTAAATAAAGAATTATTACTATGAGCTATTTGTGCCAAGGATTTATATTTACCTACTAACCTGCCTAAAACGTTATTAGCAGGATTTAGGAGATTAGTAGACACAAAAACACCCATTGCATTCTCACTGTGTTATAAAAGTGATACATTTATTAATGTGCTATATTTCCATATTATTTCTCTGAAAAGGTAATTGAAGACCAAGAGAACTGAGAAGCACTGTAAGGCTAAACGATCAAATGCACAATCCTGCATTCTCAAGAGTCGTGACTGACCTTTTAACACTGACACAGAAAGTGCCATTTACACACAAGTAATTAGGCACAATTTACTAGGAAGCAGTAACTTAAACCAGAAATGTCTCAAAGAGCACAGAGAGTCCTGGCCTTCTCTTCCAAATAAGATGTATTGTGCAGCCAGACACTTAACATTCCTGCTTGGGTTTCAGTTACACTGGGCCTGATCCCTAAAGTATTACACAATGCTGGTATTATGAAAGGTACACAGCAGTCACAAAGTTACTTGTGGTTTCAGCAGCCACAGGAGGCATTCATTTAGATGCAATCACCCTGTTCTAGGACTTGATTTAATATTGTGTCAACAAAATACGTGTCTCTAAAAACTTTTTACAAATTCCAGGGAAGATGGATGATATGAGAAGGGGTCCTGTTTTGTCTTTTCATGTAAAAGTTGCTATTGCCAGGACTACCAGAATTGCAAGTGTATCATTTCAAAGATCAACGCAGTAGATATTTAAAACGATTCCATGTCTGCTGGTCCTTTAGCTTTGCTTGGCAATGGCACAAGTTCACATTCAAAGGCGACACGTGACTTTGGAGCCTGATCCAAAATGACATTTTTCCCTTATTGAACATTCCAGTCTTCTCTACTTCCAGCGCAGTTACATTTGCCTATACTTTAGGTCTGATAGTTTTGGTGTGATGTTTAATTTAGTTGGGGGTTGGGAAACATTCCTACTTTTGAATAACATACAGGATGTCAAATAAACAGTTGGACTTTTTGACTCACACAATCATTTTATTACATAAATTATTTTCCATATATAACAAGTACCCATTATTTCTTTCCACACTGGTTGAGATGACAAATCTACCTGCAGAATTGTTTCAAAAACATTGTTTTTGTACATGTAAACTACTGCCATATTATTCATGAGGTGGTGTATTGACTGCAAAGTCACAATGGACAAAATTGGACACTAATTTACAGCATTAATATATGACATATACATGTAAAACATAAATTCCTTTTTTTGATGTATATAATTTAACATCAACATGACAGTTACATTTCCCTATGGACCAGCATCTACCCAACAAGGTGAAATAAAAAAGAAATGACTGACGATGATAACAAAAACAAAGATTAGTTTAGAAAAACTTCAAGTGACATCTTGTAAAGATAATGACAAGACACGGGAAGGATTAGCTTCATTAAAAAATAATGGAATAACTTCTTAGCTTTTTTCCCTTCTTACTAAATATCTAGGCTAACTGTCAAGCATGTTTCTGCCCTGGAAAGGAACCCATTACACTTTATATGAAATTAATAATAAATTAAACTAGGCCTATTAACAAGTAGCTTATGTACTGCTGTTCATAGTAATAAACTGGTATTTCTTATTTTTTTTCAGAGAAAAAACACTAGTGCCTCTTCTTTTGTCCATATAAGTCTATCATAAGCCCACATTCATCTTGTAGAGGCCAGTCTATAAGGAGAAGGGTGACTTCTTGCTTTCAATAAAGAAAGGGGGTCCCTAAAGGGGGAGAGTGGGGGGACATTTTAAATAAAACTATCAAGAGTGGGGGATGTGTCATGGGGGGTAGGGGGGCTGCTGGAGAGGCACTTCAGCTAATTTAACTAGGCCTACTTGATTCCAAACCCTTGTCTGTTCACTGGCAGTTCCCTACAAATATTTGAAGTGTGATGGCTGCAACAATGCAGAGGCCCCTAAAATAGAGAGGAAAGCAAACAGAAACTGGACTGGTCCAATGTTTATCTTAAGTCTTAATAAAGCCACACTCCAAGGACCATTGAGACGAAACTAAACAAATAGGCATAAGAGCTTAAAAGGTAGCCCAGAAGTAATGGCTGCAATGCCCAATGAGGAGTATTGTTACAATGAAGTCAAGTTTGGTTCACTTCTCCCTAAACAATCACTTTATGGATCTTTACACTCCAGAACAGTTTCGACCTAGGATATTTCATGAGTAGCCTAGGCCTAGTTTGCAAACTGAATTGGTGGTCTGAATGTCCTGACCATTCTTGTGTCCCAGATTAAGGCATCACATCAAAATATGAAAAATCAATTAGGCCCATAGGAGATTACTAGGAGCAAATAGTATTCGCTACATCAAACCCACGTGCTCATTAGATTGGACCCGTCCCCGAGCAGACTGTCCTGTCTGTCCAACTGAGAGGTCACAACAAGAGGTCACATTCAGTCTCAAAAGAATATCCGTGCAAGAGTGATGCATAATAAGGCCATATAGCTCGACAGCTGCGAGGAACTAGAATTTGAGTCAGGAGGATATATCTCCTCTATTTTCGAATCATAGTCTTCATCCTCATACATATCGTCCATATCTGCCTGGTCTGAAATAACACTGTGGTCTCCAATCTGGCAAAGTTTGCTCATGTTCTCCTTGACTACCTCACAGAACGGCCTTTCCACCCCGTCGCACACACACTGGTTTAGTAGCATGCCATTTGGGATGAATAGCATCTGTTGTATTGTGGCTTTGCACCTGGAGGAGCATTTCCTTCCATTGAAGAGTTGCCCACAGTAAGACAAGTAGGCTGTCAGGGAGGAGTGGCAGCCGGTGTCCTCCTCACAGCGTTGACGGGCCTCTGTGCATCCTATCCCCCCCGCGTCTCCAGGATACCTTCGGGGGAGGCATGGCTCAATCGCCCGCTTTGCATCCCTACACTCCATGTCCTGACCACAGTCACACCTCTCGAGGTAAGGACCGTTGCGGGTGTGATTCAGTCTTATCAACGCGTTGATACAGTGGCTGGGGCATTGCCTCCTGGTGCCTCTAATGTTTCCTTCACAGGCGGCTAGATACTGGCTATATGCAAGCTCACAGTCTGCCTCCTCATGGCATCGGAGCAGGGCTTGCCAACATATTAACTGGGCATCTAGCGCCAACAGCACCGATGAGAAGAGCGCCAGAGCGCTGCACCAACTTTTCATGCTGGAGAGAGCTCTAGTTCGACGATGCGCACATTTTCCTCCAGTTAGTGCGGGACAGCCAAGTCTATGATGAATTTAAAACGTAATGTAACTAATAAATCCATTTAGTATGAGGCGTTTATGGTCCAAACATAAATGTGTTTAGTAGGCATTCATGGTCCAAACATAAATGTGTTTAGTAGGCCTAGCTACAAACCTAAAGATGTCCCTCTGTCTCTCCAATACACGCTTGACAGTTGTGGAATAATAGTCCGTTTTATGCGGTAGAATGAATCCAGTCTGGGACGGATGAGTAAAAATGTTGAAATCCTTTGCATAGAGTCAGCTACGCAACAAAGCAATACTATCCCTCGCAAATCTGTCACAGTCGTGTCAGTAAAAATGGAACAAAAAGTGACCACATGCGCAGTCCAAAGTTCGGACACCTACTATCCACATTTCGTGCCCTCGTTTGAAAGCATAACTCTTTACTCTTGTTTTTCAAAATATGTCCAACTTTCTTGGGTTTAAAAAACGTTCATATTTTCCATGTTCCATTCCATACTATTTTGGTTGAATTCATTAGGACTGCCTCTTCTCACTGTAGCATTTCCTCTCGCTATGTGTCTTTGTCCCCCTCTTGCAGTTACGCTTCACGCTTCGTTAATCTTTTCCCCACAACACCCCTCCTTTTCCAGAAAAAGAAAGGATAGTTTTCCTTGCCCCCTCTCCCATTTACAATCCTGGTCAACGATTGGTCGTCATTGAGGAGTTCGTGGGACTCATTTCTATAGCAACGTAGTTTTTGGCAATCTGCTCGTCATACAGGATAAATAAAATGTTTATAAATTTAATGAAACTCACGACCTGTGTGGTCCCCTTTACAAAACACGTCAACGTTTGGGGAGGTAGTGAGTGTGGGGCGCACACAAGCCCCCTAGCAGTCGACAGAAAGCATTCCATTGCTAGAAGCTCACATCTGCACCCACTGCTCCACTTTTAAGTGCAGAAAAAACAAATCTGTTCCTTTTTAACGATAACTCGATGAGGGAAACCTCTATGAAAACCGTCGCACAGTGAGGGTTTCACTTAAAGTTCTACTAATTGTCGCCCTTTTCACTCTCCCTCACGCTGTTCTTTCTAGTGAGTTTTTAAGCCCTGATTGATAGAACAGAATGGAAGAGAATAGTATTTTCTGGCCCGTTTCACCCCAATTGTGTCAGATTGGCCATGCAGTGGCACAGTGTCTTTCTAGGCTGAAGATTGTTCACGCCCTGCGCCTATCAATAGAGGAAGGTTTCAGCATCAATATATTTTACAGCTCTCCCCTTTCACACCGCACTTGAAAACTACCAATAGCTCAGGCTTCTCTGCTATTGAAATGCTAACTAACGTGTTTTGAAAAAAGCGATTGGAAAAACCCGTAGCGACACCCGGGCTGTCTAGAAATGTCACAAAGCAGTTTCTGGCTGGCTTCTCCCTGAAAAACACTGTACACTTTTGCAAAAAGCCATTGATTCTGCCAGATGGCTGAGCTTATTATCAGACTTCACTGGAAGGTAAAGTTGCCACTAATAATGGTTATAATAAAAAATAATAACATCATTATAAAGGTTAACTTAAGAACGTGGTTATAACAATGGTTATACATATACATACATATACATATACAACTGTAACATAATAATTTGGCCTTTCAGTATTGTAATGATAATAATTTCATGATAATAATTAGGGGCTAATATGGATTTTGGATTAAATTCCGTTTGTCATTAATTCAACAATCACTAATCAACAAACATTCCGATTACGTTGTATTTTTGTCTCCACCTAGTGTTCAGAACATTAGGTTTTGGTTTTATAGCATCAAACGATGGCTACTGTAAATTATATGTTAGAAATCTTCCGTCCTTGAGTTTCTGACCAGATGGTCAGACAGGCTGGAAAACAAATGGAGAAACATGAAGCATACATCATAAAAATCTGTTTATTATGCTTTCAACAGTCAGTCAAAAATCAATACAGCATTGAACAACAAAGATGATGTAAAAGAAGCAAAGAGTGGACAGGAAACAGAAACATCATGAACAACATGTCTCTTCCTGAAATATCATCATGAGATCAACCTGAATCACCCCATAGGGTGACTGGAAATGAAATAATGTATTTTTGTTGGCTTTATAGTATCATTGCAGGTCACACACTTTAATACAGATAGGTATGTATAGGTGATCAGGCTCTGTAAGACTTGAGTAAGAATTCATTATATTCACACTTGTTTGTTTTGCTTCATGGAACTGACAAGAAAACACAAAGTAGCTATCACATAAAACAAGCTACTAAGGCATGTTCACCATCCTTTCTTCAAATGCTATTACTGTAATGTCACGAAAGGGCTGTTCAACTATTACAAGACATGAACCACTGCATTTAAGAAATATATACTGTATATTACTGTAATTCAAATAAGGTTGACAAACCCCTCTCCTGCTCTCACCTGCGTCTTTATTTAGTGATACAACAACAAATCAGACAAATATCAAGTACTATATGTTCATATATGTTCATAGTATTGTGTACTTATTAAACACTATGACCAGCACTCAGCCAGAGGATGACATTTTCAAAGACAGCATTTGGCATATCATAGCGTTTAAACGACACCAAACCACCAGCACAAAACAACACTGAGATGGAGAGGTCATGGTCAATATGAGGACAGGTTAAAGGCTAGAGTTGAAAGGTTAGATGGGTTGGCATCACAGAGGACGAGCTGTCTCTTAGCAAGGCCCCAACGAGTTAATGACCATAGACTAGATGGACAACAGAACAGGCAAACCGCAAATACATTTACACCTGCGATAGATATAACAGACACTTGGTTTGTAATGTACTGAATGTGGTCCCAAGACAAGAACGTTTGATTTAGTCTCACACTTAATATGACTAGTTGATATACTTTGTGCCATTGTCTAAATTATTTTTGGCGAAGGGTCTTTGGCATAAGACTATTACTCTGATTACCCCACAGCTTAGACAGTGTTTACTCTGATTCCCCCACAGCTTAGACAGTGTTTACTCTGATTACCCCACAGCTTAGACAGTGTTTACTCTGATTCCCCCACAGCTTAGACAGTGTTTACTCTGATTCCCCCACAGCTTAGACAGTGTTTACTCTGATTCCCCCACAGCTTAGACAGTGTTTACTCTGATTCCCCCACAGCTTAGACAGTGTTTACTCTAATTCCCCCACAGCTTAGACAGTGTTCACTCTGATTCCTTGGCCAGGAGCTGCTGCAGTATGTTTGTGTATGTGAGGCAGTGTTGACTGTATGTGTGTGTATTCAAAGCAACATGACTATCAACGTTTGTACATGATCATAGATCATATCTTACACAGATCCTTTGTTGTATAGATAAAGAAAGTAAGGGAGGGAGAGAGAGAGAGCAGGAATTCAATCAGCCAGCCAGATCACATGAGATTGCACTTTTCAGCAGACTGTTTGAGGTCTTCCAGCGTGGCCTGGGCCTTGTCCTTCAGCTGGTCCATGTCCACATTCTGGATGTTGGTCAGCTGGCCCAGGACAGACGTTTTGGACGCCTCCTCCTTGTTGTCATCAGCGATCATCTTGGCTAGCTCTGTGGGCAGCTCCACGTCATCCCCCGCCTGCTGGATCTGAGTGTCATCCAGCTCATTCTGGGTCGTACACACAGTGGAGACAGACACACACACACAGGCCAGTGGGAGAGGGTGTAGGGAGCGAGGGCAAAGGAAAGGGAGAGGAATGAGATGATTGAGACATAGGGAGAAAAGAAAGAGAGTACAAACAGAGCACATTTGTATGGTGTTTTTGCTTCAAGGACACAACCTAGATCTGACCCTGTAATAACTGTAATAACATGTAGTAAGAAAATGCTTGAATCAAATATGCAGAATCAGTAATGGATGTACCTTTGGCAGTCTGTATTTGTCCCGGAAGTGACTTCTAACTGTTGCCCGCTCAGCTTTCTTCTGCGCAAAACTAGCATCTCGTTCCTGCCTGGGTTAAACCAGAGAGAAAATGGTTAACAGCGGATTAAATAGTGTCGCTGCATGTAAACGCACGCACGCACGCACGCACGCACGCACACACACACACACACACACAACGTCTGCAAAGGTGGGATGATCTCAAGGCATTACTCAAATTGATGCTTCATAACAAACGCCTCCTTCATAACCTCCATAATTAGACGGAAGGATTAAGGATTTAACAGCATTAGTGGCAATGTGTAACTGACATGGGCTAATTGAGTGACTGTCAGTGACTGACATAACAAGAAGCGGCTTCCTATGTTGCTTATGCCCAGGGCTGGCCCTGTATCCCCTGAATGATAGGGATATGACCTTGTCATTGGCCATGCACATGTATCATGCCATTATTTACAGTACTGTATGCACTATGATGTCATGCTGTCATTCAGACCACACTGTTGGCATGATCACATAGGTCTCGTGACATCACCTCGATGCTATAATGATAATTTAATTAATCCATAAGGCTCCATAATGTCAACATGTCACGGTATGGATTGTTGTTAGATTTGTTTGTAATGCGATGTATCACAAATGCACAAATTCATTGGTTACTATTAACCACATAGCTCAGCCATCGCAGTCAGTAATGAAAAGGTCGCTGCTTCGAATACCTGATTGGCCACCTTGGCTAGCGTACACTGCGCCCAGCCCGCCACAGGAGTCGCTGGTGCGCGATGAGACCCTACCGACCAAGCCCTCCCCAACCCGGGCGACGCTAGGCCAATTGTGCGTCGCCCCACGGACCTCCCGGTCGCGGCCGGTTACGACAGAGCCTGGGCGCGAACCCAGGACTCTGATGGCACAGCTGGCGCTGCAGTACAGCGCCCTTAACCACTGCGCCATCCGGGAGGCCTGATAATAGATTTTTATACCACTGTGGATCTCATAGTGAGGGCTGAAACAAAAGAACACAGGGAGCCCTCTGCTGAGCTGCACTCTGACTCAAGAGTCCAGGCCAACAGAAGGTGGACAAGCAGCAGTAACACCTGGGGGTAGAGGAGGAGGGAGGGAGGCAGAGAGAGGCTCTTGCAGTCAGATCCAGATGCAGTCTATTGCCGGTCCACTGCTCACCTGGGGAATTATATTCAGACTTCTGGGATGTAGAGCAGCATTGACTCACTGACTGACTAGCACTCACCTATTTCTACAGCTGCTAACTTAGTGAGCCCACAGAAACCTAGGATCACACCACTCTACAGAACTCTACACCCTTCCAACCCAGAGCCTAGGACAACACCACTCTACAGAACTCCACGTACAGCAATACTGCAATACTACCCATTTGGTAACTCCAGCAGAGGGCAGACAAGAGACAGTTTGTGTTTTCCGTGGCAGCCCTCTTAGTATTACTCAAATAATCTTTGTCCCTAATTTTCCAATAATCAGATTGAAATAGATTGAAAGATTGAAAGACAAGACTAGACCTACAACTTGCACCAAACATTCCGAAGCAGACTCCATGAACCGAGGTGATGTCACGAGACCTATGTGATCATGCCAACAGTGTGGTCTGAATGACAGCATGACATCATAGTGCATACAGTACTGTAAATAATGGCATGATACATGTGCATGGCCAATGACAAGGTCATATCCCTATCATTCAGGGGATACAGGGCCAGCCCTGGGCATAAGCAACATAGGAAGCCGCTTCTTGTTATGTCAGTCACTGACAGTCACTCAATTAGCCCATGTCAGTTAATGTGTTTTAATTGGTAAATTAGTTTGCCCAGCTATCTAAACTAGTAATCTTGGCCGAATTACCAACCGAGCACGAAGGGTGATCTCCAGGGGGCCCCAATTGATTTTGTTAGTCACTCTCATTCAAATATCATATAAACATGGGAAAATGCATGGCAAAATTTATAGAATGTAGAATGTATAAAACTTGCTTTAAAACTCCAAAATGTTCTCTCCGCTGTCAAGGGGGGGGCACTAAAATGTTTTGCCCGTGGGCCCCCCCAACCAAATCTCGCCTTGGTCCCCCAAAAGGCTAGGGCTGGCCCTGAGTGTACAAAACATTAAGAACACCTTCCTAATATTGAGTTTTTTGCCCTCAGAACAGCCTCAATGCGTCGGGGCATGAACTCTACAAGGTATCGAAAGCGTTCCACAGGGTTCCACAGGGATGCTTCCCACAGTTGGTTGGATGTCCTTTGGGTGGTGGACCATTGTTGATACACATTGAAAACTGTTGACCATGAAAAACCCAGCAGCGTTGCAGTTCTTGACACAAACCGGTGCACATGGCACCTATTACCATACCCTGTTCAAAGGCACTTAAATATTTTGTTATTCCCTTACACCCTCTGAATGGTACACATACACAATCCATGTCTCAATTGTTTCAAGGCTTAAAAATCCTTCTTTAACCTGTCTCCTCCCCTTCATCTACACAGATTGAAGTGGATTTAACAAGTCACATAACTTTCACCTGGATTCACCTTGTCAGTCTATGTTATGGAAAGAACAGGTGTTCTTAATGTTTTGTTCACTCAGTGTATATTCACAGTGGCATTACTGTTATCTTGCCCACTATGAATTTACATGAGCATGTAAACCACCACACAGCAGCACATAAGCCAGCTCTCTGTGACAGCCAATGGTAGAGCTCCTGATGGCACTGAGATGACGAGTCTTGTGTCTTCTCCTCTCAAGGGCATCATATAACCAGGGGATGTCATTGTGACTACTGTGCCTGATAACATGATTATATATGACATGCCACTGCAAACAACCCCATTCCAACAACCCTATTCTCCTTGGATTATACAAAGCACTGACACCAGACTTTGTGCTATGATCTATTGTATGGCGGTAGCCACATTATAATAGCCCACCTCCCCTGAAGCCCAGTGTAATGTATGATGGTATGGGATTGAGGTCAAAGTGGGCTGTGGACAGTTGAGGCTAGTCTCTGAGGGGAGTCAGTGGATGCTCCACCATGTCTGACATGTCAACAGTAAACAGGCTGTTTGTCCTGGAGCCTGGAGCCATGTGACCTTAAGCCAGGGTAGTGCCCTGTAGTAAAACCCATTTCTTTTTAATGAAGTATACTTTTCATATAGATACAGGTGTGTGTGGAGGCACTGTACATGATAAGACACATTTCAAGGGTATTTTTTCACAGGACAAGATATATGTTCAGATTTCTTAGCTTTTGTAGAGTGATCGGTTTCAAACCTTGAGGACATCTTCTCCTCTCACATATGGGAATTTGAAGTAAAGTCAATTCAATTAGCAGATGTTTTATGATGTGGACAGAGGACAGTCTATGGCTATGGCAATGGGTTTCTATGTTATACCCAGATAAAAATACATTTCAAGATCAGAGATACTCACATCAGACTCATTTATTCTGTTGAGGTGTCTACTCTTTGTGAACAAAATGAAGATAGAGGCCTACATCACAGGGACATGCATGAAAAGGGGGGGGGGGGACTATTTGGAGAGCTCATAGATGATGATATTCAAAATGTTACATCAATACATTTTGAGATAAATTGGACATAAAAGTAACTGAATTCATGTTCTAGAATGGATCTGAGGACAATTATCAACCTGAAGCATTAGGATATGCCTATTGGGAAACGAGCCGTTTTACAGTATAATTGGGCATTAAACTCAACTGTGATTACTGACACATTTTTGTTTCTAGTCTATTGCAAGAATTCCAATGGAAAACCGTCCTATACAGCCCAATTCTTGAAACCTGAAAGAAAACTAATTTATCGAGTGTAGCAGCTACGTGGTGAGCTCGGGAGCACGCCGTGGATCCCACTGATGCGTAAAATAGTGCATGGCGCACTGGGGCTAATAAAGGCACGCGCTCAGCTGCGTCTTTACATTGGACATTACACATAATAAACGCCGCTTTATAGTACGCAAACCCTTTCAAAAACTATAGGCTATTCAAATGGATCGATAAACTTGGGTTTGGTCTTACTTTTCCTCCTCTAACTGTTGTTGATATTGTTCAAATTCCTCCTGGGTCATTCCTGCCGCTGCGGCTTCCGATTTCTCTCCTTCGGGCTTTTCCTCAGTCAAACCCCCGGTCAGGTTCTTCACATGCCCTCCCACCATTTGTTTCACCATAAAAGCCATCTTTCTCCCTCTTAAGAGTCCGTTAACTGACCGGGTCAGAACGTGGACCTTTGATGCGCTCTTGATGAAAGCTGAGTAAATCAATGTATATCCATCCACCGAGGTGTCTCAAAAATATATGGATAAAGTCAATACAATCATCCAACTGTTTTACTCTCGACCCTCAGTCTCGCACCGCTGTGAGGGAATGAGAACCTACGCGTTTCAGCACCTGTGCCAATGGACAGCTCCGCGTTGAGGGTGGAGGTTAGCAAGAGAGGACGTGGCTGCACAAATATCTGAGTCAATAAATTTGACTCTCAACTCTACCAATCGTGTTTTTTCCCCCAAACCCAACCCCCACTCCCTTTGCCCAATCCCACGGATCGCTGGATTAAGCGTGCGCTTTCACGATGCGCCCTAGCACCACACGTGGGTTCCCGTGATTCGCCGTCTGATTTGACTCAGTATTGAGTCAGACAGGCGCTCCTCACATTCACCACGGACTCCGGCAGGGACAGACACACGTGACGTGTCTGCTAGCTGTTTTGTATGGTTTTGATGCCCGTGCGTCTTTGGGGTCCTTTTGTGCGCTTTTTTGTTGTTTTGAAAATCATAGGGTTTCCAAACGCATTTATGTCATATGAAATAATCCGATCCAATTTGAAGAAATACATCACTTATTATTATTTTGGCATCATTTGTCCTGTGTAGTATAGTCTAATACTATTTTTTTTCAAAAGTTAATGTGGAATATCATCTGTTTTCCACTGAGCGCACATAAACATGTGTCTCATATAGAGTGGGGGTGGGTAGTTGTCTGCTGCTCAGGGAAAGAGAGAGAGAGAGAAAGAGAGCAAGAGAGAGAGAGAGCGAGAGCAGCTCCTGCAGGCAAACTGGTGTGTAATTGCATTTGAAAGGAATGTTGCACAAACCTCAATAAACAGTTGTCCATGCCCCTGATAAAGGCTATTTTGCTTTATGGTTTACACACAGACCACACACTCACATCACTCAGATCTATTTGATCCTTCACCGCCAGGTCATTAACAGTGTGTCTCACCTAACCTATCTCCATACACAACAGTACAGGAAAAGGGTATGGTGTTACAAATTAGTGAGACCAATTAGAGATCAGAATGTTTCCTTTTTCTAGGCCTAAGTGTGTCTGCTGGCCTCTACTGTAGGGGTCGTCATTAAGACAATGTTATTTAAATATTTGGATACAGATCTCTTGCTCTCTCTGCCCCCCTCTCTCTCCCTCCTCTCTCTCTGTCTCCACCCTGTCTTTTTCTTAAATCCCAAAAATGTGAAATGTATACTCTCCACAGATACAGTATGAGGTGCATCTTCAATTAACAACTTTTGCGTCATGATGTGCGCAGCACGCCTGACACCAAGAAGCATGCCCTACTTTCCAGTGGATTAGGAGAGACAGATCATGTCTCAATGCACTCTGTCACTGGCTTAACAGACCCACCTAGGTAGTTTCAAATCCCCTGGCTGCCAAACTTCAAAGCCTCCTCTACATAAAGTAAATTGAATTATAACTTTCCAAATAAAGTATGATCGAATTGTAATCTGTGTAAAATATAAGAAGAGGAGGAGATGTGAGGATATGTTTCTTATTTAAGCACAAGTGTTCTCCTGGGACCTGCTCTCTGATCACAGCTCAGGTCTCGTCTTGTCTCACACACTGCTCGTCATGAGTCACCATTCAGCCCTGGATAAGGAGGTTGCATACAGACCCATATTAATATACGTTATGTCAATTATACAGACGCACAGTATATAGACTGCAGATACCAGTGGGACCAGGGTGTTTGAGGGTCTCCAGGGGCATCCATTCTACTGCAGGCCATGTCACATGAGCGTGCGTAGTGGTGGTGGTGAGGAGGATACTGATATTGATACAGCATGGTGCTTCAGCTTTTCTACATTATATATACTCAAATAGGCCTATACAGTTACTCTGTAATTGATGACTCTGACAGACAGAGGATATAAATCTATCTCAATCTCCCTGTGCATCTCTCTCTTCCTCTCTCTCTCTCTGCTCAAGGACTGAATCACCACCAATCTTCTCAGACAAACAAGCTTGTTGAATCTTTGAATGTTAAGTACTGGTATGTAAAATTCAAAACGCGAAAATACAACAACATGTCTCTGCATTGGAGTAATTATTCAGAAAATCCTTAGTTTCATTAATAGGTTGCCATTTTCTGTTCATTTTAGTCTAGATGATGAAAAAACAGATATTCATTGCTCTGCAGGACATATTCTTACATACTGGTAAGTGCCAAAATAAAGGAAACACCAACATAAGGCATGTTATTAATAGGGCGTTGGGCCACCTCGAGCCAGAACAGCTTCAATGCGCATTGGCATAGATTCTACATGTGTCTGGAACTCTATTGGAGGGATGTGACACCATACTTCCACAACAAATTCCATCATTGGGTGTTTTGTTGATGGTGGTGGAAAACGCTGTCTCAGGCACCGCTCCAGAAACTCCCATATGTGTTCAATTGGGTATAGATCTGGTGACTGAGAAGGCCATGGCATATCGTTTGAATAATTTTCATGCTCATCAAACCATTCAGTACCACTCGTGCCCTGTGGATGGAGGGATTGTCATCCTATGGGGGGGCATAGCCATGGTAGCCAAAATAATGACCTGCCCAGCATTTGTATACATGACTCTAAACATGATGTGATGTTAATTACTTAATTAACTCAGGAACCACACCTGCTTTCAATATACTTTGTATCCCTCATTTACTCAAGTGTTTCCATTAGATTGAATGTTCTGTGAAAATGACCAATGGAGCTATATGCAAAGTATAGACGTGACCCATGAGTGCGTTAATGAAAATGTCTCACACAAACCCTTATATAATGAGCACGCATGGACAAGCACTTTACACACAAACCCCAACAGAACTTTGCGGGCCTGTCTGGGTGAGGGCACAGCTGGCCCTGCCTCAGCCTCAGCCTGCCTGGATCAGCCTATTTCTGTGTTTGTGTGTCACAGTGTAGCATATGGAGCTGTAGCTGAGGGGCTTGATTGCTGTGACCTCTGAGACATAACCCCAGTTCAGTGTGAAGGGGGTAGATGTACTACCCAAGGAACCATCTCCCCTCTGACTTCCCATGTTCTGATTAACTGGTACTAACTGGTCCAGTGAAAATACACACACAGAGTATCCTTATCCTCCAGGTAGGAAATCACCAGCAGAATTTACAAATGTGCTGCTCACTAAATGTGACTTGAGCATTTCCAGTGATTAGTGTGAGTAAACGTGACAGAGAGCACCATGCTATCGATCTCTCTGGGTTAGGCAGGTGGTGGTGGTGTTTAGGATTACCAAACGATGGGATAGAGACTCCTGTATGTCAGCCATCCCTTCTGATACTCAACAGAGGTCACACCTTTGTTTCCTCAGACGAGGGCTTAAAATCCTCATGTAACTACTGACTGCAGCAGCACACAATAGAATGGTTCAGGGAGCTTTGCTTGCTTGGAGCTCTACAGCGATGAGTATATGCAGTCATCAGCTGGTGCAGGGCTGTCACTTACTTTGCCTAAGGGACCATTTCTACAAAGGCAATTATCCAGAGGGTCACTCACTTTTCACCTGCGGTGCTTGAACAAAACAATCTAATGCTAGGAATGACCTAATTCCATTGTGTGGAGTGTTGTTTCTCCAACATCAAATCTTTTGAAATAATCCAAGAGGCAAGTGTTGCTTGGTGTTAGTGTTACATCATGGCAGGCTGCACACAGCCCATGGACAGCATGTTTGACACGCCTTAGGTTCGTTTTTTAGGTGCTAAACTACATTCTGGGTCACGATGCTAAAACTGGGCCTTCCACTTACATCACTGTCTACCATATAAGCAACATATTATGTTGCGGCTTAGCATGAGTATGAAGACATTCTAAGTGGTAGTGGAGGTCAGGAGGCTTTAACATGAATAGAAAACCATGGGCATCATAATGTAGATTGGATATGAATCTTTATTTGATTTATTTAACCTTCATTTTATCAAGGAGTCATACTGAGACTCATTTACAGATGAGCCCTGAATGACAAAGTACAGAAAATACACACATCAATATAAATACATAATGCAAGCAGAAAGAAAAACTAGGTCATACATTTTTTTCTTAGAATGCGCCATATCCTGAATATGAGCCTAAGGTAAGTTACATCATGCAACACAAGACTGGTCCATACCAGCTTCCTATTCACTTAAACCTTGTACATTTCACCCTCAACCGCTCTCTGTCCCCTTCTCTCCCATTACCTCACATTCCCACCCTTCCCATCTCTTCAATTCTCTCTCTACCCCTCCACATCTCTCCCTCCCTCCATCCTGTATTTTCCTGATGTAGTCCAGTTGCCTGAGAGGGAGAGCAGAGCATAATAAGGTAGTGCTGACTGTGGTGAAATGGGATGCAATAGCCGGAAGATTCTCTTTCATCTGAATTGCTGCAAACAATTGGCAATGAGAGGGCGAAAAGAGAGAGGAATGGTGAGAGAGGGAGAAGGGAGGAGTGGTAAAATGAGGATGGGGAGGAGAGGAAGTGGAGGAAATAGGGTTAGAGGATAAGGGAAAGGTCAGAGGTGACTGGGGGCAGGAGCAGGAGTGGTGAATGGTGATGGTAATGTATGTCAAATTAAATCAAAATAAAACTTTGTCACATGCATCGAATACAACAAGTGTAGACTTTACCGTGAAATACTTACTTACAAGCCCTTAACCAACAGCGCAGTTCAAGAAGAAGAAAATATTTACCAACTAGGCTAAAATAAAAAGTAACAATAAAAAGTAACACAATAAGAATAACGAGGCAATATACAGGGGGCACCGGTACAGAGTCAGTGTGCAGGGGTACAGGCTAGTTGAGGTAATCTGTATATGTAGGTGGGGGCGAAGTGACTATGCATAGGTAACAAACAAACAGCGGGTAGCAGCAGTTTACAAAAGGGAGGAGGGGGGGGTCAAATATAAATTGTCCGTGCGATTTTTATGAATTGTTCAGCAGGCTTGGGGGTAGAAGCTGTTGAGGAGCCTTTTGGTCCTAGACTTGGCGATCCGGTACCGCTTGCCGTGCGGTAACAGAGAAAACAGTATATAACTTGGGTGACTGGAGTCTCTGACAATTTTATGGGCTTTCTTCTGACACCGCCTATTATATAGGTCCTGCATGGCAGGAAGCTTGCCCCCAGCGATGTACTGGGCTGTACACACTACCCTCTGTAGCGCCTTATGGTCAGATGCCGAGCAGTTGCCATACCAGGTGGTGATGCAAACGGTCAGGATGCTCTCGATGGTGCAGCTGTAGAACCTTTTGAGGATGTCATCATGACTGTCTTGGTATGTTTGGCCTGCCTTTTCCTGTAGTCCACGATCAGCTCCTTTGTCTTGCTCACATTGAGGGAGAGGTTGTTGTCCTGGCACCACACTGCCAGTTCTCTGACCTCCTCCCTATAGGCCGTCTCATCATTGTCGGTGATCAGACCTACCACTGTTGTGTCGTCAGCAAACTTAATGATGGTGTTGGAGTCGTGTTGTGGGTGAACAGGGAATACAGGAGGGGTCTAAGTACGCACCCCTGAGGGGCCCGAGTGTTAAGGATCAGCGTGGCAGACGTGTTGTTGCCTACTCTTACCACCTGGGGGCAGCTCGCCAGGAAGTCCAGGATCCAGCTGCAGAGGGAGGTGTTTAGTCTCAGAGTCCTTAGCTAAGTGATGAGCTTCGTGGGCACTGTGGTGTTGAACGCTGAACTATAGTCAATGAACAGAATTCTCACATAGGTGTTCCTTTTGTTCAGGTGAGAAAGGGTGGTGTGGAGTGCGATTGAGATTGAGATTGCATCATCTGGGAATCTGTTGGGGCGGTATGCGAATTGGAGTGGGTCTAGGGTGTCCGGGAGGATGCTGTTGATGTGAGCCATGACCAGTCTTTCAAAGCACTTCATGGCTACCGACGTGAGTGCCACAGGGCGATAATCATTTAGGCAGGTTACCTTCGCTTCCTTGGGCACAAGGACTATGGTGGTCTGCTTGAAACATGTAGGTATTACAGACTTGGTCAGGGAGAGGTTGAAAATATTAGTGAAGACACGACAATTGGTCCGTGCATGCTTTGAGTACACGTCCTGGTAATCCGTCTGGCCCAGCGGCTTTGTGAATGTTGACCTGTTTAAAGGTTTTGTTCACATCGGCTACCGAGAGCATTATCACACAGTCATCTAGAACAGCTGGTGCTCTCATGCATGCTTCAGTGTTGCTTTCCTCGAAGTGAGCATAAAAGGGCATTTAGCTCATCTGGTAGGCTCGTGTCACTGGGCGGCTCGCGTCTGGGTTTCCCTTTGTAGTCCGTAATAGTTTTCAAGCCCTGCCACATCCAACGAGCGTCAGAGCCGGTGTAGTAGGATTCAATCTTAATCCTGTATTGACACTTTGCTTTTTTGATGGTTTGCCTGAGGGCATAGTGGGATTTCTTATAAGCGTCCCACTCCTTGAAAACGGCAGCTCTAGCCTTTAGCTCGATGCGGATGTTGTATGGTGTAAAGTGGTGGTTATACAGTGAGGGAAAAAAGTATTTGATCCCCTGCTTATTTTGTACATTTGCCCACTGACGAAGAAATGATCAGTCTACAATTTTAATGGTAGGTTTATTTGAACAGTGAGAGACAGAATAACAACCAAAAAATCCAGAAAAACGAATTTCAAAAATGTTATAAATTGATTTGCATTTTAATGAGGGAAATAAGTATTTGACCCCCCCTGCAAAACATGACTTAGTACTTGGTGGCAAAACCCTTGTTGGCAATCACAGAGGTCAGACGTTTCTTGTAGTTTGATTTTATTTGATTTTATTAGTTGGCCACCAGGTTTGCACACATCTCAGGAGGGATTTTGTCCCACTCCTCTTTGCAGATCTTCTCCAAGTCATTAAGGTTTCGAGGCTGACGTTTGGCAACTCAAACCTTCAGCTCCCTCCATAGATTTTCTATGGCATTAAGGTCTGGAGACTGGCTAGGCCACTCCAGGACCTTAATGTGCTTCTTCTTGAGCCACTCCTTTGTTGCCTTGGCTGTGTGTTTTGGGTCATTGTCATGCTGGAATACCCATCCACGACCCATTTTCAATGCCCTGGCTGAGGGAAGGAGGTTCTCACCCAAGATTTGACGGTACATGGCCCCGTCCATCGTCCCTTTGATGCGGTGAAGTTGTTCTGTCCCCCAAAGCATAATGTTTCAACCTCCATGTTTGACTGTGGGGATGGTGTTCTTGGGGTTATAGGCAGCATTCCTCCTCCTCCAAACACGGCGAGTTGAGATGATGCCAAAGAGCTCCATTTTGGTCTCATCTGACCACAACACTTTCACCCAGTTGTCCTCTGAATCATTTAGATGTTCATTGGCAAACTTCAGACGGGTATGTATATGTGCTTTCTTGAGCAGGGGGACCTTGCGGGCTCTGCAGGATTTCAGTCCTTCATGGCGTAGTGTGTTACCAATTGTTTTCTTGGTGACTATGGTCCCAGCTGCCTTGAGATCATTGACAAGATCCTCCCGTGTAGTTCTGGGCTGATTCCTCACCGTTCTCATGATCATTGCAACTCCACGAGGTGAGATCTTGCATGGAGCCTCAGGCCGAGGGAGATTGCTTCTGTGGACAGGTGTCTTTTATACAGGTAACAAACTGAGATTAGGAGCACTCCCTTTAAGAGTGTGCTCCTAATCTCAGCTCATTACCTGTATAAAAGACACCTGGGAGCCAGAAATCTTTCTGATTGAGACGGGGTCAAATACTTATTTCCCTCATTAAAATGCAAATCAATTTATAATATTTTTGACATGCGTTTTTCTGGATTTTGTTGTTGTTATTCTGTCGCTCACTCTTCAAATAAACCTACCATTAAAATTATAGACTGATCATTTCTTTGTCAGTGGGCAAACGTACAAAATCAGCAGGGGATCAAATACTTTTTTCCCTCACTGTACATGTAGCCTATGCATGGTGGTGGAATACACATAACCCTCAAAAGAGGTCTGTTCAGTTCTATATGGGATATTCATTATGCTGCAATTGTAACTAGAAACATAGTGACATCCTTTGGACACTTAGGATATGTAAAAATTACTTTAAAGAAGGTTCCATTTAGTGAGTTACAGTTGTTCAATATGTTGAACCCAAAAAATATAAAAGCAGCAGTCAATCTCCTCCAATTCCATCCTGTCATCTGGACGTGGCTCAAAGGCCGTCCCCAGGCTAGACACTCCTCCTGTTTTCTGTGTGGAGTTACAGACCCCCACTCCTCACCCACCCCTTCCCTCCTCACCCCTACCGTTCCCTCCTCACCCCTTCCCTCCTCATCCCTCCTCGCCTCCCCATGCCAACATCCCCTTCTGTCTTACGTAAGCGGTAGCCAACATATAGCCCTATCCTCATTCTAGTCCCCCCCCCCCCCTACTCATGCAGGCAGGCCAGATTAAGACTGTCACGAAGACCATGACAAAGATTCCTGTATGAAGTGATGTATGCTTGAGTCATGGCAGAGCCGTGTGCACTTCTAACCACATTCAAATAAACAGTGTCCCTGCATGTTTATATGATGTTAACTGACTTCCTCCCAGCTAAAGTGTCCTCACATGCCCGTGTTAGGGCCCCTCCACTACACTACACTGACTGGCCCACTCTGAGTGCAAGAGGAATGTCTAGGATTAAAAGTAAACAAAGCGAGGGATCCGAGGGAGGGAGAGAGAGTCTTTGCCTTTGAGAGCGTTCAGTTCCCAGGCTTGGGAGAACTAGGATGATGTAAGAGGTCGGGCGTGGTCCGTCTGGGGGCGTGGTCCATCTGGGGGCGTGGTCCAACTCCGTCTCCATTCTGTTCTCATCATGAGGCTCCACTCTGCTCTGCCACACTGACCCAAGCAGCTTGCCCCAAGCCCTGGCTCCAACCTAATATTAAATGGGATCTGGGGTTGTCTTTTTATTAATGTGATGTGTTTGTGTATGTGTGTGTGTGTGTGTGTGTGTGTGTGTACAATGGTCCCCATCCATTCACTGTTTCAGTCACTCATTGAGAGAGAGAGAGAGAGAGAGAGAGAGAGAGAGAGAGAGAGAGAGAGAGAGAGAGAGAGAAAGAGAGAAAGAGAGAGAGAGAGAGAGAGAGAGAGAGAGAGGAGAGAGCGCACGCTCTGAGTAGGCCCTCATGCTTACCCACTACTAGTGGACATATTGAAATGGAGTGCAGTGAAATAGGACAAGTGTAAATATGGGGCCCTGTGGAGTGTGCCATATAACGAAGTGAGGAGTGAGACAGTAATATGGACAGCGCAGAAGTAGTCATGCCCACAGACATTCACAAGGAGAGTGTTTGAAACACTGCCAGGGAACATTGCCAAACACACACTGTTTAACATCTTCCTAAACACACAAATGAATTTGCTTATGCACACACACACACACACACACACACACACACACACACACACACACACACACACACACACACACACACACACACACACACACACACAATGACAAGATGGCACCAAGACATGGACGCCCTGTCCTTGCCCTAAGCAACTTTGCAGTATTTCACAAGCATATCCCCACACCCGCAATAACATCTGCTAAATATGTATGTGACCAACAAAGTTTGATTTGACTTCTGTACAGCTGACTCAAAGTACAAAGTACTGTGGCTATGAGGATAGCCATGGTACAGTAGCATTCCATCCTTGATGAACTGATCTGATTTCCCGCTATTTCACCTCACTGCATATACATCATAGTTGTCCTCATATAGAATAGAATAAAGTTGTCAGAAGATACCCACTACACAGTGCATTTGGAAAGTATTCAGACACCTTCCCTTTTTCCACATTTTGTTACGTTACAGCTTAATTTTAAAATTAATAAAATAAATAAAAATCCTCATCAATTTACACACAATACCCCATAATGGCAAAGCGAAAAAAGGTTTTTAGACATATTGAAAATGTATTAAAACATTTCAAATTAAATATCTTATTTACATAAGTATTCAGACCCTTTGCTATGAGGCTTGAAATTAAGCTCAGGTGAATCTTGTTTCCATTGATCATCAATCCATTGATGTTTCTACAACTTGATTTCTACACCTCCGAGACAGAATTGTGTCAAAGCAAAGTACAGAGAGAACCTTGACGAAAACTGAGAGGTTCCTGTCCCGAGCTCTGTGTTGTATTGACTTCCTGTGACAGGAGGAAGGATGCGCAACGGTGTTGATCTTAGCCTCGAAGCCTCTCGTCCCCATCCTGTCACATCCAGCCTTTCTCTGCCTCCTCAGGTTCCTGGCCCATTGCCCAAAACCCAACTTCTAGACACACTTCTAGATGTGTGTAAGCTATCCTACAACAGTCAGACCTCACAACAACACACCAGAGAAGGCTGGTGGGAGGAGCTATAGGAGGACAGGCTCATTGTAATGGCTGGAATCAATGGAACGGTATCAAACATATGGAAACCCTGTTTGACTCCATTCCATTCTTTCCATTCCAGACATTACAATGAGCTTGTCCTCCTATAGCTCCTCCCACCAGCCTCCACTGCAACACACACACACACACACACACACACACACACACACACACACACACACACACACACACAGCTGACTAACTAACTGCCCAGCGATGAGCCTTCAAACACTTCTAAATGTTAATGTACGCCTACAACATTCAGACCATACAACAACAGAACAGCACACACAGACTACTGTCTGGCTGCTGTCCTGATGACACAAACCCTCCCTCCCTGCCTCAGTCAGTCTGTTGAGGCCAGTGAACATGAGATGAGTTCAGTAGAGGACGACAGAAGGCGACTCAGATGCTTGTTGCCAACTAGACTTTGAAAAACCAGGCCTATCCCCTGGGCACACTCGTCAATCTCTCCACTACTGGAGGGATTGTCTACCCTCTCCCCTCCTCTCCCTCTCCCGCTCCCCTCCTCTCCCTCTCCCTCTCCCCTCCTATACCTCTCCCCTCCTATCCTCTCCCTTCTCCTCTTCTTTCCTCTGTTCTCTCCCATTCTTCTCCCCCCTCTACCCTCCTCTCCCCCATATTCTCCTCAATCACCAAAATTATTACTACTGGCCCAATGAAAGAGGCTGTGTTGTGTGTCATGGCCAGGCTGAGGTGAAGGATAGGTGAGGCCCAAACTTAGGCTGCTGATGGCAGAGGAGGTCAACTGCAGCCAGGAGCCATCAAACTCCCAGGACTGCTGGACAGGGACCTCAGATTTATGTGACAGGCTGCCTGGAGATGTTAGCATCGCTGGGCCTCCGGTCCCAAGCGGAGTGACCAAAGACCGTCACATGCACACACACACACACACACACACACACACACACACACACACACACACATATGCATGTATGCAGGCACACAAGCACACACAGTCACATACACACACAACGTCACATTACCCAGTCCACCATCACACACCCAACACCCAACACACAATGGCTCGCTGGGCGGACAAGTCATACACACATCATTGGATAAAATAGAGCGGTTACACAAGCCATCGCATAGAACATCAGCCTTGGCTTATCCTGACCTGAAACACCACCACTGTATGGGTTGTAATCAGTCAAGTCCAACTTAAAATGGATTTAGGACATGAAACCTCCAAGTCAAATAAGAGAATATACACTCCTAGAGCCAGTAGGATTTGTGTGAGGAAGTCAACAGAAGAGGGTCTTTTCAAAGGGCCATGGCCCCCTTTTATACTTATTGTGAAACTCTCCTTTAAGAGGTCCAAGAATTCCCCCGGAATTCTCTGCATCCCCGAATATCCTGCAGTTCCCGCTCCAACATATAAACAGAGACACACACACACACACACATAGCACCGTGGAGCTGTCAGGGCGGAATTGATTTATGGCCTTCAGAACCAATCTCATCACAGGTCGGTGAAGATGACACCACCTCTCTCTGCTGTAGTTTCTTATGAATGCCACAGGTCTCAGCTTTCAGTCTCCCCAGGGTAGGAAACCAATGCTCCATTCAGTTACAACGCCCAGCCCACCCACACACACAATGTGCATCAAGGGATGGATCCATCAGTGGCTTTCTTCCATCAACAACCCTGGGGCAAGGCTTACTTTATCAACCAATGTCCTTCACCGGGACATTTCTTTGTAAATAAACATCAGTGCTTGGCTGCTTGCTTGTATGCTCTCCTGTCTGGGTACAGGCTTGAGTATTAAGGGTTAAAGCAAACATTATCTGGGGAGCGAGAGAGAGTGAGCCACGTGAGTCAAGCACGTCAGCGGCTGCCCGTGTCTGCCTTGGGTCCAGTAAGGTGGTGAGTAATCTGGCCCAGGGTCCCTGCCTCGTCTTGCAGTGAGGTCATTACTGCCAGCTGACCCAGAGAGGCCAGACAAACAGGCAGAGCAAGCCCTGGTAAAAACACATGCCTCATCATACACAGCATCTCCAATCACAAACACAAACACACCTTTTATTGTGAGTCTTACATGTTGAGAAACACAATGATGATCATTCACATGATCTCACTTCCATTTGTTGTAATAATCTAATTATGGTTAAAAGGGGAAACCATTTCTCCATAGACTCAGACCCAACATGACAGAAAAAGATAATGGCACCAAACTATTTCAAACTACCCTGACCATTACAAGCCATTGAGTTGCTCACCTCAAATAGATCCAGTGAAGGAGAAGAAGAGGGTGAGGAGGATGCCTGGGAAACCCTCCATAGGATCTGCTACAGATGCTAGATCTTAATTTAACCAGATCCTCACAGCAGGAAAATAATGCTGCAGCAACAGGAAATGTTCATTATTATGTGGATAATAATTCATGGACATGTCATACGGACACATAACGCACCGCGACTTGAACTCCTCTCCTGTTTTTAAATCCTCATGGTGTTCATGCAGAACCTGTCTGCTCTGTTCCTCAACAGCTTGTTGTTCTAAGGCTATGTGATTACATGTCTCTTCGCATGTGAGTTGCCACAACACATTATCTTCATTACTGTGAATGTACTGGAGGAGCCACGAGTCATTCCTGCCCATGGATGGTAAAGAGGCTGTTACTCACATACGGCCCAGCCTGAGATACACACAGGAGCTGTGTGTATGCATTGTGTGTGTGTGTGTGTATCTGTAGACTCCTCTCTAGACTGGAGAAATGCAGACTGGACCATGCAGTCCACAGCCACACACAGCCACTCACTCCTGGGTGCATTCCATCAGCCACAATGTGTCGGAGAGAGTCTGATCCCAGTCTGCCTGGCTTTCACTACTCATCTCTGTCAGCAGGGTCCAGGGTCATGGCTGCTCTATCCTCCTCTCTCCCCCTGCCTTCGCCCTGCCACCCAGAACACAGACAGCTCAGCCTTGTGTGGTCCTCCAGGACAGTACAGGGACAGTAGGGGATGGAGGATGGAAGAACCAGGTTGAGGGAGGGGATCATCAGGCAGAGTCAGTGTGTGTGGAACTAGAGGGACATTCAGGTCCTTTGGGTGGTGGATCATTCATGATACACACAGGAAACTGTTGAGCATGAAAAACCCAGCAGCGTTGCAGTTCTTGACACACTCAAACCAGTGCACCTGGCACCTACTACCATATCCCGTTCAAAGGCACTTAAATATTTTGTCTTGTCCATTCACCCTCTGAATGACACACGTAGGCAATCTTAACCTGTCTCCTCCTCTTCATCTACACTGATAGAAGTGGATTTAATAAGTGACATCAATAAGGGATCATGGCTTTCACCTGGATTCACCTGTTCTTAATGTTTTGTACACATGTTTATACAGTACACCGTTTTTGGATGGTTGTTTACTGGTTGTTGTTACTTTAAAGGACTTACAAGCATAACATGAGCCACTGACATTATTCATGATGCCAGTACTGTTTATATTTACTTTGAGCTAATATTCTTTAAGAGGAACGTGAGCTCAAGCAGCAGAACATTTTGAGCTCCTGCCCAAGTCAAGCGCTATGTGTGTACCCTGTGTGCATGTACCCTGTGTGTGTGTACCCTGTGTGTGTGTACCCTGTGTGTGTGTACCCTGTGTGTGTGTGTGTACCCTGTGTGCATGTACCCTGTGTGTGTGTACCCTGTGTGCATGTACCCTGTGTGTGTCTGCTATGGAGTTGAAGTGGTCTGTAGATGTGTGGAATGTGAGAAAAGCTCGTCTTACAGAAGCTGCTTGTTCAGGGAGACTGTCAGCAAGCTGATAGCATGGACCAACTAGTCGATGACAGCGGGCTGCATGGGCAACATGATCTAGTCCTCAGTGTTGAGTCAACCACTGACCCATCTAGATTCATTAAAGCATCAGTTAATCTGCACAACCTCAGTCACATCTACACCTTGTATTCATGTATTAAATCTAGCTCTTCTCTTCTTTATGGTTGTCATGCCATGGAATCTAATGTACTGGTGTTTCAGGTGGCTAACTAGGCAATGATGGAGGATAAAGTGATCCAGGAGAGGGGGTTGGGTAGAGGAGGAGGGGGTCTATGGTGGTTCCAGGGGCCCTTCACCCTGCTCTGAGAGAGATGTGTGTTGGCACCGCACGCCCCTCCGGCAGGCAGTGGGCGCGGGGCTTGGGGCAGAAGGGTGAAATGTCACAGACAGAATGCAAATCCAGCCTGACAACTGGTGCAGAAAACATGTTCTCTCTGACTCTTGGAACCTTGCTATTTCACAAAGCCAAATGAACATATCAGCCATGCGGTGCCCCGGGCGCCAATTGGGTTATTTTTAAAAGAGTCCCAAAAAAACAGCCCAGCTAGCATTACATCATCACAGCTTTGTTGTTGCTGCTGTTAGCCATCTTCTCCAGCTCAGAGCTCCACCTCCCTCCCTCTCTACACACCTGTCTCCCAGGAGGAGCTCTACACACATGGGATAGGGTTAGATGTAAGTTGGCCATCTGGAGTCTCGTTGTGGTAGAGATGATAAAACAACTACACGCTGACTCCTGTTAGTCATCTCCGATACTGTATGCTCAGATCAGATCCAGCATATTGAGCATCATAACATGCTGTTTGGTTCAACCTCGCCATGATCATTTCCTATCCATGATCTGCAATGCCACGCGTCAGTGAGTCCATAAGCTATTTTGTTCAGACGTCCATGTGACCCAGGATTTGTGGTTCCACGTACGAACGAACGGTGAGCCTTGCTCTGCCATGTGTATTTGATTCATAGCTCACGGGTTTTTCTCTCAGTACATGATGTCCACTGACAACGACCCGGCCAGGGCCAGCCCAGCTCAGTGACGTCACACGGTCACAGGGGCCGAGACATGGTCCTCAGTCCTCCCTGTCATGTACTGCCTGGGGAGTCAGGGTTACTGAGAAAAGGCTCTGCCTACCTGCCAGGTCTAGTGGGTCGATGACTAGCTGTGACGGCAAGGTCATGCCTTCTACAGTCAAACCTGAAAACTTGTTGTCTGCACAACTGGTCCAAGCACACCAAGACAGTAATGAAGAGGGCACGACTAAACCTATTCCCCCTCAGGAGACTGAAAAAATGTGGCATGAGTTCTCAGATCCTCAAAAGGTTCTACAGCTGCACCATCGAGAGCATCCTAACTGGTTGCATCACTGCCTGGTATGGCAACTGCTCGGCCTCCGACCACAAGGCACCACAGAGGGTAGTATGCGCGGCCCAGTACATCACTGGGGCAAAGCTTCCTGCTATCCAGGCCCTCTATACCAGGCGGTGTTGTTAAAGACTCCAGCCACCCTAGTTATAGACTGTTTTCTCTGCTACCTCACGGCAAGCGGTACCGGAGCACCAAGTCTAGGTCCAAGAGGCTTCCAAACAGCTTCTACCCCCAAGCCATAAGACTACTGAACAGCTAATCAAATGGCTACACAGACTCTGTACCGGTACCCCCTATACTGTATAAAGCCTCGTTATTGTTATTTTACTGCTGCTCTTTAATTATTTGTTACTTTAATTTCTTATCTTTCTTTAGGTATTTTTCTTAAACTGCATTGTTGGTTAAGGGATTGTAAGTAGGCATTTCACCTGTTGTATTCGGCGCATGTGGCAAATAAAATATGATTTGAACTAAGAATCCTCATACTGAAGAGCACAATTACAACAATAACAAACCACTGAATAGCATTACAGAATATTATTCAGCCCATTAGTCCATCCAACCACCTCAGAATGTGATTACAGAAAAATTATTCAACAGCCATCTGCACTCACTTATGTGGCACAAGGCTGTCGTACTACTACCACGACCAACTAATAATAACCAAGGCTGTCGTACTACTACCACGACCAACTAATAATAACCAAGGCTGTCATACTACTACCACGACCAACTAATAATAACCAAGGCTGTCATACTACTACCACGACCAACTAATAATAACCAAGGCTGTCATACTACTACCACGACCAACTAATAATAACCAAGGCTGTCATACTACTACCACGACCAACTAATAATAACCAAGGCTGTCATACTACTACCACGACCAACTAATAATAACCAAGGTTGTCATACTACTACCACGACCAACTAATAATAACCAAGGCTGTCATACTACTACCACGACCAACTAATAATAACCAAGGCTGTCATACTACTACCACGACCAACTAATAATAACTAAGGCTGTCATACTACTACCACGACCAACTAATAATAACCAAGGCTGTCGTACTACTACCACGACCAACTAATAATAACCAAGGCTGTCGTACTACTACCACGACCAACTAATAATAACCAAGGCTGTCGTACTACTACCAAGACCAACTAATAATAACCAAGGCTGTCGTACTACTACCACGACCAACTAATAATAACCAAGGCTGTCATACTACTACCACGACCAACTAATAATAACCAAGGCTGTCGTACTACTACCAACTAATAATAACCAAGGCTGTCATACTACTACCACGACCAACTAATAATAACCAAGGCTGTCATACTACTACCACGACCAACTAATAATAACCAAGGCTGTCGTACTACTACCAACTAATAATAACCAAGGCTGTCATACTACTACCACGACCAACTAATAATAACCAAGGCTGTCGTACTACTACCACGACCAACTAATAATAACCAAGGCTGTCGTACTACTACCACGACCAACTAATAATAACCAAGGCTGTCGTACTACTACCACGACCAACTAATAATAACCAAGGCTGTCATACTACTACCACGACCAACTAATAATAACCAAGGCTGTCGTACTACTACCACGACCAACTAATAATAACCAAGGCTGTCGTACTACTACCACGACCAACTAATAATAACCAAGGCTGTCGTACTACTACCAACTAATAATAACCAAGGCTGTCGTACTACTACCAACTAATAATAACCAAGGCTGTCATACTACTACCACGACCAACTAATAATAACCAAGGCTGTCATACTACTACCACGACCAACTAATAATAACCAAGGCTGTCATACTACTACCACGACCAACTAATAATAACCTAGGCTGTCATACTACTACCACGACCAACTAATAATAACCAAGGCTGCCATACTACTACCACGACCAACTAATAATAACCAAGGCTGTCATACTACTACCACGACCAACTAATAATAACCAAGGCTGTCGTACTACTACCACGACCAAACTAATAATAACCAAGGCTGTCGTACTACTACCACGACCAACTAATAATAACCAAGGCTGTCGAACTACTACCACGACCAACTAATAATAACCAAGGCTGTCGTACTACTACCACGACCAACTAATAATAACCAAGGTTGTCGTACTACTACCACGACCAACTAATAATAACCAAGGCTGTCGTACTACTACCACGACCAACTAATAATAACCAAGGCTGTCGTACTACTACCACGACCAACTAATAATAACCAAGGCTGTCGTACTACTACCTACTAATAATAACCAAGGCTGTCATACTACTACCACGACCAACTAATAATAACCAAGGCTGTCATACTACTACCACGACCAACTAATAATAACCAAGGCTGTCGTACTACTACCAACTAATAATAACCAAGGCTGTCATACTACTACCACGACCAACTAATAATAACCAAGGCTGTCGTACTACTACCACGACCAACTAATAATAACCAAGGCTGTCGTACTACTACCACGACCACCACTAATAATAACCAAGGCTGTCGTACTACTACCACGACCAACTAATAATAACCAAGGCTGTCATACTACTACCACGACCAACTAATAATAACCAAGGCTGTGTACTACCACAACCAACTAATAATAACCAAGGCTGTCATACTACTACCACGACCAACTAATAATAACCAAGGCTGTCGTACTACTACCACGACCAACTAATAATAACCAAGGCTGTCATACTACTACCAACTAATAATAACCAAGGCTGTCGTACTACTACCAACTAATAATAACCAAGGCTGTCATACTACTACCAACTAATAATAACCAAGGCTGTCGTACTACTACCAACTAATAATAACCAAGGCTGTCGTACTACTACCAACTAATAATAACCAAGGCTGTCATACTACTACCACGACCAACTAATAATAACCAAGGCTGTCGTACTACTACCACGACCAACTAATAATAACCAAGGCTGTCGTACTACTACCAACTAATAATAACCAAGGCTGTCATACTACTACCACGACCAACTAATAATAACCAAGGCTGTCGTACTACTACCACGACCAACTAATAATAACCAAGGCTGTCGTACTACTACCACGACCAACTAATAATAACCAAGGCTGTCGTACTACTACCACGACCAACTAATAATAACCAAGGCTGTCGTACTACTACCACGACCAACTAATAATAACCAAGGCTGTCATACTACTACCACGACCAACTAATAATAACCAAGGCTGTCATACTACTACCACGACCAACTAATAATAACCAAGGCTGTCATACTACTACCACGACCAACTAATAATAACCAAGGCTGTCATACTACTACCACGACCAACTAATAATAACCAAGGCTGTCATACTACTACCACGACCAACTAATAATAACCAAGGTTGTCATACTACTACCACGACCAACTAATAATAACCAAGGCTGTCATACTACTACCACGACCAACTAATAATAACCAAGGCTGTCATACTACTACCACGACCAACTAATAATAACTAAGGCTGTCATACTACTACCACGACCAACTAATAATAACCAAGGCTGTCGTACTACTACCACGACCAACTAATAATAACCAAGGCTGTCGTACTACTACCACGACCAACTAATAATAACCAAGGCTGTCGTACTACTACCAAGACCAACTAATAATAACCAAGGCTGTCGTACTACTACCACGACCAACTAATAATAACCAAGGCTGTCATACTACTACCACGACCAACTAATAATAACCAAGGCTGTCATACTACTACCACGACCAACTAATAATAACCAAGGCTGTCGTACTACTACCAACTAATAATGACCAAGGCTGTCATACTACTACCACGACCAACTAATAATAACCAAGGCTGTCGTACTACTACCACGACCAACTAATAATAACCAAGGCTGTCGTACTACTACCACGACCAACTAATAATAACCAAGGCTGTCGTACTACTACCACGACCAACTAATAATAACCAAGGCTGTCGTACTACTACCACGACCAACTAATAATAACCAAGGCTATCGTACTACTACCACGACCAACTAATAATAACCAAGGCTGTCGTACTACTACCAACTAATAATAACCAAGGCTGTCGTACTACTACCAACTAATAATAACCAAGGCTGTCGTACTACTACCACGACCAACTAATAATAACCAAGGCTGTCATACTACTACCACGACCAACTAATAATAACCAAGGCTGTCATACTACTACCACGACCAACTAATAATAACCAAGGCTGTCGTACTACTACCACGACCAACTAATAATAACCAAGGCTGTCATACTACTACCACGACCAACTAATAATAACCAAGGCTGTCGTACTACTACCACAACCAACTAATAATAACCAAGGCTGTCATACTACTACCACGACCAACTAATAATAACCAAGGCTGTCGTACTACTACCACGACCAACTAATAATAACCAAGGCTGTCATACTACTACCAACTAATAATAACCAAGGCTGTCGTACTACTACCAACTAATAATAACCAAGGCTGTCATACTACTACCACGACCAACTAATAATAACCAAGGCTGTCATACTACTACCACGACCAACTAATAATAACCAAGGCTGTCGTACTACTACCACGACCAACTAATAATAACCAAGGCTGTCATACTACTACCACAACCAACTAATAATAACCAAGGCTGTCGTACTACTACCACGACCAACTAATAATAACCAAGGCTGTCGTACTACTACCACGACCAACTAATAATAACCAAGGCTGTCATACTACTACCACGACCAACTAATAATAACCAAGGCTGTCGTACTACTACCACAACCAACTAATAATAACCAAGGCTGTCATACTACTACCACGACCAACTAATAATAACCAAGGCTGTCGTACTACTACCACGACCAACTAATAATAACCAAGGCTGTCATACTACTACCAACTAATAATAACCAAGGCTGTCGTACTACTACCAACTAATAATAACCAAGGCTGTCATACTACTACCACGACCAACTAATAATAACCAAGGCTGTCATACTACTACCACGACCAACTAATAATAACCAAGGCTGTCGTACTACTACCACGACCAACTAATAATAACCAAGGCTGTCATACTACTACCACAACCAACTAATAATAACCAAGGCTGTCATACTACTACCACGACCAACTAATAATAACCAAGGCTGTCGTACTACTACCACGACCAACTAATAATAACCAAGGCTGTCGTACTACTACCAACTAATAATAACCAAGGCTGTCGTACTACTACCACGACCAACTAATAATAACCAAGGCTGTCGTACTACTACCACGACCAACTAATAATAACCAAGGCTGTCGTACTACTACCACGACCAACTAATAATAACCAAGGCTGTCGTACTACTACCACGACCAACTAATAATAACCAAGGCTGTCGTACTACTACCACGACCAACTAATAATAACCAAGGCTGTCATACTACTACCACGACCAACTAATAATAACCAAGGCTGTCGTACTACTACCACAACCAACTAATAATAACCAAGGCTGTCATACTACTACCACGACCAACTAATAATAACCAAGGCTGTCGTACTACTACCACGACCAACTAATAATAACCAAGGCTGTCATACTACTACCAACTAATAATAACCAAGGCTGTCGTACTACTACCAACTAATAATAACCAAGGCTGTCATACTACTACCACGACCAACTAATAATAACCAAGGCTGTCATACTACTACCACGACCAACTAATAATAACCAAGGCTGTCGTACTACTACCACGACCAACTAATAATAACCAAGGCTGTCATACTACTACCACAACCAACTAATAATAACCAAGGCTGTCATACTACTACCACGACCAACTAATAATAACCAAGGCTGTCATACTACTACCACAACCAACTAATAATAACCAAGGCTGTCATACTACTACCACGTCCAACTAATAATAACCAAGGCTGTCATACTACTACCACGACCAACTAATAATAACCAAGGCTGTCATACTACTACCACGACCAACTAATAATAACCAAGGCTGCCAAAAGACACCAAGAACTGCGTTATTAAGCCTTTCTATAACAAAGCCAAAAGCTGCCGAGCCAATAGACCACTGGGCATAAACCTCCCAGTCCGCAGACACAAAACAATGCCCCGGCCAGACAGTCAGGACCACAGTGACACCCGTATCTATCTGAGATGTCTGCACGCATGGCCACAAATAGAAGCTAATTGCTGCTGAGACATCAGCTGAAGCAACAGATTATTTTTAGGGGCTGTTCAGTGGAGTGAGAGATCTGATCACAGACCAGAGTAGACGAAGGAGAAAGAAGGGAATTGATGGAAATTTGTGGAAGGGGATTTGTCAGGGATCAGGGAGGAGTGGAGTGGGGAACACAGTAGGCTCATGTGCACAGCTGAAACAGCCACACATCGCAGCCACATCAGCCTGACATTGGCCTGACTACTCCCTTCAGCTCCAATCACGTCACTGCTCACTAAGTTCCTGTCATCACCGAATTGGGCTGGAATCGGAAAACATCCCCACATGTCCTGCTGCTGTGCCAGTACAAATTAACCCATTTTGACGTCAGTGTCTTTGTTCTCTGCATATTTCTCCCAGTAAAATAACCTCATCTGTTCTGTATAAAGCATAGCATTATTATTATATATCTTATCTAGGGCTTCTATTTCTATGTTCTAGAACATGTTCAGTGTCTCCAGCCTTGAGTTATTGCAACAACATCAGGTGATATAATTAAGCAATAAGGCCAGAGGGGGTGTGGTATATGGCCAATATACAATGCAGATTGCCTGGACACAGCCCTTAGCTGTGGTATATTGGCCATATACCACAAACCCAAGGTGCCTTATTGCTTTTATAAACTGGTTACCAACGTAATTAGTATTTTTTTTGTCATACCCATGGTAAACTTAAAGGATAATGCCCGAGAAGCCGGTGTTTGAAGGATATATTGGCGTGGGTGTTGTTAGGCCCGAGACAAAGTCGTTTCATTTGGCCTGTTTTCTATTGATATTTATTTTTATATATCGATAAAAATGATACTGATTCATGATTTCAACTGGCTGAAAAAAGCTGCCTGCCTCATCCCGACTACCGACACGTCCATTACTATGCGACAGCTGGAGATAAATGGATATAGAATATTGAAACATTGCTGCAAATGTCAGAGAGACAGACAGCAAGGTTTATACAAATCTCCACTGTTGAAAACTAAATGTTAGTCTAAAAGAAATGTGAGATAATGTCTAAATACTTTTGATAACAGAGATCAAGTTTATAAATTGCCTGGCCTGGCTGATAAAACAGTGGATTGCACAGTCAGATGGAACAGAGTAATTAGGCCTTTTAACATCATAGATTTAGCCGGTGGTAACTTGTGGAATAGACACTGGCTTGAATGCGGTTTTAACCAATCAGCATTCAGGACCCACCCGTTGTATAAGGTCTGATATACCACGGCTTTCAGCCAATCAGCATTCAGTGCTCAAACCACCTAGTTTATAATTGGATTGTGATCACAGCAGCATTTTGAATTGGATGAGGTACCCATGAGGAGACATGGCTTCCTGTCATAGCAGACAGCTGTCGTACATGGAGTAAAAGAAAGACGACCTCGCCACATTCTGTCACATGTACATCTGTCAACTCAACTACTCCAAATGGCCCGGAGGCTAAGGCACTACAATGTACACGCTAACTCCACAATCCACACTAGCTTCTAGTCTACAAACATCAGAATCCTCCTAGATTTAACAAAAATTGTTGGCGTAATCAGATTAATTCATGGTGGGTTTTAATGGGTTGCTGTCAAGAAATACCAGGCTTAGGAGATACGTCGTCAGCAGAGATCCATAACTTATCAAAAGCTGATTAAAACAGGACGCATCCTCCACTCATCTGTGCAAGTGAAGAGCACGCACTGAACTGTGTGTGTGTAGTTGACAGGATTGTGGCATTTAATTGTGAATGTGAGTGTCAGTGTGAGATGAGAATCATACGCAAAATACCTGGAATGAACTATGACCCTTCCAAGGTAGGATGACATCTCTGTACCTCACAAGAAGCCTAATGCTACATTTGAACACACAAGAGGGGTGACTAACTATGGTGTTACCACTAGAACACTAGCAGTATATCACATACAGGCTTTTTAATGATGCATTGCATTTTACCAGGCAGATCAATTAAAAACAAATTCTTATTTACAATGAAGGCCTGACGTAACATATTTATCTCCATCCATCCATGAGTTCTACTGGAGTAGACTACACGGTGCCAGCTGATGGTGATCCATGGTAGTGGTACAACCATCACATGACTGGGTGAGTAAGATTAATTGTTGCACTCTTGCAGTAGCCTAAGCCATAGAGATCTAAATCTGAGAGGTCCCTCTCCAGCAATGCTCCTCCTGTGTTTTCAGCAGCACTGTATAATGTGAGACGGAGTGACGGCCCAGTGTAATGATGGGTCCTGACAGCTGAGCAGAACCGCACAGCCTTGGCTGAGAGCACCTTGTGTTGTGTAACCAGCCCATTGTTACCACTCTGTGGACTGTTAGCGCCATTAACATTCATAGGAATCAAAACGAGCCAGCCAGCCAGGGACATAGACAACTGCTGTAAAGGGGCGAGACAGGACGAGGGATGGAAACAGAAAGACACATGGGCAAAGAAGGAAGGCTTTGAGCCAGAAAGAAAGACACAAAAGCTGAAGATAATTGAGTCAAATGTTTCTTTTTTTCCCTTTACAAAAAAAATAAAAATACACAAGACAGAACAGAAAAGGCCCGTAAAGCTGTTCCATTTGAGCTGGACTGTGTGCTCTGCTCAGTTCAGGCTCAGAATCATTCTGTGTGCCCCCTGTTCGCAGCAGAACATCACTGGAGGCAAGTGGAGGAACAGCCACTCCAGAAAGGAGAGAATGGAGAAGAGAATGAATGATGAGAGGAGCTTTAGTCTATTTGACTGACCATTGGAAATGGAAACAGGTCAGCTGACACAGAACACTGCAGCTTCACACCTTGAAGGCTCTTTTGGCACATCAGCAATATCTGTTATCACACCATCATAAACACTTCTACATTCTAAAACAGAGCTGCGTGTGAGAATTATTTTAGGCTCAATCTGTGAAATCACAGGTTCTGACAAGCATTTCGCTACACTCGCAATAACATCTGCTAACCATGTGTATGTGACCAATAAAATGTGAAGACCACAGGCCACAGGACCAATCCATAGTTAGAATACCTTATTCACAGTTCAACCAAATAAGATTCATTGGCCCAAGTATATGTATGAACCCAGTGGGTATGTAAAGTGTGTGGAATTGCTGTATTACCTCTGTGTAAATGAATATTTACTGTGTGGCAATGTGTGTAATAGCATAATGACTCGAGGTTCACTTCATATGGAACAAACACCCAGGGCATCCCCAGTGGCCCACTGCCCTGCTGTTACCTCTATCATCCAGGACATTCACATGACTGAATAGTACCCAGGTGCTTTCAGAGGGGAGCCCCCACTCCCTGTGATGTCAGTGTTTACATTCTTTCCACACTAATCAGATGGAATGATTTATTCATAATCATGGTAGCATAATAAACATTGAAAGCACTGACAGTTAAACCCAAGGCCTCTCGCACAGCATGCACATACCCAACCCCAGCGTTCGCTTCACACAGACACTAAAACATTCTTATATCCTTCAGTCTGTCTTTTCGTGGCTTCTTTAAGTTTTTTTTTTATTTTTTATCATTTAAATATAAAACAAGCCCACATATGATGAATCGACCATGTTGAGAAGTGCTCCTCCCTCTCCTGTTCTGTAGTCCTGTGTTGAGTTGGAGATGGGCGCTTCCCAGCTGAGGCTCTTTATGCACTGGCCTCTTTTCTTCTCAAATGTTCACGTTCTCTTTAACGGACATAGAAGAACCTGTTCTGGAGCCGGAGGGAGACAACTTCAAAGCAAATCAACAACCAACCTCAGAGACGAGAAAAAAAAAAAGGGATAGAAACGGAATAGTCTGAGTGGAGGAGTAGGTTCTGGAGGCTGAGGGGGATCTGGAGCTCTGTATACTGGAGGCACTTTGGCACAGAGCCAAGGCCCCAAGCAAGGCCCCACACAGGAGGGTAAGGGACAGACAGCATGCAGCACCACACTACCACCCAACACAGAGATACAGGAATGATCATGGCACAGAGAGAGGAGAGATTGAGAGCACCTGACGAACATGTGGAGGAAAAGGCCAGCCTCCCCATTATCACGTTTTGGAAAATATGAAAATCAGAAAAGAGTTTGAGGTGGTGACAATGCCACAGTGGAGAGACTGGGAGAACAGGAGGAAGGGGGTAGAGGGAGGCCGACGGAGTGAACAGAGGAAGACAACCAGCTGACAGAAAGCTATACAACACACACGCTGTTCCTTTCTTTCAGAAGAGTAGAGAGGGAAGGTAACACAGGGGAGGGTTTACTACAGTCTCAGGTCAGGTATCAGGTAGGGTGTGGTCTACAGGTGAAGCAGGCAGATGACTTCCGCTCCTGCTTCAGTTAGTTTCCCCCAGCCTGGACGCTCCCTCCCTCCGCTCTAGTCTGCTGTGTCTTCCCTCTCTGCCCCTCACAGGTAGAGCTCCTTGGCTCTGATATGTGACAGCTTGTCTCTCAGCATGCGGAAGGAGGGCCGCAGCCCCACGTCCAGGGTCCAGCACTGCTTCATGACGTCGTAAACCACCACCGGGCATCCGTCGGGGGCGTCCATCTTGTAACCCTTCTCCACCCGCGGCACCACCTCCTTCAGGGGCTGAGGAGCAGAGAGGAGGGCGTTATCAACTCAACCACATACTCTACTAGTATGTTATAACATCCTCCACTGTCTGAACAGCGGCCTCAACCTATCTGCCTGTGCACAAGCTTAACAGCTATTAAATAATACGAAAGACATCACTCATCAAGATATAGCCATTTTTGCCTTGCATTGGAGAAGGCAATACAGAAATCTGCTGCCCCCTGCTGGAGGCATACTTACAATTCTGGGGTAAGGCACACGCCCAAAGGAGTAGATCTCCCATAGCAGGATACCATAACTCCACACGTCTGACTTAGTGGAGAACCTCTGGAGGGAGCAGAGAGAGAGGCTGAGGTCAACTACACAAGACACAAAGACAGAGCTTAGGCTACACTATTTACACTATTTAAACATCCTCCCATTTACACTCCCTCCCTCCTTCATCCAATCCCCTCTTTTTCCACCCTCACCTTCTCTCGCAGGGCTTCGGGGGAGGTCCATTTGACGGGCAGTTTGGCAGTGTCCTGTGTGGACGAGGCCTCCTTGGTCAGACCAAAGTCACTGACCTTGGCGATGTTGTCATCAGACACCAGCACGTTCCGGGCCGCCAGGTCTCTGTGCACAAAGTTATTGGCCTCCAGGTACTCCATGGCTTCACATACGTCACTGCACAGCAGGGGAGAACGAGGAGGAGTCACCAAATGGAGATGTGAGACACAGATAAAGAGAGAAACAATGGGATCACTCAGCCAAGACAAATAACTCATTTCATTGTAGATAAGTGATACCAATAGCCATTTAAAATACTTTGGTTCCTGGCATCCTCTCCAGGGAAATCACATTATAATTGCATAAAGAAATCCAATACTGCAGAACTTCCTGAGGATGACTTACAGTGAGAATTTGAGTAAACAGTCTCCTCCCAGCACGGTCCGTCCTCTAGAACGGAGGTAGTCCACTAGACTGCCCTGTGGTGGGGGGAGAGAGGGACAGCTGTCAAGCTGGGCAGTATGAACAGACCCTATCATAAAGAGACAGTGGACTCCAGCCCACAGCCTAGATAGAGTAGTCCCTGGACAAGCAATAGACTAGACTGAAGTACCTTGGCCATGTACTCTGTGACGATGTAGAGACTGCCCCTCTCCTCTACGATCACGCCCAGCAGCTGAACCAGGTTGTTGTGCCTCAGTTGCCTGCAGGGAAGAGAGAGGGTTTTTAGTGACATAGCTACACACTAAGGTGTACAGACACAGAAACACACAGTAATAAGGTATTATAGAGAAAGTGGATAAGACCATAAAACAGAATGGTTGAGACCTACGTCATGACGGAGGCCTCAGCGATGAACGCCTGGGCCGTGGCGTCGTGTTTGATGCACTTCACTGCCACCTTGGTCCCTCTGTAGTCCCCCACCATCACATCTGAACAGATACATAGAGATGTAACATTGGACAACGACACACAGATCTCACACGGGATGGAAAGAGACATCTTTATCAGCGCTGGTCTCAGTTAGGGTCTTTACCTCCAAACTCCCCTTTGCCAATGGTCTGGATGAGCTTGAGTTCCTTTCTGTTCAAGGCCCATCCGCCTGTGTGTGTGTGTGTGTGGGTGGGGGGAAGAGATCGAGAGAGAGAAAGTCAGACTCTGGTTCCAGCAGAACTAATGAAATATCATCCTTCCCCAGACAGAGCAAAGCACAGGGTTAAAGACTTACTGCTAATTGAAGTGATTAAGCCCAGATTTCCTGTACTACAGAAGATGAAGACAGACCGAGTCACTGTGTATTCTTACAGACCAAGAGTGACTCAGAGAATGGAAACACAAGGTTAGTAAAAGTGTTCTTACTCCTGGAGAATTCATCCTGGGCGGCCACCGTTCCCTCCATCAGCTTTGGCTTGATGAGTCTGGTACAGAGGCCGTCGGCATCTTTAGTGTAGTGCTGAATGGAGATCGGCGAGAGAGAACATGGCGAGTTGGATAGTGTGTATATTAACAGTAGCTGCATAGTCACACTGAGGAGGTAGAACTGCATTGTCAACCGTATGTCAAAGACCAGACAACAAAGAGCAGGAGTCAAGAAGGCTCTCAGCAGTCTGGGGTGAAAAGGATGCTGGGATTGTAGGGCTAGAGGGGACTGCTAGTTAACAGGAGAAGCATGGGAATTGTGTGTTTGGTGGCGAGAGGTCACTAACCACACCTTCACTTTAGATACACTCACATAATCCTGTCGACACCAACTGGTCTACGTGTGATCAGGTCAACCAGTCAAACACACCGGCCATCCTTTTGACCTGTGATTAGTTTGTTAATCAATGGAGAAGCACCCAGTCATAGAGTGTAATCTGACTGCCACTGTGTTTTACATGTGAGTAGCATTCACAACCACCAGAGGGCAGCATGGTATAGGAACTATTGCCTCTGTAAAAGCTACTAAACAAATATATTCATGTCAACACTATTTGAGCTTTAAAGACCCATTATCAAATTAACACATTATTTCTGCATATTTGCGGTCATGAAACCAAGGTTTTATAACTGATATTTGGACAATACAAAAATAGTCAATGTGCCTGAATACACACTTGAATCTCCACACAAGTACCCACCATCCATAATAACCCAAGTACTTAACATGTGATTGACTAATCCCTTAAACACAACAGTGTTTGATTTCCATTATGTGGTTAACACCACAAATCCCACTGAATGTGGGTCTATTGACAGGGAAGGATAACTTGTGTGGAGCCTGTTGTGATAGGCCAGTGGAGAGTAAGGGGAAAAAGAATGCGCTAGAAATCACAAGAATGTGAGAAATCCAGTCACAATATTAGAGCGAGAGAGCGAGAGAGATTTGACGATTACCGATTGTTAAGAAAACCTGAAATAGGCATGCCTGATTAATCGGTCGACCTCGACTCACGATATAGCATCATGATACTTGGGTGCCGATTCTGTATGTTTTGTGATTTGATACTTCAATTTTGTTTGCTATTTGATGTTCCAAACATATTGCTCACTATATGTCTGCTGCAGAGAGACGAGAGAGTATGACAAAAGGAGTTTTGATCAGTCATGGAATTAAAAAGTGCTGAAAACATGTTGGCTCCCTATTTAAAAAAGGCAGAACAAGCTATAGGGTGAAAAATTTAAAAAAAGGTACAGCCGACTAGCGCTTGCTAACGTTATCTTAAATCCATACTTGGAGAAAAAGTATCAATAAAATAATATTGATTTCTCCCCGATCAATAACCTCCACCCCCTTTGCCTTCTCCAACTATGTCACTAAGCGTCATTGACGAGTACCTTAACACCGTGCAGGGAAAGCAGATTGGGAGGGAGTAGCCTAAACAGTAAGAAACAGGGAGCGTTTGGGACTGACAGGGAAGGCAGAGTGGGAGGGAGTAGCCTAAACAGTAAGAAACAGGGAGCGTTTGGGACTGACAGGGAAGGCAGATTGGGAGGGAGTAGCCTAAACAGTAAGAAACAGGGAGCGTTTGGGACTGACAGGGAAGGCAGAGTGGGAGGGAGTAGCCTAAACAGTAAGAAACAGGGAGCGTTTGGGACTGACAGGGAAGGCAGAGTGGGAGGGAGTAGCCTAAACAGTAAGAAACAGGGAGCGTTTGGGACTGACAGGGAAGGCAGAGTGGGAGGGAGTAGCCTAAACAGTAAGAAACAGGGAGCGTTTGGGACTGACAGGGAAGGCAGAGTGGGAGGGAGTAGCCTAAACAGTAAGAAACAGGGAGCGTTTGGGACTGACAGGGAAGGCAGAGTGGGAGGGAGTAGCCTAAACAGTAAGAAACAGGGAGCGTTTGGGACTGACAGGGAAGGCAGAGTGGGAGGGAGTAGCCTAAACAGTAAGAAACAGGGAGCGTTTGGGACTGACAGGGAAGGCAGAGTGGGAGGGAGTAGCCTAAACAGTAAGAAACAGGGAGCGTTTGGGACTGACAGGGAAGGCAGAGTGGGAGGGAGTAGCCTAAACAGTAAGAAACAGGGAGCGTTTGGGACTGACATGCTGACACCACCTTACCTCCACCAGCTGCATGAGGTTCTGGAAGAACTCCTCCTCGTCGATGCTGAGCTTGCCGTTGTGGTAGATGATGCGGTAGTGCTCCACCTTGCCGTCACAGCTGACACACAAGGTGTAGTCCCCAGGGTAGTTGGTGCTCTCCCTCGCCAGGAACAGACCAGTCTCTGGGGGGTAGAGGAGGAGCTCTGCCTGCTCCCGCGTTATCTTACCATGGAACCATCTGGAGATGGACACGAGAAGGATAGGAGAGAGGGGGAGGGATAGGACACAGAGATAGGGCCTTAGTGGACTACAGAAAATTACCATACCAAGGTCATCAAAAGGGCAAAAATACAATTTATAAGTAGAGGGGAGATCTACTCATTATTGCTAGCGTGCAATGTTGGCGATGTAACGCATACAAAGCCCTGTATTAAAAGAGTTGATAAACAGTCAGTCATAGACAAGGTAAAGGGGACAACAGCAGTAGATCAGCATAATGTAAGGCAGTGGCATTTCTAAGCAGTTGTACTTAGAGCAGTGGAGTGACCCTGTCTGTGTCTCAAGGAGCCAGTGAGAAAGTGCCTTGGCGTAAACAGGAAACGCAGACACAGAAAAACACACATGGGCAGGCAAAGACGGAAACTGACACAGGCTCTGCAATAACAGGAAAATGCAAAGCAGCTCAGAGCCGGCAAGGCGCAAGCCAGGGCCTACCAGACCTCTCTATTCACAGAGAGGTGAGACCACACAGAGGAGAGAGGCTTTTAGAGAGAACAGCACAGTGGCTCTCATCCCCTCAGAACAGTCTATGAAACCTGCCCCCGGCTGACCGCAAGGCAAGCTGCAGGACACTGGACACACGTGGTTCCCTTCTTTGTTTTGCCTCAAGCTATTAAACACGGCCTCCATCTCACCTCATGTACAAGATCTACAGGATTCTACTGGATAAACTCCACCCCTTGCTTGGCTTTTTCCTTAAGATCATTCATTTCTTATCTGTAGTAGACCCTAACACAGAATCCCCCAGCAGTATGGAAACAGGAGCAGTAGGAGGTCCTCAGGGGTCTCTCTGGGGGCTGGTGAGTTAAGGGTAATCAAAGTGTGTAATTGATTTACACAGTTCCCTTCCTCCCTCCCTCCCTCCCTCCGTTGCCCAGCACAAAGACAGAGCAGGGCCTTTGCAAAGCGGCTTAATGCGGAGGGAGGATTGAGTTGATTAGATCAGCGGAGCTGCTTCTCCATGGACAGCAGCCTCCTTAACTCCCATTAATCTGAGAGCAGGCGCCAGTAAGCCAGCAGTCAGCCAGACACTGAGTAACCAACAGCCAAAACACAGGAGGAGCACACAGGAGCTACCAGCCAAACATATGACCAACCAGTCAGACTATTTAATGAGGAAGCAGGGCATGTAATATGCCATTTATATGTTTCAGTTTGTGCCATTCACTAGGGAGAACAGGCTGCTAGAAGTAAGGGAGAAATAGAGTAAGGAAGGACAGTGGGGAAGGAGGTAGGAGAGAGAGAGACTGCAGTAAGCAGGGGACGGAGGCCTTTTGCCAGTCTTCTTTAGGGTGGTGCTGTAACCCCACCTCCCTTCCAACAGAGTGGATGATTACCAGCAGGTGGCAGCAGTGAGCTGTGAGGTCAAAGAGCAGCATCTCTCAGGGTGTGGAGATCAACAGACCCAAGAACACAGCTGACACTGTTCGTTATATAAGCCAACAGGGAGTTTTCCCCAAGACATCTGTTACAAATTCATAATAACATAATAACAACAACCCCCCCTCAGACTCACACCACTAACCACTCCTCTCTGAGGGTATCCACAGTGCTGATGTATTATTGGCTGTATTTACAGAGAGTTTGCTCTCTTACAGCTGAAGGAGAGTAGGAGGGCAGTGGACTCTGCCCAGTCCCTCCACTGGTGACCTCTACTTCATAAGGACAGCAAACCCACTCACTCCCTCTAGTCAGTTCCCTGTCCAGTGGAGTAGCCGTGCCTTTGTTCTTCCTTGTAACACTTGACTGGTTGCCCTTCACCACACAGCTTGAGCTTTCCTCTCCTCAGCTGAGCGGTTAAGCTCAGAAGAATGAGATGTTGGGGGAGAGAGTCTGCAGTGTGTGTGTGTCTGTGTGTGTGTGTGTGAGTGAGAGAGAGAGAAACAGAGAAAGACACACACAACAGTGTGTTTTGGTCCAACACGTTTGAGTGCATCAACTTCAGCCTTGTCCTGTGTGTGTGAGTGAGTGAGATAACTCTGTGATTATCTCCTGGCCTCCAGTTTTATACCATTTGCATAAGTCTAATTTTTTTCCTCTTTTGAAATAGCTGGCCCTTCAAAGAGCCAGATTCAAATCGGAGCGGCACTTAGCCCCACCCACATTGGCAGGCAGCCACCCAGAGAGCAGACGGGACAGAGAAGAGGCGGTAAAAAACAAACAAATATTACCAACATCTCCTGTCAGGCCTTTGTAACACACACCACCCCCCCCCCCCCCCCCCCCCCTCCTTCTAATGAACTAAGCACCATAGTCATACCTTTAATATACAGTGAAAGATGGGAACTTCTCACAGGTAAGGGCACATCTTATGTGACAGAGCAGCTGAGGTCCTATCATGTACTTACGGCATAAGACTGAGTTTTCCCCCTGACTTGACCCCTTCCCTTTTCTGGACGTAGTTAGCTGGGATGGTGCCCTCTCTGCCCACTGTGTTCTTCGCTTTGTACCAGTTGGGATCCTGAAATATCAGCAGAAACACCCTTTAACCTCTACGGGATCGGTGTGCTAACGTAGGCTATGTGATTAGCATGAGGATGTAAGTAACAAAACCTTTTCCCAGGACATAGAAATATCAGATATGGGCAGAAAGCTTGAATTATTGTTCTTCTAACTACACTGTAAAATGTACAGTAACTGTTACTGTGAAATAATACCATGCTATTATTTGAGGAGAGTGCACAATTATGAACTTGAAAATGTATTAAACAAACCAATTAGGCAGTCTTGAGACAACATTTTTAACAGAAATGCATTGGTTAATTGGATCAGTCTAAAACTTTGCACATACACTGATGATCTAGTGGCCAAAATCTAAATTGTGCCTGGGCTGGAATAATACATTATGGCTTTCTCTTGCATTTTAAAGATGGTACAAAAAAAGTGTGTTGTCTTTTTACCAGATCCAATGTGTTATATTCTACTACATTAATTTCACATTTCCACAAACTTCAGTGTTTTCTTTCAAATGTAATCAAGAATATACATATCCTTGCTTCAGCTCCTGTGCTACAGGTGTCATTTTGGTGAAAATTGAAGAAAAAAAGGGTCCAGTTTGGAAAGGTGAGCCGTGCTTACCCTGGTGACTCCAATTATGGTCAACACATCTCCTTTACAGAAAGGCAGGTCCTGTTCATTCGTCGACTGGAAGTTGTACTTGGCTACACACTCTGTGCCAGGCAACCATGGCACCTAGGTCACGAGTGAAGAGGAGAGGCGCTGTTATAAAGGCTGAGATTGACTACAGTAAAAGGTTACAGACAGTCATAGCTTGGACGAGTGAATTGCATTTATGCCGTCATTGACACTAGGGAGAAATTCAATTGCAATAGGGTTAAAATAACACGAGCATTTAAAAAAAGGTCTACAACTTAAATAAGCATGCACCACTCCAGACCTGACTGCCCTTCACCAGCACAAAAACATCCTGTGGCGTACTGCATTAGCATTGAATTGTTGCGATATGCAACTTTTTTTTATTTTTTTGAATTTTACCCCTTTTTCTCCCCAATTTTGTGGTATCCAATTGTTGTAGTAGCTACTATCTTGTCTCATCGCTACAACTCCCGTACGGGCTCGGGAGAGACGAAGGTTGAAAGTCATGCGTCCTCCGATACACAACCCAACCAAGCCGCACTGCTTCTTAACACAGCACGCATCCAACCCGGAAGCCAGCCGCACCAATGCGCCGGAGGAAACACTGTGCACCTGGCCACCTTGGCTAGCGCACACTGCGCCCAGCCCGCCACAGGAGTCGCTGGTGCGCGATGAGACAAGGACACCCCTACCGACCAAGCCCTCCCTAACCCGGGCGACGCTACGCCAATTGTGCGTCACCCCACGGACCTCCCCGTCGCGGCCGGTACGACAGAGCCTGGGCGCGAACCCAGGAACTCTGATGGCACAGCTGGCGCTGCAGTACAGCGCCCTTAACCACTGCGCCACCCGGGAGGCCGATATGCAACTTTTCAGGGAAGTTAGGAACCAATATACACAGGCAGTTAAGAAAGCAAAGGCTAGCTTTTTCAAAAAGAAATATGCACAAACTCAAAAGTTCTGGAACACTGTAAAGTCCATGGCGAATAAGAGCACCTCCTCCCAGCTGCCCACTCTACTGAGGCTAGGAAACACTGTCACCAATAAATCTACGATCATTTCAATAAGCATTTTTCTACGGCTGGCCATTATTTTCCACCTGGCTACCCCTACCCCAGTCAACAGCTCTGCACCCCCCACAGCAACTTGCCCAAGCCTCCCCATTTCTCCTTCACCCAAATCCAGATAGCTGATGTTCTAAAAGAGCTGCAAAATCTGGACCCCTACAAATCAGCTGGGCTAGACAATCTGGACCCTCTCTAAAATTATCCACCACAATTGTTGCAACCCATATTACTAGCCTGTTCAATCCCTCGTAACGTCTGAGATCCCCAAAGATTGGAAAGCTGCCGCGGTCATCCTTGTCTTCAAATGGGGTGACACTTTAGACCCAAACGGTTACAGAACTACATCTATCCGACCCTGCCTTTAAAAAAAGTATTAGAAAGCCAAGTTAATAAACAGATCACCAACCATTTCGTACCTTCTCCACTATGCAATCTGGTTTCCCAGCTGGTCATGGATGCACCTGAGCCACGCTCAAGGTCCTAAACGATATCATAACCGCCATCAATAAAAGACGATGTGCAGAAGTCTTCATCGACCTGGTCAAGGCTGTGTGTTGGTGTTGGAGGGCCAGTAGGAGGCACTCTTTCCTCTGGTTTAAAAATATCCCAATGCCCCAGGGCAGTGATTGGGGACACTGCCCTGTGTAGGGTGCTGTCTTTCGGATGGGACGTTAAACGGGTGTCCTGACTCTGAGGTCATTAAAGATCCCATGGCACTTATCGTAAGAGTAGGGGTGCTAAATTCCTAATCTGGCCCTCAAACCATCAGTCACCTAATAATCCCCACTTTGCAATTGGCTCATTCATCCCCTGTAACTATTCCCTAGGTAGTTGCTGCAAATGAGAACGTGTTCTCAGTCAACTTACCTGGTAAAATAACAGATACATTTTTTTTTTTTTTTTAAAGTGTTATTTACTTATTTTGCACCCCAGTATTTCTACTTGCACATTCATCTTCTGCACATCTATCGCTCGTGTTTAATTGCTAAATTGTAATTGGTTCACCACTATGGCCTATTTATTGTCATATGGGCTAAGTACAGGCCACTATGGCCTATTTATTGTCCTATGGGCTAAGTACAGGCCACTATGGCCTATTTATTGTCCTATGGGCTATGTACAGGCCACTATGGCCTATTTATTGTCCTATGGGCTATGTACAGGCCACTATGGCCTATTTATTGTCCTATGGGCTATGTACAGGCCACTATGGCCTATTTATTGTCCTATGGGCTATGTACAGGCCACTATGGCCTATTTATTGTCCTATGGGCTATGTACAGGCCACTATGGCCTATTTATTGCCTTACCTCCATAATCTTACTACATTTGCACACACTGTATATAGACTTTTCTATTGTGTTATACGTTTATTTATTCCATGTGTAACTGTGTTGTTTGTATCGCAATGCTTTGCTTCATCTTGGCCAGATCGCAGTTGTAAATGAGAACTTGTTCTTAACTGGTTAAATAAAGGTGGGGGGAAAAAAATAGCTACACTGGTTTGTCCTACACGCTATTCAGACCATATAGCATGTGGGCCTATTCTTTAGGCATTAACTGAGGCTCCTACGTCTAACCGGTGGTGTCGTGGCATTAGTGTTGTAAATAGCATCTTCACAGGAGTCATGGTTGTATGTTATCAGCTAGAGGCAATGACAGTACACAGCAGCGTGTGTGTGTGTGTGTGTGTGAGAGAGGGACACAAGGTGTGTCCAAAATGGCACCATATTCCCTGGAGGCTCTGGTCATAAGTAGTGCACTATATAGGGAGGGGCGCAGCCACTATCCTCATATAACCTGGTGTATTCCTGAAGCAATGCTCTACGCACAGCTCTGTATGTCTGATATCGTTATCGGGACACACATCCCTCAATCATTTCCTGATAGGAGTCAGAGAGACGAGCGTCACAGAGGGAGCGATGTGAGTTATGTACTGTTGTGTGCCAAAGATTAAAATAATTTGGGTTGATAAGCAAATGTGAATATGGGGGATGCAAGGGGGTTGTAATCATGCTTTGTGGCTGCTGGCAGATGAAAAGCAGAAGCACTAAAGTCAGTCAGGAAATATGACACGTCTGGAAGGGGCACGGCACATTAGAATGTGTGTGTAAGTAGGATGCGTGCGTGCATTAGTGATTCACTTATAACCTGCAGTCCCCGTGGTTGTATATGCGGGGCAGGCGCGTTTAGGGTCATGACATATTGTGTGGATGAAGGTGGGTTGAATAAAAGAGAAAACAATACCTTTAAAAAAAAATGTGAAGAACAATGTAGAATTCTTGTGCATTTTATAATAACAGGGTATACTGGTTCTCTTTCATTACTTTAGGCTGTCAGCCTGAGCTTCAGGGCCCAACTGTACGTGTGTCAAATCGCCTATACACCAATCACAAAATTATTGTGGGAACAGGCAGAGAAAGTTGGGAGTTTAATTCAATAAGAGAAAAGCTGTGAAATGGAAAGCTGAAAATAAAGAGAAGCGAGGGCCAGAGAAGTAATGTTTGGGAAAGCATTGGTGACGTGGTAAGAGGATGATAGCAGTGATCTGTGTGATGGCTCTGTACAAATTTGACAGTCACAAGACTGGGGACATCAAATATGCCGATGGAAGATCAAGGGAACAGTAGCCTATTGTTCAGATGGGTTAAATGGAAAATGAAATCTGGACACTAACCTCTCAGCCTTAATATTAACACCTGCAGAATTAAAAATCTCTTGCAGTAAAATGATAGACCAAATGTAGGCAACATTTTTACTCAGGAACAGGAGTGGAGAAATATGATTTCTTTCTTTCATCTAGAGAGAATGCAAATACACAGTTAAATGGCATCTCTTCATTTGTTGGAATCATAAAAGCTGATAGTATTACAACCACATAAGATTTCAGTTCTGCTTGGGTGCATATTTATTCAGAAACATGTTGGGTCGTTTTCATAGCTTTCTATTTCCTTACAACGGGTCAAACTTAGCACAGAAAATCTTCTGTTTTGAGTTTAAAATTCAAATAAAAAAAATCTCCCCACCCAGTCCGTAAACGTCTTTGCTCCGCAAAAGAAGCAGGGATGACAGAACTTTACCGATGTCAACTAGATTGAAGCATTCATTCTATCGATTTATGACAATATTATGTTGAGCAAGGATTTATTTAGTCTTCTAGGGCAGTGATTCTCAACTGGTGCGTGGTTATAAGTGGATTGTAGGTGTCCCCTACTTATTTTCCACCATCATTTGCAAATAAATTCATTTAAAAAAAAAATCATGCTTAACACCCCAGCCATCCTACAATCTAAGATTGATGCCCTCAATCTCACACAAAATATCAATGAACCTACCAGGTACCACCCCAAAGCTGTAAACACAGGCACCCTCATAGATATCACCCTAACCAACTTGCCCTCTAAATACACCTCTGCTGTTTTCAACCAAGATCTCAGCGATCACTGCCTCATTGCCTGCATCCGTAAATGGGTCAGCAGTCAAATGATCTCCACTCATCACTGTTAAACGCTCCCTGAAACACTTCAGCGAGCAGGCCTTTCTAATTGACCTGGCCGGGGTATCCTGGAAGGACATTGACCTCATCCCCGTCAGTAGAGGATGCCTGGTTATTTAAAAAAAAATGCCTTCCTCACCATCTTAAATAAGCATGGAAAAATGTAGAAGCAGGAACAGGCATAGCCCCTGGTTCTTTCCAGACCTGACTGCCCTTAACCTCTTGAACCTCTGGGGGCAGTATTTCATTTTTGGATGAAAAACGTTCCCGTTTTAAACAAGATATTTTGTCACGAAAAGATGCTTGACTATGCATATAATTGACAGCTTTGGAAAGAAAACACTGACGTTTCCAAAACTGCAAAGATATTGTCTGTGAGTGCCCCAGAACTAATTCTACAGGCGAAACCAAGATGAAATTTCATACAGGAAGTGAGACAGATTTTGGAGGCGCTGTGTTCCAATGTCTCCTTATATGGCTGTGAATGCGCAAGGAATGAGCCTACACTTTCTGTCGTTTCCCCTATGTGTTTGCAACATTGTGACGTATTTGTAGGCATATCATTGGAAAATTGACCATAAGAGACTACATTTACCAGGTGTCCGCTCGGTGTCCTCCGTCGAAACTATTGCGTAATCTCCAGGTGCATGCACGTTTCCATTTGGTTCAGAAGAGAAAGTCAACTGCCCCGAATGATTTATCATCGAAAGATGTGAAAAACACCTTGAGGATTGATTATAAACAACGTTTGCCATGTTTGTCGATATTATGGAGTTAATTTGGGAAAAAAATTGCGTTGTAATGACTAAATTTTCGTTTTTTTTTCTTAGCCAAACGTGATGAACAAAACGGAGCGATTTCTCCTACACAAATAATATTTTTGGAAAAACTGAACATTTGCTATCTAACTGAGTCTCCTCATTGAAAACATCCGAAGTTCTTTAAAGGTAAATGATTTTATTTGAATGCTTTTCTTGTTTTTTAGAAAATGTTGCGTGCGGCATGCTAGGCTTAATGCTATGCTAGCTATCAATACTCTTACACAAATGCTTGTGTAGCTATGGTTGAAAAGCATTTTTTGAAAATCTGAGATTACAGTGTTGTTAACAAAAGGCTTGTGAGCCAATATATTTATTTCATTTCATTTGCGATTTTCATGAATAGTTAACGTTGCGTTATGGTAATGAGCTTGAGGCTATAATTACGCTCCCGGATACGGGGATTGCTCGTCGCAACAGGTTAACCAACAAAAAAACATCCTATGGCGTTCTGCATTAGCATCAAACAGCCCCCGGAATATGCAACTTTTCAGGGAAGCTAGAAACCAATACACACAGGCAGTTAGAAAAGCCAAGGCTAGCTTTTTCAAGCAGAAATTTGCTTCCTGCAACAAACTCAAAAAAGTTCTGGGACACTAAAGTCCTTGGAGAATAAGAACACCTCCTCCCAGATGCCCACTGCACCGAGGATAGGAAACAGTCACTACCGATAAATCCAATATAATTGAGAATTTCAATAAGCATTTTTCTATGGCTAGCCATGCTTTCCACCCGGCTAACCCGGTCAACAGCACTGCACCCCCCACAGCAACTCGCCCAAGCCTTCCCCATTTTTCCTTCGCCCAAATCCAGATAGCAGATGTTCTGAAAGAACTGCAAAATCTGGACCCCTACAAATCAGCCGGGCTAGACAATCTGGACGCTTTCTTTCTAAAATTATCTGCCGAAATTGTTGCAACCCCTATTACTAGCCTGTTCAACCTCTTTCGTGTCATCTGAGATTCCCAAAGATTGGAAAGCAGCTGCGGTCATCCCCCTCTTCAAAGGGGGGGACACTCGACCCAAACTGCTACAGACCTATATCTATCCTACCCTGCCTTTCTAAGGTCTTCGAAAGCCAAGTCAACAAACAGATTACCGACCATTTCGAATCCCACCAAACCTTCTCCGCTATGCAATCTGGTTTCAGAGCTGGTCATGGGTGCACCTCAGCCACGCTCAAGGTCCTAAACGATATCTTAACCGCCATCGATAAGAAACAATACTGTGCAGCCGTATTCATTGACCTGGCCAAGGCTTTCGACTCTGTCAATCACCACATCGGCAGACTCGATAGCCTTGGTTTCTCAAATGATTGTCTCGCCTGGTTTACCAACTATTTCTCTGATAGAGTTCAGTGTGTCAAATCAGTGTGCCTGTTGTCCGGGCCTCTGGCAGTCTCTATGGGGCTGCCACAGGGTTAAATTCTTGGACCGACTCTCTTCTCTGTATACATCAATGTCGCCGCGCTTGCTGCTGATGATTCTCTGATCCACCTCTACGCGGATGACACCATTCTGTATACTTCTGGCCCTTCTTTGGACTCTGTGTTAACCCTCCAGACGAGCTTCAATGCCATACGACTCTCCTTCCGTGGCCTCCAATTGCTCTTAAATACAAGTAAAACTAAATGCATGCTCTTCAACCGATCGCTGCCTGCACCTGCCCGCCCGTCCAACATCACTACTCTGGACGGTCCTGTCTTAGAATATGTGGACAACTACAAATACCTAGGTGTCTGGTTAGACTGTAAACTCTCCTACCAGACTCACACCAAATATCTCCAATCCAAAGTTAAATCTAGAATTGGCTTCCTATTTTGCAACAAAGCCTCCTTCACTCATGCTGCCAAACATACCCTTGTAAAACTGACCATCCTACCGATCCTCGACTTCGGCGACGTCATTTACAAAATAGCCTCCAATACCCTACTCAATAAATTGGATGCAGTCTATCACAGCGCAATCCGTTTTGTCACCAAAGCCCCATATACTACCCACCACCGCGACCTGTACGCTTTCGTTGGCTGGTCCTCGCTTCATACTCGTCACCAAACCCACTGGCTCCAGGTCATCTACAAGACCCTGTTAGGTACAGTTCCCCCTTATCTCAGCTCGCTGGTCACCATAGCACCACGCACCTGTAGCACACGCTCCAGCAGGTATATCTCTCTGGTCACCCCCAAAACCAATTCTTACTTTGGCCGCCTCGCCTTCCAGTTCTCTGCTGCCAATGACTGGAACAAACTACAAAAATCTCTGAAACTGGAAACACTTATCCCCCTCACTAGCTTTAAGCACCAGCTGTCAGAGCAGCTCACATATTACTGCACCTGTACATAGCCCATCTATAATTTTGCTCCTGCACCCCCATTATTTCTCTCTACTTTGCACATTCTTCCACTGCAAATCTACCATTCCAGTGTTTTTTTTTTTAAGAAGTTTGTTGTTTTTACTGTCTATATTGTATTTACTTTGCCACCATGGCCTTTTTTTTGCCTTTACCTCCCTTCTCCCCACATTGTATATAGACTCATTTTTCTACTGTATTATTGACTGTATATTTGTTTTACTCCATGTGTAACTCTGGTGTTGTACGTGTCGAACTGCTTTGCTTTGTCTTGGCCAGGTCGCAATTGTAAATGAGAACTTGTTCTCAACTAGCCTACCTGGTTAAATAAAGGTGAAATAAAAATAAATGTAAAAAATTTGCGCAATGTTATTGGGCCTCTGATTTTCACATACAGTTGGATGGGTTATTAGCAATTGCGAGCAGGGATGAACAAACAGTTGACTTTCGCACTACTAGCATGTGCAGGTGTGTTCTCCTCTCACCTGGATCCCAGACATGGTAAAGGGGGTGGGGGAGGTGTCCTCAGGCAGGTGTCACTGGTCAGCTGGTACCATCAGAGCTGCAGGACAACAGAAGAGAAGATTGACAGACTAGCACCACACTGGAACATGATGTTGTCTACCAGGCTGAGCATACCACATGTGGTCTGGTCACTAAGCAAAAGAGAACCAGATTCAAAATGCTACTCTGGTTAGTTCTGTTAAACAGCTTTAAATCTGCAGTTTACTGTATGTCAACTCAACAGCTGTGAATAAGCTTCACATGCAGAGGAAAAATAGTCTACTGTCACTACCTTGTTTTTCAACCAATGTGCATGAACACTGGCACAACCTCATCTACTGCAAATGTTTTTTTTTAAACACTTAATGTGCAATAGCCTACGTACTAGAATTTGTGAAATATAGGCCCCCCCAAAATAAAGACTGCTCTATGCAGATAATCATTTCTAAGCGCTAATAATTGTGCCTCTCCACGGTGACCTTCAGAGCGAGGTACATGCATGAGAGTTGATCCTCCCAAAGGAAATGACGCCTCCCTCTGCCTGTTGTCCACTGCTCAGATCGCTAAAAGCTAAACCCACCACTTTCTCAGCTCATCTGTCAGGCAAAGCTCTGTGCTGTGAGAGCTGAATGATCTGTATTGGCTGGAGGTAGCTGACCCTACAGTGTTTCTACCTACAGTAGACGGGCAGTTCTGAGAGAGCAGTATGTAGGCTAGGCTACAGTATGCAGGGCTGTAAGAGAGCAGTATGGTGTCTGTATCAGCTGCATCTAGGCTACATTAGTGAGCAGTATGATCGGTTTTGGCTGGATCTAGGCTATAGTATGCAGGCAAAACACAGCAGATGCCGGGCCTGAAGCGTGTCTCTGTGCTCTGTCCCTGAGGATGAGAAAGAGGAGGAAGCCAGAGAAAAGACTAGAGGCACATGACAAGGCCATACAGTTTATGCTGCATCAGACAAAGGCACACACGGCATGGTCAATTCACCATAGGAGGGCCAGTACAGTATCACACAACCTCATCCACTGCCTCTCAACTCAGGCCGGCCGAGAACAGGAAGTGAGGGGGAACTGGAAGTGGCTGACTCGTATTTTCCGATGGTGTGGTGGTGGGTGGGTCGGAACTCCATAAATGTACGGTAGAGATCTAGAACCATTAAATTACGCATGTCTCATCCATACAGCCACTACGGTGTATCAATGGCTCACAGCACAGCAGAGCACTGCATGTCCTGTATCCTGTGTTAAAACAGGAAGTTGGCTAATTGCAGACTGCTGCAGATCTGTATGCAAACTGACAGAGCCAAATATAGCAGCTCTGGTATACCCAGAGGCCACCCACTTTTCTATTTGGAATTCTTAGTGTCAGTCAGTGCAAAGGGAAAGCATCACAACAAAAACCTGTTGTTTTTAATAATAAATATGCATCTCTAATCTAGCCTACTTCCATTGTCCTCTAAGAGGGACTGAATATCCTCCTCACTTAAGTGTCAGTCAGTGTTTGTGTGAGAAACAGCCATATTCCATCATCCATTGCTGCTATAGTGCTGGTGAAAGGAAAAGATTCAACACAGAGCTGGTGAGGAAATACAGGCAAGGTTTCTGAACCAAGGTAGGAAGGCGGATTACATCTGAGAAATGAGCTCAACTCCAGCAGCAGTGCTGACGTACGAAGGTCAAAGACAGATGCTTAGCACCCACTCAGCAAGTCTAGTTCACTGAGGTGCCTACACACACAGCCATGTGAGTGATGCTCTATACCCCCGAGCGCAATTTTCTCCTTTCCCACTCATCCCTCCATTCTTTTCAGCTCTCCCAGGCTCCCTGCTGATATCGCTACCATGGAAACCAACAGTGATGTAACACACACTATACAGCCAAGATAACTACCTCTTCATATAGCAGAACACTCCTTTCTCAGCTGAGTTCAATGACAGTCATTAGGTGCTCCATTTCGGTTACATTCACACTAGGTCTAAATCAATCCATTCACAGAGACAAGAAATACTGCTGAGAAAGAGACAGCGTACTACAGACAACCATAAATGAACTCCATTTTACAAGCAGTGCTGTGCCGAGGTATCTAGTTGGAAAAACTTTACACCACTCTCCAGTGAGTGTAAAAAACACATCTCTGAAAGGAAAACCATCAATCCAAAACCTCTCAGTACTCCTCTCTAGCGTTGAATGAACACAGACATCGATAGTATCCACAGCAAAATCTATTATTTCTACCATGTCATGCTTATGTGTAGTCAACAAGCACTAAGCAAGTAGGTACTGTATACATGTTTGCCAGAAGAGCCTCCCAGATGAATAGCATTGCTTCAGCTACATGTGGAGAGAGATCATTCTGCTTGTGCAGTCAGCGTGCTACTTATTGTTTTCCTGTGCTGGCTGAACTCTCCATGGCTGCAGCTGGTCGGAAGTGAACAGTAATTCACACTTTCAAAAACAACCACACAATCATGATTAGGCCTACAGTATATAACAACTACGCCAGTGACAGACAAAAAAATGTGTTGATATGTGCCACATATGAGTAGTAAGCTAATGTTTCTCAACAGCATATACATGACAGGTTGCTCCAGGTAGAAATGGATGGTGCAGAGTTGAGTTCACATTTCAGTACTCAACTACCTTACATGACCGGAGTGTCTGGCAGTGGTGTGGCCTTATTTCTATTAAAGCATATTGGCTGACTGTCATTTATATTCCATATCAATAGGTTTAGGTTACTAAATGATCATCTAAATTTGTCCTATACCCATCATGAGGTTGCTACAACGTAGCCTACAAATTAAAGTTCATAACATAGGTGCACAGGTCAAGAGACAAAATTGGAGTAATCAAGGTGAAACAGTGACACATTCAATACCGCCTTGAACACTCTTGCCTGCATCTAGCTGATATGGGGTGTAATCATTAGTCGAAACAGTTGCAAAATGAAACAAAAACAAGTTTATAGGACATATTCAGTTAGGTCCCTCCCATTTTCATTCCATTTGCTTTTTTATTTTATTTATTTATTTATTTCACCAGGTAGGCTAGTTGAGAACAAGTTCTCATTTGCAACTGCAACCTGGCCAAGATAAAGCAAAGCAGTGTGACACAGACAACAGAGTTACACATGGAGTAAACAATAAACAAGCCAATAACAAACAAGTCAATGACAGAAGAGAAAAGAAAGTCTATATACAGTGTGCGCAAAAGGCATGAGGAGGTAGGCAATAAATAGGCTATAGGAGCGAATAATTACAATTTAGCAGATTAACACTGGAGTGATAAATGAGCAGATGATGATGTGCAAGTAGAGATACTGGTGTGCAAAAGAGCAGAAAAGTTAAAACAAAAACAGTATGGGGATGAGGTAAGTAGTTGGATGGGCTATTTACAGATGGACTATGTACAGCTGCAGTGATCGGTTAGCTGCTCAGATAGTTGATGTTTAAAGTTGGTGAGGGAAATAAAAGTCTCCAACTTTAGCGATTTTTGCAATTCGTTCCAGTCACTGGCAGCCGAGAACTGGAAGGAAAGGCGGCCAAATGAGGTGTTGGCTTTGGGGATGATCAGTGAGATATACCTGCTGGAACGTGTGCTACGGGTGGGTGTGGTTATCGTGACCAGTGAACTGAGATAAGGTGGAGTTTTACCTAGCATAGACTTATAGATGACCTGGAGCCAGTGGGTCTGGCGACGAATATGTAGTGAGGGCCAGCCGACTAGAGCATACAGGTCGCAGTGGTGGGTGGAAAAAGGTGATTTGGTAACAAAACGGATCACACTGTGATAGCAAACTGGATGCAGGCTGAGTAGAGTGTTGGAAGCTATTTTGTAGATGACATCACCGAAGTCGAGGATCGGTAGGATAGTCAGTTTTACTAGGGTAAGTTTGGCAGCGTGAGTGAAGGAGGCTTTGTTGCGAAATAGAAAGCCGATTCTAGATTTGATTTTGGATTGGAGATGTTTAATATGAGTCTGGAAGGAGGGTTTATAGTCTAGCCAGACACCTAGGTATTTATAGTTGTCCACATATTCTAGGTCGGAACCGTCCAGGATGGTGATGCTAGTCGGACGGGTGCGGGTAGTGAACGGTTGAAAAGCATGCATTTGGTTTTACTAGCGTTTAAGAGCAGTTGGAGGCCACGGAAGGAGTGTTGTATGGCATTGAAGCTCGTTTGGAGGTTAGTAAGCGCAGTGTCCAAGGAAGGGCCAGAAATATACCGAATGGTGTCGTCTGCGTAGAGGTGGATTAGTCCAGCTGTCTTCATCAACCTGGCCAAGGCTTTCGACTCTGTCAATCACCGTATTGTCACAGTACGGTCTTTTATCGATGGCGGTTATGATATCGTTTAGCACCTTGAGTGTGGCTGAGGTGCACCCGTGACCGTCTCGGAAGCCGTGTTGCACAGCAGAGAAGGTACAGTGGGATTCGAAATGGTCAGTGATCTGTTTATTAACTTGGCTTTCGAAGACTTTAGATGGGGAGGGCAGGATGGATATAAGTCTGTAACAGTTTGGGTCTAGGGTGTCACCCCCTTTGAAGAGGGGGATGACCGTGGCAGCTTTCCAATCTTTAGGGATCTCGGACGAAACAAAAGAGGTTGAACAGGCTGGTAATAGGGGTTGCAAAAATGGCGGCGGATAGTTTTAGAAAGAGAGGGTCCAGCTGATTTGTACTGGTCCAGGTTTTGCAGCTCTTTCAGAACATCTGCTGTCTGGATATGGGTGAAGGAGAGGCTGGGGAGGTTTGGGCGAGTAGCTGCAGGGGGGTGGAGCTGTTGGCCGGGGTATGAGTAGCAGGAGGAAGACATGGCCAGCCGTTGAGAAATGTATTGAAATTTTCGATTATCATGGATGTATCAGTGGGGATCGTGTTACTTAACCTCAGTGCAGTGCAGTGGGAAGCTGGGAGGAGGTGCTCTTGTTATCCATGGACTTTACAGTGTCCCACAACTTTTTGGAGTTAGAGCTACAGGATGTGAATTTCTGCTTGAAAAAGCTAGACTTTGCTTTCCTGACTGACTGCGTGTATTGGTTCCTGACTTCCCTGAACAGTTGCATATCGTGGGGACTATTCGATGCTATGGCAGTCCGCCACAGGATGTTTTTGTGCTGGTCAAGGGCAGTCAGGTCTGGAGTGAACCAAGAGCTATATCTGTTCTTAGTTCTGCATTTTTGAACGGGGCATGCTTATCTAAGATGGTGAGGAAATGATTTGAAAGAATGACCAGGCATCCTCGACTGACGGGATGAGGTCAATATCCTTCCAGGATACCCGGGCCAGGTCAATTAGAAAGGACTGCTCGCAGAAGTGTTTTAGGGAGCGTTTGACAGTGATGAGGGGTGGTCGTTTGACCGCGGACCCGTAGCGGATACAGGCAATGAGGCAGTGATCGCTGAGATCCTGATTGAAAACAGCAGCGGCGTATTTGGAGGGCAAGTTGGTCAGGATAATGTCTATGAGGGTGCACATGTTTACAGATTTAGGATTGTACCGGTTGGGCTCCTTTATGATTTGTGTGAGATTGAGGGCATCTAGCTTAGATTGTAGGACTGTGTTAAGCATATCCCAGTTTAGGTCACCTAACAGAATGAAGTCTGAAGCTAGATGGGGGGGGGGGGGGGGGCGATCACTTCACAAATGGTGTTTAGGGCACAGCTAGGAGTGGGGGGGGGGGGGGGGGGGGGGGGGTCGATAGCAGGCGGTAACAGTGAGACTTATTTCTGGAGAGGTTCATTTTTTTAATTAGAAGTTCAAACTGTTATGGCATAGACCTGGAAAGTATGACAGAACTTTGCAGGCTCTCTCTGCAGTACATTGCAACTCCTTCCCCTTTGGCAGTTCCATCTTGATGGAAAATGTTGTAGCTGGGTATGGAAATCTCAGAATTGTTGGTGGCCTTCCTAAGCCAGGATTCAGACACGACAAGGACATCAGGGTTGGCGAAGTGTGCTAAAGCTGTGAGTAAAACAAACTTAGGGAGGAGGCTTCTGATGTTGACATGCATGAAACCAAGGTTTTTTCGATCACAGAAGTCAACAAATGAGGGTGCCTGGGGACACGCGGGGCCTGGGTTTACCTCCACATCACCCGAGGAACAGAGGAGTAGTAGGATGAGGGTACGGCTAAAGCCTATCAAAACTGGTCACCTAGAGAGTTGGGGCCAAAGAATTAAAAGGAGCAGATTTCTGGGCGTGGTAGAATAGATTCAGGGCATAATGTACAGACAGGGGTATGGTGGGGTGCGGGTACAGCGGGGGTAAGCCCAGGCACTGAGTGATAAGAGAGGTTGTATCTCTGGATAAGCTGGTTATAATGGGTGAGATCACCGCATGTGTGGGAGGTGGAACAAAGGAGGTATAATGAGTGGAACTAGGGGCTCCATTGTAAACTAAAACAATGAACTAACCTAAACAACAGTATACAAGGCATATTGACATATGAGAGAGACATACAGCGAGGCATAAAGTAATCACAGGTGTTGATTTTGAGAGCTAGCTAAGACAACAGCTAATCAGCTAAAACAGGGCTTCCATTTAAGAAATGTTTTGCAACAGAATTGGCAGAACAAATACACCCCTGATTACTGTCACACAGTTCACTTTCATAGCAGCCAAATACAGCATCATTACTATGCGCGTTGTACTGTATAATTCCTAATTTCACCTTCGCTTGTAGCCTTCAGAGCACAGTCAAACCGTCATACCATAACAAAACCGCTACACAGCCTATAAAATCGGGACGCAATATTTTTTTCCATGGCAAAAAAAAAAACTACACACTAAGCAGACCAAATTCTTTGGTCCTTTAAAAAACTGCTGTATGTAGAATAGTTTGTTATAGGTTGGAAAATGACTCTGGATGACAATGTTTTCCTAAAGAAGTTAAATCCACTTAGTTTCCTTGCCACAAAACTAATGATATCAAAACTGATATCATCCCAGCCCTAGTTGTAACTATAATAACGTTATAGTCAACCAAATAGAATTTACATGTTAGTAATCCCACAGTCCAATCCAAGTGGACAAATCACACAGTACAGTGTACTACACGCAGTTACAACGGCAGGCCCCGGCGGCAATGAATAAAACCGAAAGCTTACCTTGGCCTCACTTGGAAGAGTTGCAGTGTTGGATAGCCTTAGCCAGCTAGCGAACATAAATAGCATTCTTCTCTGTTTGAGTTATTGTTGAGTAGCTTAAATTAAACTGCATTAGTTGGTAAACTAAAAGGTAAACCAAGAAATATATAGCTAGATCACCCTCTCCGTGCCTCTTCTCCTTAATTTGTTCTAAACTGTTCAACTATCATCTTTGAGTCAACTACTCACCACAATTTACGCACTGTAGTGCTAGATAGCTATAGTTTATGCTTGCTGTACTAGATTCATTCACTGATCTTTTGATTGGATGGACAAGATGTTAATTCATACTGCATTGGGTCTGAATGGCTGGACGACTTCCTAAAGAAGTCATCATAATTACTGTGAAAGTCTACGGAAGGGGAGAACCATGAGCCTACTTGTTGTTTTAAGTCAATGTACCCAGAGGAGGACAGACAATAGCTGTCCTCCAGCTACACCATGGTGCTACCATAGAGGGTGCTGTTGAGGCTACTGTAGAATTGCTTGCAAAACAGTGTGTTTTAATCAATTATTTGGTGACATGTGAAAGTTAATGTTGGGAGGAGTTTCATGGTAGGCTCAGAGGTTGCAGGTGTGTTGGTGTGTGCTGGGCCTGTAGCACAGAGAAGTTGTTATTGTAGAGTTTACTGGCAGCAAAGAAAGGTACGGGGAGAAATATGGAAATGTGACATACTGACTATGTAAATACAGAGCAACAGCTCACACTACAGTACACACACACAGCTCAGTGGAGTGGTCCGATGTAGACGAGACAAGTGCACAAACAATGACTCAATAGTTTAGTTCCTATTGATTAGCATAACCACAGCAAAAATCACAAGATGGGTGACCTATGTTCTATGAAACATGATGTCATTGCATAGAGTATGGAAGTCACAAGTGCTATGCACACAAGTGAGATATCATTATTCTCTTTGCACAGAGGCATAGTGTAAACAATCCTATGGTGAAAAGCACAGTAAGTCCAGTGTCGTGACTGGTGTCCTGACAGCATCTACTTTCTACTAGCCTTAGCCTAACTGAGTGAGGAGAACTGAACATGGACCCTCCCTTGCAGAGCAGAGTGGAAGTTTGAGGTATTGTGCTCTGTTTGGAGTGTTGGCGGTTCTAAAGCAGGGCCCAGACAGACTGTATCTGGCGCAGACAGACTGTATCTAAATTGCTGCAGTCAGACAAGGCCCAGCTGTCACGGTGTTGTCTGCTGCCGCTCTCCTACAGTCCCTTGCAGCAGGAACCAGGAAGTGGGCTACAATTAGTGCTAGCGCAGTGAGACACGATGTGCCCTGAGATAGGGAGCCAGGCTGCTCAGGCTGCTCTGAGTCTTAAAAGCCCTTCTGTTCTTTTCATGTCTGCACTAATCCTGTGTCCCGGTGCCCCAGCAGCACTGCAGAGCAGAGAGAACAGACAAATGGCACAACGTGGTATCATGAGTCGCATGGCACTTCCACGACAGGACCAGGTCAGCACCCCTACCACAGAGAAGACAGGTGACTCAATATCTCACATGGCAATTTCTCTGGCCAAATGCATTTTAAAATGCTGTCCCCATTACACCATTCAGTGCTGGCGAGCTTCCCTCAGGCTTGGTGTTTGTCAAAGTCTACATAAAAAGGCACCACAAGGGACACACTATACTAACAATTGGGTCAGTTTCCATCCAAAAATAGAATACACAAGCCTTTGATTGTGGGGAATACACAAAGGTAAAAGTGGAACAAGTGCAACAGTGAGAAGAGAATGATGATATTTGAGTGAAGTGATCAGCCTAGATCTGGATTCCTCTGTTTAAGACGAACAGAGCCGATACAATATGTTTTGCGATTAAATAGTGCGATTTGATTTCCAAACATATTGCTCACTGCAGCAGATAAACAAGATAAAGTTTTAATCTGTCATGGAAATACAAGTGCTGAAAAGATTTTGGCTCCCCATTTTAAAATAATATGGAGAACAAGCTACAGGATTCAACATACCAGAGTTTGAGGAGGTACAGCCGACTAGCTTTACCTAGCAAAAAAAATAATATATACACTGCTCAAAAAAATAAAGGGAACACTAAAATAACACATCCTAGATCTGAATGAAATATTCTTATTAAAATACTTTTTTCTTTACATAGTTGAATGTGCTGACAACAAAAATCACACAAATTAAATCAATGGAAATCCAATTTATCAACCCATGGAGGTCTGGATTTGGAGTCACACTCAAAATTAAAGTGGAAAACCACACTACAGGCGGATCCAACTTTGATGTAATGTCCTTAAAACAAGTCAAAATGAGGCTCAGTAGTGTTAGTGGCCTCCACGTGCCTGTATGACCTCCCTACAACGTCTGGGCATGCTCCTGATGAGGTGGCGGATGGTCTCCTGAGGGATCTCCTCCCAGACCTGGACTAAAGCATCCGCCAACTCCTGGACAGTCTGTGGTGCAACGTGGCGTTGGTGGATGGAGCGAGACATGATGTCCCAGATGTGCTCAATTGGATTCAGGTCTGGGGAACGGGCGGGCCAGTCCATAGCATCAATGCCTTCCTCTTGCAGGAACTGCTGACACACTCCAGCCACATGAGGTCTAGCATTGTCTTGCATTAGGAGGAACCCAGGGCCAACCGCACCAGCATATGGTCTCACAAGGGGTCTGAGGATCTCATCTCGGTACCTAATGGCAGTCAGGCTACCTCTGGCGAGCACATGGAGGGCTGTGCGGCCCCCCAAAGAAATGCCACCCCACACCATGACTGACCCACTGCCAAACCGGTCATGCTGGAGGATGTTGCAGGCAGCAGAACGTTCTCCACGGCGTCTCCAGACTCTGTCACATGTGCTCAGTGTGAACCTGCTTTCATCTGTGAAGAGCACAGGGCGCCAGTGGCGAATTTGCCAATCTTGGTGTTCTCTGGCAAATGCCAAACGTCCTGCACGGTGTTGGGCTGTAAGCACAACCCCCACCTGTGGTCATCTGGCCCTCATACCACCCTCATGGAGTCTGTTTCTGACTGTTTGAGCAGACACATGCACATTTGTGGCCTGCTGGAGGTCATTTTGCAGGGCTGTGGCAGTGCTCCTCCTTGCACAAAGGCGGAGGTAGCGGTCCTGCTGCTGGGTTGTTGCCCTCCTACGGCCTCCTCCACGTCTCCTGATGTACTGGCCTGTCTCCTGGTAGCGCCGCCATGCTCTGGACACTACGCTGACAGACACAGCAAACCTTCTTGCCACAGCTCGCATTGATGTGCCATCCTGGATGAGCTGCACTACCTGAGCCACTAGTGTGGGTTGTAGACTCCGTCTCATGCTACCACTAGAGTGAAAGCACCGCCATCATTCAAGTGACCAAAACATCAGCCAGGAAGCATAGGAACTGAGAAGTGGTCTGTGGTCCCCACCTGCAGAACTACTCCTTTATTGGGGGTGTCTTGCTAATTGACTATAATTTCCACTTGTTTGTTGTCTATTCCATTTGCACAACAGCATGTGAAATTTATTGTCAATCAGTGTTGCTTCCTAAGTGGACAGTTTGATTTCACAGAAGTGTGATTGACTTAGAGTTCATTGTGTTGTTTAAGTGTTCCCTTTATTTTTTTGAGCAGTATATATATATATATATATATATATATATATAGCCTAGGCTATATACAGTTGAAGTCAGAAGTTTACATACACTTAGGTTGGAGTCATTAAAACTTGTTTTTCAACCACACTTTCTTGTTAACAAACTATAGTTTTGGCAAGTTGGTTAGGACATCTACTTTGTGCATGACACAAGTAATTTTTCCAACAATTGTTTACAGATTATTTCACTTATAATTCACTGTATCACAATTTGTGGGTCAGAAGTTTACATACACTAAGTTGACTTTAAATAGCTTGGAAATTTCCAGAAAATCATGTTAAGGCTTTAGAAGCTTCTGATAGGCCAATTGACATCATTTGAGTGATTTGGAGGTGTCCATGTGGATGTATTTTAAGGCCTACCTTCCAACTCAGTGCCTTTTTGCTTGACATCATGGAAAAATCTAAAGAAATCAGCCAAGACCTCAGACAAAAAAAATTGTAGACCTCCACAAGGTTGGTTCATCATTGGGAGCAATTTCCACACGCCTGAAGGTACCACGTTTATCTGTACAAACAATAGTACGCAAGTATAAACATCATGGACCACGCAACTATCATACCACTCAGGAATGAGACGCGTTCTGTCTCCTAGAGATGAACGTACTTTGGTGCGAAAGGGAATATCAATCCCAGAACAGTAGCAAAGGACCTTTTGAAGATGCTGAAGGGAACAGGTTCAAAAGTATCTATATCCACAGTAAAACTAGTTCTATATCGAAATAACCTGAAAGGCAGCTCAGCAAGGAAGAAGCCACTGCTCCAAAACCACCATAAAAAAAGCCAGACTACAGTTTGCAACTGCACATGGGGACAAAGATCATACTTTTTGGAGAAATGTCCTCTGGTCTGATGAAACAAAAATAGAACTGTTTTGCCATAATGACCATCGTTATATTTGGAGGAAAAAGGGGGAGGCTTGCAAGCCGAAGAACACTATCCCAACCGTGAAGCACGGGGGTAGCAGCACCATGTTGTGGGTGTGCTTTGCTGCAGGAGGGACTAGTGCACTTCACAAAATAGATGGTATCATGAGGAAAGAAAATTATGTGGATATATTGAAGCAACATCAGTCAGGAAGCTAAAGCTTGGTCGCAAATGGGTCTTCCAAATGGACAATGACCCCAAGCATTCTTCCAAAGTTGTGGCAAAATGGCTTAAGGACTAGAGGTCGACCGATTAATCGGAATGGACGATTAATTAGGGCCAATTTCAAGTTTACATAACAATCGGAAATCTGTATTTTTGGACACTGATTTGGTCGATATTTATTTTATTTTTTAAAAACCATTATTTAATCTTTATTTAACTAGGCAAGTCAGTTAAGAACACATTCTTACATTCAATGACGTCCTAGGAACGGTGGGTTAACTGCCTTGTTCAGGGGAAGAACGCCAGATTTGTACCTTTTCAGCTCAGGGATTCAATCTTGCAACCTTACAGATAACTAGTCCAACGCTCTAACCACCTGCCTCTCGTTGCTCTCCACAAGGAGACTGCCTGTACGCGAATGCAGTAGAAGCCAAGGTAAGTTGCTAGCTAGCATTAAACTTATCTTATAAAAAAAACAATCATAAATCACTAGTTATAACTACACATGGTTGATGATATTACTAGTTTATCTAGCGTGTCCTGTGTTGCATATAAATCGATGCGGTGCGTATTCGCGAAAAAGGACTGTCGTTGCTCCAATGTGTACCTAACCATAAACATCAATGCCTTCCTTAAAATCAAAACACAGAAGTATATTTTTTTAAACCTGCATATTTAGCTAAAAGAAATCCAGGTTAGCAGGCAATATTAACCAGGTGAAATTGTGTCATTTCTCTTGCGTTCATTGCACGAAGAGTCAAGGTATATGCAACAGTTTGGGCCGCCTAATTCGCCAGAATTTTAGGTAATTATGACATAACATTGAAGGTTGTGCAACGCAACAGGAATATTTAGATTTATGGATGCCACCCGTTAGATAAAATACAGAACGGTTCCGTATTTCACTGAAAGACTAAACATCTTGTTTTCGAGATGATAGTTTCCAGATTCGACCATATTAAATGACCTAAGGCTCGTATTTCTGTGTGTTATGTTATAATTAAGTCTATGATTTGATAGAGCAGTCTGACTGAGCGATGGTAGGCACCAGCAGGCTCGTAAGCATTCATTCAAACAGCACTTTCATGCCTTTTGCCAGCAGCTCTTCGCAATGCTTCAAGCATTGCGCTGTTTATGACTTCAAGCCCATCAACTCCCGAGATTAGGCTGGTGTAACCGATGTGAAATGGCTAGCTAGTTAGCGGGGTGACCGCTAAAAGTGTTTCAAACGTGACTTGCTCTGAGACTTGGAGTGGTTGTTCCCCTTGCTCTGCATGGGGGGTGGCTGTTGTCAATGTGTTCCTGGTTCGAGCCCAGGTAGGGGCGAGGAGAGGGACGGAAGCTATACTGTTACACTGGCAATACTAAAGTGCCTATAAGAACATCCAATAGTCAAAAGGTATATGAAATACAAAATTGTATAGAGAGAAATAGTCCTATAATAACTACAACCTAAAACTTCTTAAGTGGGAATATTGAAGACTCATGTTAAAAGGAACCACCAGCTTTCATATGTTCTCATGTTCTGAGCAAGGAACTTAAACGCTAACTTTCTTACATGGCACATATTGCACTTTTACTTTCTTCTCCAACACTTTGTTTTTGCATTATTTAAACCAAATTGAACATGTTTCATTATTTATTTGAGGCTAAATTGATTTTATTGATTCATTATATTAAGTTAAAATAAGTGTTTATTCAGTATTGCTGTAATTGTCATTATTACAAATAATATTTTATTTTATATAAATCGGAATCTGCTTTTTTTAGTCCTCCAATAATCGCTATCGGTATTGAAAAATCATAATCGGTCAACCTCTATTAAGGACAAAGTCACGCTATTGGAGTGACCATCACAAAGCCCTGACCTCAATTCTATAGAACATTTGTGGGCAGAACTGAAAAAGCATGTGTGAGCAAGGAGGCCTACAAACCTAACTCAGTTACACCAGCTTTGTCAGGAGGAATGGGCCAACATTCACCTAACTTATTGTGGGAAGCTTGTGGAAGGCTACCCGAAAGTTAAACAATTTAAAAAGGGCAATGCTACCAAATACTAATTGAGTAAATGTAAACTTCTGACCCACTGGGAATGTGATGAAAGAAATAAAAGCTGAAATAATTCTCAATTTCTGACATTTCACATTCTTAAAATAAAGTGGTGATCCTAACTGACCTAAGACAGGGAATTTTTACTCAGATAAACTCAGTTTCTCACAATTCCTGACATTTTAAGTGTATTTGGCTAAGGTGTATGTAAACTTCCGACTTCAACTGTACACACACACCTGGAGTCAAACTATCAATATAATCCAAAATATTGTGATGTGCAACTGTATCTCCCCCCCCCCTAATAAATTCCCCATCCTCTTATCCATTTGTAGAAAAACATGGTGTAGAGTATGTAAGAAATTCTCACATGAAAGACAGGAAGGCAGCAGTATGCACTTGAATAAAGTACAGTATGTCATGCAGAAGAAATGGAGGGTGTTGATCTGAGTGAATGTGTAGCCTATTTTGACAGCACAGTAATAGAAGGTGAAAGGCAGCAAGAATCCCCTTCCCTTCAGAAGCTGCTGTTAGCAGCAGAGCCACAGCAGCTCTCTTAGCTGTGGTCTCAATCTCAGCACAGCAGGTAATTTGGTAATCTCGTGCTATTTATAGCCTATGCATATCCAGGCAAATTGAGACTGCATTCACTTTCATAATTGCATACATTAGTTGTGTGTGTGTGTGTGTGTGTGTGTGTGTGTGTGTGTGTGTGTACATACATATGAGGGGATTTTCTCCGCCACAGGATGTCAGAGATGCCACAAAGGAAATTCTGGGGAAGGTGAGCAGACGGCTAGAAAAGAGGGAGGGGGTAGAACCTCTAGTTGTCAAGCAGCATGGAGGCAGAGGGGATGAGTGTATTGGAGTGATGAAGGAGTCCCTTGAACAGACACAAATCAAGACAGAAGGAGCTTGAGCCATGAAAGGGGATTTGGGAGGCTGAGACAGTGTGAGAGTGAGTGAGAGTGTGAGAGAGAAATGACTGTGCTCGGTCCTGACAGCAGGTTACCAGCACTAGCAGCAAAATAGACTGTTGCAGTGTCTTAAATACGCAGAGAAGCAGTCTGCCTGCCTCAGTCAATGTGCCTCATTTCACTGCACAGCTCCCCACTCAATCTACAGGAGAAGTCAGAGTAATAGATGACAAAGAGCCTCATCACACACAGCAATGAAAGGGTTCAGCATCAGCAGGGTCCTGGTACAACAACGCAAATCACTCATCTCCAACTGACAGACTGTGGCAGGGGAGAGTAAGGGAAGAAGAGTGACAGGAAATACAGAGGAGAGAACAAAGGAAGTGAGGGAGATGTCCATAGAGAAGAGGTTGTTGGGTGAAGGGCTATCCCGTGCTGCTGTGGTAAAGGCTTCAGGGCTGCAGTGACAGTGAGTCCTTTACATTTTAGTAATTTAGCAGAAGCTCTTATCCAGAGAGACTTACAGTAGTGAGTGCATACAATGTCATACTTTTCCGTACTGGTCCCGTGAGAGTTGTTTCACTCGGACACTAAACATGAATAATGGAGCCACACCCCGCGGCCATCGGACCCTACTGTACACCAGCCAGCACTGCGAATAATCACACACACACAGCTAGCCTGTGAATAATAAACACAGACTTACATTAGCATCCTCCACAGAGACTCACATGCAAGCTCAAACAGAGAGTGGAATTGAATTCTCTTCCTCATATATCCTCTAAAGATATAGGCTAGGCTCCTGATGAGACAAAAAAGGCAATTGTGGTAGGCTACAATTCATGAATATCTTCTGATATTATCTTTGTCTCACAGAAACAGATTGTCAATAAAGATATTCAACAAATGAAAAGCAGAATAAATAAACATCCTTCATTGTAATGAAGGCAATGAATTCTTGATAGGGAAATGAAAATGATCATATGGTACAGACATTAGGGTTTAGTGAGTGCAAGACTGCAAGTCCTCGAGCTCCAGGTCAGGACAGTGTGCTGAAGGGTGTTATAGCTCCTCTAGTCTCTACATATGGCCTAGATTCACCCAGCACACATCAAGTCAGATCACACAACATTAGAGGTTGACCGATTAATCGGAATGGCCGATTAATTAGGGCCGATTTCAAGTTTTCATAACAATCGGAAATTGGTATTTTTGGGCGCTAATTTTTTTCATCCTTAAATATATATATATATTTTTTTTTTACCCCTTTTTCCTCTCCAATTTCGTGGTATCCAATTTTTTTAGTAGCTACTATCTTTTTTTATAATACCTTTAACTAGCCAAGTCAGTTAAGAACACATTCTTACTTTCAATGACGTCCTAGGAACGGTGGGTTAACTGCCTTGTTCAGGGGCAGAATGACAGATTTTCACCTTGTCAGCTCGGGGGATCCAATCTTGCAACCTTACCGATAACTAGTCCAACGCTCTAACCACCTGCCTCTCGTTGCTCTCCACAAGGAGACTGCCTGTACGCGAATGCAGTAGAAGCCAAGGTAAGTTGCTAGCTAGCATTAAAATTATCTTATAAAAAAAACAATCATAATCACTAGTTATAACTACACATGGTTGATGATATTACTAGTTTATCTAGCGTGTCCTGTGTTGCATATAAATCGATGCGGTGCGTATTCGCGAAAAAGGACTGTCGTTGCTCCAATGTGTACCTAACCATAAACATCAATGCCTTCCTTAAAATCAAAACACAGAAGTATATTTTTTTAAACCTGCATATTTAGCTAAAAGAAATCCAGGTTAGCAGGCAATATTAACCAGGTGAAATTGTGTCATTTCTCTTGCGTTCATTGCACGAAGAGTCAAGGTATATGCAACAGTTTGGGCCGCCTAATTCGCCAGAATTTTAGGTAATTATGACATAACATTGAAGGTTGTGCAACGCAACAGGAATATTTAGATTTATGGATGCCACCCGTTAGATAAAATACAGAACGGTTCCGTATTTCACTGAAAGACTAAACATCTTGTTTTCGAGATGATAGTTTCCAGATTCGACCATATTAAATGACCTAAGGCTCGTATTTCTGTGTGTTATGTTATAATTAAGTCTATGATTTGATAGAGCAGTCTGACTGAGCGATGGTAGGCACCAGCAGGCTCGTAAGCATTCATTCAAACAGCACTTTCATGCCTTTTGCCAGCAGCTCTTCGCAATGCTTCAAGCATTGCGCTGTTTATGACTTCAAGCCTATCAACTCCCGAGATTAGGCTGGTGTCACCGATGTGAAATGACTAGCTAGTTAACGGGGTGACCGCTAAAAGTGTTTCAAACGTGACTTGCTCTGAGACTTGGAGTGGTTGTTCCCCTTGCTCTGCATGGGGGGTGGCTGTTGTCAATGTGTTCCTGGTTCGAGCCCAGGTAGGGGCGAGGAGAGGGACGGAAGCTATACTGTTACACTGGCAATACTAAAGTGCCTATAAGAACATCCAATAGTCAAAAGGTATATGAAATACAAAATTGTATAGAGAGAAATAGTCCTATAATAACTACAACCTAAAACTTCTTAAGTGGGAATATTGAAGACTCATGTTAAAAGGAACCACCAGCTTTCATATGTTCTCATGTTCTGAGCAAGGAACTTAAACGCTAACTTTCTTACATGGCACATATTGCACTTTTACTTTCTTCTCCAACACTTTGTTTTTGCATTATTTCAACCAAATTGAACATGTTTCATTATTGAGGCTAAATTGATTTTTATTGATTTAAAATAAGTGTTCATAAGTGTTCATTCAGTATTGGTGTAATTGTCATTATTACAAATGAATAAATAAAAAAATGTAAATTAATTGGTGAATTTTATTGTATTTTAAAAATCGGCGGATTAATCGGTATCGGCTTTTTTTGGTCCTCCAAGAAACGGCATCGGCGTTGAGAAATCATAAATCGGTCGACCTCTACTCAACATACTGTCACACAGCCAGAAAGATGTAGCCAGAACAGACACGCTGGCATCATATACTTTTGTATTCAGTTCTTTTCTTAAGGACTTTGTATGAGCGAAGCTGTTTAGAGCTCATCTCAGAGGCTTTAGGAGTAGTTAACCATTCATCATTACTGATAGAAAGAATCCTTCTCTCAATGACATTATTATACCACACAGGGATGCCTGCTGTCCGTCTCCCCCTCTCACATAGGTGCCAAGAAGCCAAGCAACGTGTGGACAAGTCTTCATTAGAATCTCAAGCAACCAACATTAACACATTTAACAAAATGAGGGCAAGAAAGCAAGCAGATGTCTCAATGGTGTGAAGACAGGTAGGGTTGGAGAGAACTTAACACATGTCCAACAGCGCTAAATTGAAAGCCATCTTATCCTACGCCCACTGAATGCATTATAAAGTGACTAGAGTGGCAGGCAGAATTGATCCCATTAAGAGGAGTGTGAAGAGAGAAGTGGGATAGGCTACATGAGAGATTCCCCTGTTGGCCTCTTTTTGTCAAGATGCCTCTTTTTGTCTGACCTGCATAAAAAGAGGCCATCAGAGATAAGGGGTGTGTGTGCGTGTGATAATCTATGAGATCATAGGCCTAGTGAGAGATGCTTAGAGAGGATTTCTGCAAAGTAAACTGCAAATGCTTGCAGAGGCAGCAGTTGCGGGGAGCCCTGTGGAGCAGAGAGCAGAGAGCATAGAGACAAGGCCAACAGGTTGTTTATGACTGTACAATAGCCTCACATACTGGGGGTGAAGATGACCAGTGTTTGTGCATGAGCTTGACACTTAAATACAGGCCATTGGCATTTCCATGTCTATGATGGAACCATAGCTAGACTGTTGTTAGCTTTGTAATGCATGACAGCTCAAGGCAAATAATTGCACTGCGGTTAGATCAAATTATTCACATACACATGGATGGGAGATGTTATTGCAAGTGTAGCGAAATGCTTATGCTTCTAGATCCGACAGCGCAGCAGTATCCAACAGGTAATATCAATCATTGCACAACAAAACCTAATACACACAATCTAGTAAAGGAATGGGATAAGAATATAAAAATATATGGACGAGCAGTGACAGATCGGCTAAGATGCAATAGATAGTGTAGGATACAGTATATACGAGATATGTAAACATTCTTAAATTGGCGTTATTAACGTGACTAGTGTTCCATTTATTAAAGAGGACAATGATATTAAGTCTAAGTAGGCAGCCGCCACTCTGTGCTAGTGATGACTGTTTAACAATCTGATGGCTTGAGATTGAATAACAGCTTCCATCTCTGTCTGTACTGACCTCGCCTTCTGGATGGAAGCGGGGTGAACAGGCAGTGGCTCGGGTGGTTATTGTCCTTGATTATCTTTTTTGCCTTCCTGTGACATCGGGTGTTGTAGGTGTCCTGGAGGGTAGGTAGTTTGCCCTCTGTGATGCGTTGTGCAGACTGCGCCACCCTCCGGAGAGCCTTGCGGTTGTGGGCGGTGCAGTTGCCGTACCAGGCGGTGATACAGCCCGACAGGATGCTCTCAATTGTGCACCTATAAAAGTTAGTGAGGGTGTTCAGTGACATTTTTTTTCAGCCTCCTGAGGATGAAGAGGTCGCCGCTGTGCCTTCTTCACCACACTGTGTGTGTGTGGACCATTTCTGTTTGTCTGTGATATGTACACCGAGGAACTTGGAAGCTTTCCACCTTCTCCACTGGGGTCCCGCTGATGTGGATAGGGAGGTGCTCCCTATCCTAGTACAGGAGGGGGATGAGAATGCACCCTTGTGGGGCCCCAGTGTTGAGGATAAGCAAAGTGGAGGTGTTGTTTCCTACCTTCACCACCTGGGGGCTGCCCGTCAGAAAGTCCAGGGTCGAGAACCAGGGTCTCAAGCTTAATGATGAGTTTGGAGGATACTATGGTGTTGAATGCTGAGCTGTAGTCAATGAACAGCATTCTTACATAGATATTCCTCTTGTCCAGATAGGATAGGGCAGTATGCGTGTAATGGCGATTGCATCATCTGTGGACCTATTGGGGCGGTAAGCAAATTGAAGTGGGTCTAGGGTGACATGGTCCTTGAATAGTCTCAAAGACAGGAGTGCTACGAGGCGAAAGTCATATCTCTACTACTCTCTCCCCTCTTTTCAAACATAAGAAAACGGGAGGGGCGCCTACCTGAATAGAAACTAGTTTTCGGGGCAAAACATTTAACTGTTTGGACAAACGATAACACCCCAGCCAGGTCAGGCCCAGCAGAGGTCAAAGTCCAGGGAAACATGAGCCATGGAGTGGGAATAAAGAGTAGCATCGCATGGCAGAGGTTAGGGTGCTGGTAACCCTAGCCTACACAAATGTAGGATTAATTTAGGATAACCCTAAATCACAATATTGATCCATAGGTGAAAGGGATCTGGGTACATCCCACTGTGAGGACCTCTAATGCACTGTTCCATCTGAAACCATTCAACTAAGATACATGAAGGCAGGAGCTACTCCTGAAGCATTTAAACAAAATCTCACTGCCGAGTGGTACTTATGACACTAGGCCTTTCCTTCTCTTGCTAGAACAAAAGTGGTACCTGCAACAAACCTACGGATTCTACTTTTAGGATCGCAATGCTCGTCAGTGGCCAACAACTCGACTTTCGTGCTCTTTTTGTCCACATTTTTTTTTGCCCCTTTTCGTGGTATCCAATTGTTGGTAATTACTATCTTGTCTCATCGCTACAACTCCCTTAAGGGCTCGGGAGAGACGAAGGTCGAAAGCTATGCGTCCTCCGAAACACAACAACCAAGCCGCACTGCTTCTTAACACAGCGCACCGCCAACCCGGAAGCCAGCCGCACCAATGTCTCGGAGGAAACCCTGTGCATCTGGCTACCTTGGTTAGCGCGCACTGCGCCCGGCACGCCACAGGAGTAGCTGGTGCGCGATGAGACAAGGATATCCCTACCGGCCAAACCCTCCCTAACCCGGACGACGTTAGGCCAATTGTGCGTCGCCCCACGGACCTCCCAGAGTCGGCCTAACATCCCAGAGCCTAACATCCCAGAGTCTCTGGTGGCACAGCTGTGCTCTTTGATTGGCTCAAACTCCACATGGGGAGCCAAAAAAATAAAAAATAAAAATTGCATTTTCACCATACATCTACAGATGAGCCAGTCACACTTAAAATGCAATGTAGGCGAAAGGATTTTAGCTAGCTAAGTGCACAGACGCAATGCACAAAACACTATCTACTTCCTCCAAGCTAGCTAACCACTGTAGCTAGTATTGACATAATTAAATCACAATGGATTAGCTACTCTATTAAAAACGGCTGCCCGTGTTAGCTAGCTAAGGACACTGCACTGTTGTGCTAGCTAGCGAATATGCTAACATTAACTAGCTAAACATTTGGCTATGGGCTGGCACTGGCAGTATGGGATTATGGAGAAAAAAAAGCAACATTAGCGCAGATAGCTTGGAATCTAGACCCTAAGCACGGATAGGCATTGCCAAATAACGCTACTGCAACCTTCTGGTTTAGAGTATTTTAACAAGGCTGAGTGGCTGACGAATTCCAAGGTCTTTGCTGTGTGAACACAAAAAAAGGGATTGACCGCCGACCCTCTGTTCAGAGGTACTAAGTACTGTCGGCAGGCAAACGTTTGACAATCCTACCAGTGTGTGAGAGCTTTAATACTCACCCAAACTCTACCCGAGTCCCTGCCTCACCACAATGAGGTTAATGCTGCAAAACAAACCAACCAACACCTAACACGGTCAGAACATGCAGAATGACTGTCTGGCACATTATAACATTCCCCAGAGGCTCAGAGGAGTTGGTTGGAGAGGAACTAGCGACAGCAGGGGTTTATTTTCCCCAAAGCTAACCCTGATATAGTAACGCAAAGGCCTGGAGAGATGCAACAGCTAGGCAGCCTGTCAGCAGAATGCTGTGTGTGTGTGTAAAGAGCAGAGCAGCACTGTTCAGACTGGACATCAGCTCTCCATCCCAGCTAGATGGCCTGTCCAATAACAGACATAAACCACTACAAGAGCAGTGTCTGACAGTTAACTAACTTCCTGAAGCTACTATTCTTAGACACAGGAAACTGAATTGGCATACTCAAAATTGAAGACGTTCCAGGAGTTGAGTGTGAAGTAGTAACAATTACTGCAAAAATTAATTATAGCTATTTATGCAGTGTTAATGACACTGCTAGTTGACACTCTCAGTACCCCAGTCAAGGACTGAAGAGAGCATTGAGAGAATTAAACTAGTACTGCTTGTCTTAGTAATAAGGGTGATAACACAACATGGCTGTACGGTGGAAGGCTTTCACAAAGAACATGACCAGCCCCCCACCATAGCGGAGTAGTCTGAAAGAGAGACTGCAGACAAGCACATCACTAAGCATGCTCAGACTACCAGAGCAATCATCCTCCTTAAGTATCAATCAATAGCTGATGCAAGTTCCTCTCCTTTTCCAGAAACCGTTCTCAAGTGTGAGCTCTTGTCTTGGTACATCTTGATTGGCCAGCTAGCCATTGGATGAAAGCTGCCTTTGGCCTGATTGAACTGCTGTTGAGTCAAACGTGCTACATCAAGTTCAGAGGTGACTTGCAAGCTGATAAAATCCTTGAAATCATCTGCTTTCAGGAAGTAAACCTAGCATATAACCTGCAAAATTATCAAAGAGCTCAAAGAGGGTGTCTGGTAAAACTGTTAAAAGAGTTCATAAATCTAGACACTTGTAAGTGTCTACTGATCAATTGTTGAGAATTCCTCCGTCTTTGATGCTGGTTGTTATTTGAAGTTCGCTTGTACAAGTTGGCCTAAATTCCATCAAACAGCAGATGATAGTAGATGGCTTCCCTACTGAGACAGATGTATCATCTAGGACTTATCCCGTGTTCCATACAAACAGGTCAGTCTGTCAAGAACAATGTAGATAGGCTATGAGTCTACCCCCCACGGCCCCACCAGTTACATAACAACCAACATAATTATCTCCCTTTCATTGAGGGCTCAAAATCCAAAGTTAGGCATCTACAATAGAGCTGCTCCTACCTAGGGAAGTGCGGGGAAAGCAGGGGAAACCACAGGCTAAAATACAGGACAGGCAAGCAGCATACATCTCTTCCCTGCAGTGACTTCACAACACTTCCTGCTAACTAGGTGACCACAGGGCCAGAACAACCTCAGCCCTGTGTGGACAAGACAATGAGGGTCACATATGAATACCACATCCCCAACAGAAATAGGCCAAACAGGTAAAGCCCCCAGTCCACAGCAATTTGACAAAATACTTGTGCACACTCAATATGGCTGAGGTGCAGGCTAGGCCTAGCTACTGACATGACATTTCTATGATATGCCCGCTCCCAGATTAAATGTCACGATCAGAATCTATGATACCAAACAACGGTCAGTCCGTCATCCACCATCAATTTAACAGTCAGCCAGTCAGGTTAGCCAGCCACAGCCAGTCAGGTTAGCCAGCCACAGCCAGTCAGGTTAGCCAGCCACAGCCAGCCAAATATGTAACAAAGTGTCTTGATGTGAGCTCTTCTGCATGGCTCAGTCTGTAGGAGGAAGTGACCTTCTGTTCCCATCGGCGCAACATTTATCTTTTTCTCATTAATTCAAATCAGCTCCCACAAACACAAAACCCTGACTGATGCCTTCCAAAGCCCAACATTTGAATAATTAACCATGGCCACCTGACCGTTCGCACAACAGGGGGTTGTGCAATTGTGTTCTAAAAGAGGCTGAAAACATAAGAGTAAGGCAACAAGGGATAGATGGCATTCAGTGACTGAGCTTCAATCACCTCTCCTGTAAATCTGTGTCTACTATATTGAGCTGTGGAATGTCTCTCGGTGTGGTCTTTAAATCATCACTTGAGAGTGATTACTGAGATAAAAAAAGGTTTGGGTTGCAGCAGGTCTCAGACATGGCAGGCAGCGCTGCTGTCGACTTGTCAAGTTAACAATGTCACCCTTCTCGGTGACACACACTGCGGTCGGCCTGGGAAGGCAACAGTTACTGAAAGTAGTGGTGTAAATGTGATTCTTAGTCAGTAAACCTGTGAGTGTGTTAAAACGACAACCACATTCTACCGAAATCTGTGTAGAACCTTTTATAGAAGTAAAGAAGATGTGTGCTTTTACACACCAATGCAAACACTCAATTAGACAAATAACACCTTAGGCAGTTATTCTAATCTGGGTTTTGGGTCAGATTGGTGTAAAATGATTCTCAGCAGGGAGCGAATGTCTCACTGGGTCTCAGTGTGTGTGTGTCAGGCCAGCAGCTGTGCTCTCCTTAGAAGTGTGAGGGTCCCTGTGGCTGTCCAGCAGGCCCAGTAGCAGGAAATACATGCACCTCTCAATGAGCAGCCTGCCTAGCCAGCCGCTGCCCAGATGGAGATGCTCGCCCACTGTGTTTGTGCCTCAGACCGCCACCACAATGCCCCCTTTCTGCTGGGCGGTAGGCAGGGCCGGAGGGGTCTCTTGCCCTCCATGTGGGCCCCAACACAACACTGCTCCTTCCTTCCACAGCTGCTGAACAGAGAGAAGGAGACATAGGAGCACCAGAGGGAGAGAAGAGAGAGCAGGGCTAATATGGCTCTCTGCCACCTCTACTCCCATGTTACATAGAGACCACAGTGCCAGGGTTGTTTTAATGACATATAATAATATGAAGCTGAACGGCTACAAGGCCAGCCTCTTTGAAAGCTGCACACTGACTGCACTGTGTGAAAATAATTATAGTGCATTGTGTTACACTTATGGTGGTGCTACTAAAACATGTTGTTAGTATGACATGGTTCTGATTGGATAAGTTAAATGGATCCTAGCATGATCCACCACATACAGAAGCCAGGGGTCAGAGTGCATGTCAACAAACACCATCTAGGCATAGGCTATTTCTCTCACCATCTTACTGCTAGATATTCAAGAAACAGAATGTAGCTCAAATGTATGCCCCAGATGTGCCTTGTTGAACGAGACAGCAGGGAGTGTGGGGCAATTTCTTTCCTTCCCGGCCCCTAACAACCCGCACAGGCACTGCTCAGACACAAACAACTAACCAACTCATTAACCTCAAAACTACATTTCTCCTCTAAAAACAACTATGCCAAGCCAACTTAAACTGACTGAGGATGATGGAGGTAAAAGGGAATAAAAACAGGAACATCTAGGTACGCTAGTCTAGTGCCCACCAGATCATCTTAATGCCACTTTCAATTGAGGACTACACAAATCTACAAACAAAAACCAACATGCATTCCAGAGGAAAAAAAAAAACATTTGGGAGGAGAAAGAAATAGAAAGTGGCAACTGTTTAAAAGTCAGGGTCCTTGGCCTGTTGGCCAGGCTTAAGATGTCTAATGAGAGAGTGTACAGCAGACCGAGAGGAGCCATTACCTCCCTTCCTGCTGAGTGTGTAAGCTGAGCTCTGAGATACTAAATACTTCATAGAGACAAGGGGGAGCAGAAATGAGCTCCAGCTGACACCTCGTCTTCTTCAGCCTGCCATGCTCAGTGGCTAATGCAATCTACCATCAGTCAATCCATCAGTCGATCAATACTGCAGTGTGAGCTATTAACAAAGAGCAGAGGAAGGTGTATTGATGGTTTGGTGTGGTCATGCATTCCGTACCTGCATGGGTCTGCCTCAGTAGATGGGGTCTGTCGCTATCTCACTAGATAACCATGGTGCATGAATACTGGAGCAAAGCGAAAGATAGACAGGTTGGTTGTTTTGGAACAAAACCAAGGAGTGTGCAAAACAGACAGGGTTGGCTTAGACTGTGGACAACGTGTATATTGTGTCCAAGGTTAATAAAATAAAATTACATCATGAGCACTTGACTCTCAAATAGATTGTTACAGTTGCTGGTTAGCTAGCTAGCGAATTTCAACCATATTAACACTGACATAAAATTATTTAAAACACCTCAAAACAAGACATGGTATCAATAAGTCTTCAAATGAGCCACTTATAATTCCCAAATGGTAGTTTGCTTGCAAGAATGACAATCTGGCTATCCAGAATCACAACACGCCGAGTTCTGCCCCATGGAAGAACTCGCATCATTTTCATGACGTTGTCAGCTAACCTATCTATTCAGCAACTCTTGGTAACAAAATGGAAGTTTGCTTGCAAACTTCTTAAACAGTGCCTTTTGACAACTGCCTTCATCAGGGTATCAGTAGATGGTCTGCTTGCCTTTACAGATAGAGATGAGAACAGCCCTGTCTTCAATTACTGCATACCAATTCTATAGCCTACCCTTATGCCCTAAGTGCATACTTGCTCACTTACCTTGAGTGCACAAGAGCACACTTTGGGATAATTGGGACACAACCACTCAACTCACTCAGCCTCCATGTGCCAGGTGGACAACCCAACAAGGCAGCAGAAGGCCCAGCTCTGACAACATAGAGCCCAAACATGTTGCAGTCTGGTTTCCAGATACCTCGGGGGATAATGAAAGGCAGGATCAACTCCTCCCGCAATCTTGATTACAGATTTTTCTCTAATGGAAAACCCAAAGCTACAGTATCTGCTACATTACACTTTGCACTTAATAACCATATAGTGAAGACGGGGCATTTGTTAGGCAGAGAAGTGATTTAGTTCATTACTCCTCTATGATGCCCAAATTGTTCATGTGACATGTTACCATCCACAACCCCTGAAAAGTAAAACAAAATATTTCACATTGCATTCATTATAGTCTTTTGACACCGGTTTCTTTAAACCTAACTGACAGCACATCATGCCAAGTACAACAATATTATGGTGCTCTGTCACATTGACAATATTATACTTCCAATGGCATGTAAGCTTACAGCCTAACTAATACCAGAAGAAGAGACAACCAAAACAACTGGACATAACCAAATGCTCTAGCTTCTGATTACCGCTATGGCTCATAATAACAAAGACAAGGTTGTAGCTAAGTGTGGCAACAATGAGTTGAGGCTACATGGTTTCAGACAGGCATGCCACAGCACGCGATAACATGGGGTTACATTGCAGCATTTGTAATGATAGGGACAACAATGTTAGAAAACGTGTTGACGGAGGATTGATTATGACGACATCCTCAAACCTAAATCACAACAATGAACAAATCACAAATGGTCAGATATTAGTATGGAACACAGAACCATATTCACTCACAACAGTGTAACTACATTGAGCTGTGCACGAGGCCAGGCGATTAATAATACAATTCAGGCATGCAGTGACACATTTTTCCTTGCAGACAATAACATACCCACTTCCTGTTTTCCTTGTCGTTTTTGCTGAGCTGTCAGCGGCCACAACACAAACAACTCAGACAAACTACCAGTCAAATAACCCTTTGGTTCCATCAATTGGCTGACCCTCCTGGCCGCGGCACCAGTCAGTCAATGTGACTGATCGAAGGAACTCGGAGGTCGCTAATAATGTAGCTAGCTAATAGCACCGGTTAAATGGGTGGAGCCGTTGAACAATTCAAAACAACTTGGAATTACATCTAATATATGTAGCTATACTGGCGGTAAGAAACTCAGTTCAAAAATACAAAACCGCCTAATATTTCAAAAATATTCTCAAGCTTTCCTGTGCTGAGATGGTGTGCTGCAACACGGCGCTAGAGACACTGCTTGAGTGTGCAACAACTCACCGTAAGAGATCGCTTTATGTTGACCAGATGTCTTTACAACTTAACGCGGCAGGCCATGAAGATGATGTCTGTTATTTCGAGCATCCAGTTTGTCTACCGTAAAAAGAAGAATATCCCAATTTGACGTTTGGACGCTCGCTCTATGCGGAGTTCGCACAGGCCTCGTAAATGAAATGGATGGCCTCCCCCTCCTTCCAACCAGCAGTACTACGCATGCGCTAATTTATTGGCAGCAACACACACGGGAATTTCAGCTGACTGAAGACGTGTGAGCTGTGAGTACAACCTTGTGGTCAAACCAGTGATGTGGAAGCAAAAAATATCTCCCTAACAAAATGCGGCCAAGTTGCAGTTTGCAGGAAACAGATATCGAGAGAAGAATACCTAATGGCATGGTCCTTCACTACTGATACATCATTAACTCTTTTTTTTACCATTTGAATGAAATGCCCGATCTTGTTAAATGTTCTCTAAGGCAGTATCAATTCTGATGATTTTCACCACCTTTGCATGCATTCATCTCAAAGCTGCCAGCCTAAGCTTAATTCAAAATGTAAAAAGAGAAACAGAGGCAAACTTTTGACATCATCCCAGCACAGCACAGGCTGTATTGTAGCTTCCTCAGGTTGTGGCTACTTAGAACCATCTGGTGGACAACCTGTGAAAATGCATCCTCAGTACCCCAACATACAAATAATATGTGAACACAAATCTGGCACAAACATGAAGAGTAGCCACATGTCCATTTAATAAACTAAAACACTATACATTTGCTGCAGCTTCATAGAAGTGTGACTTGGAGAACTTTAACAATTACTATACACATTCCCACGCATGATCTTGTAACAAACAAACAAACAAAATTGTAGCTGTGGTCTGTGGGATAGGCATAACAAATAAGTGTGCTTTCAAGATTCCTACAAAAGTAGTGCATGTGGCACATTTTGCCCCCTTGTATTTTCTATATACATTTTTTTATGAAGTGGTCTTTATTACAACAACAGGTCAACAGAAATTGAAATGGAAGTGTGTTGAAAAAATGAAGCCCTTTAAAAAATTTAATATTTTCTATGCAGTGTCACATTTAATGTTTATCAGTCATTAATTCTCAAGCTTGATCTCAGTATACAGAACAGTGTCAACTTGGACCAGACCTGCACACCGTTACAAGTACTTGTGGTGTCACATGCTTCATCTGCCTTGCTGAAATTCCTTTATGATGAAGGATAACGTTTATTATTCCAGTTTACACACCAATTCCTCAAAAAAAACTTAAGTAAACAAAATCCTGATTAAATCTGTAATGATATGATCAAACAAAAGTGGTTTAGTTCCTCCATCATGACATATGAGATTAGCCACTATCCCATTGCTAGCTACCACGAGGACACTTCCCAAAAACTATTACTGTAAGTCCTTAAGAAAATGACTAATTAGCTGTGCGAAAACTGTGTTTTCTGGCAAATGTTTTGTAACAATATGACCATAAATCACTTAAAAATAAATCTGTCTGGGCTGGAATGTCACAATACAAGATCATCATTTCCCAGGGAAATATTTCTGAAAGTAGCACTTTTAGATGACAAAAAAATCTCCTGTAAGACTTCTCACCTCAGCATCCATAGGTCTCTGGCATCACATGCAGGAACAGGCATTCCTCTCAAAGCTGACAACAGCAGCAGCCTCAAGGAGCCCAACTACTAAGCTAAAATACGTGTTTTGGATGCTTTATAAAGATACATTGTGTTGTTCTATTCTCACATCATAACATGTTATATATACCTGCAGTATCTGTAGTTGGCACCTGCAGTGAGATGGCATACATTTACAAAAACAGGCTACATACACTTGTAATACGTGAGAAAGCACATTGCGTGACATTGTTGAGCAACACAGCATTATTGAGCAACATTATCAGAGATAAACAAAAAATATATAAACTCATAGTCCTACCAACTAGAACACAATTGGCCACAGATGCCATTGATTCACTGTATTACATGTACTGTATGCACTATTAACAATAGCCTGATTTAGTCGTTTGGAAATGTAGAGCAGATACACAGACAAGACAGTACTTCCAATTCATAAAAGTTGCAAAGTTGTAACCCAAACAATTCAGATCAATCCTCATCGACTACCCATGAAAATAAACATGTGCAAACACACCAATAATTGGATTTAGAATAATAAAAAAATAATGAAATACAGTTTAAGAAAGCAGTCAGCCTCAATACCCTTGGAGCCAAACCTAAATCTAACCCATTCACAAAAGCTCCCTAAAACACAATGTCTGCACTCCATACTAAGACCATACTAAAATGCACCGAGTGTTTGCAAAAATCGCTAATCGTTTGCAAACACAATTCAGACATCCTGGCCAGTATGTGACCTAACAGGTCTGTAATTACAGATCTGTTTACACAACCACAGAACGTCTCACACAAATCCGAGTCTGGCTCAAGCGCATTTGAAGATCCACTTTCAAAATGATTGCAAAAAAAATAATATCCGAGTCTTATCTACCGTGGCCCATCTGTTTAGCTGCACATCCAAGGCTTGTGTTCGGAATTTAAATGGCATATTGCCTATACAAATGAAATACAAACCCAATCCTATCAGAAAGTGAATTAAATGGTACAATGGCTACTACTAGGAAAACTATCTTTACATTTTTTTTTCTTGACAAATGCTGTAATACTAAGTGTAAACTAAATGGTACTGCTTGGCAAATGACATGTTTACAAAACCTGAAGCAAGAACACAGTCACGGCAGCAAAGGTAGAGCCTGTGTACCTTTCTACTGTGTATAGCTACTTAACAGATACATATGCATACCCTTGTAAACTATTATAAGACTGTATGTGGCCTTATCTGACAGGTGTCAAACAGATATGATTTCATATGAGAAGTGTAAAAGACAGAGAAACTATGTTTGTGTGGTAACACAAATACACTGAAACAAAAGTGTTGAGCACCACTTTACATCTTTCATTGCAGTGTTGTTAAAAATATAGCCCAGATGCAGCTTTAGAAAATATATGCATTCAAACAAATCCAAAATATCTTCCCTATTTATCAAAAACAGACAAATTCTTAAACATTTTCTTCTTAGATAGAGAAAAGAGGACAAACAAATGTGTTTGTTCCGAGTTGATACCAGTGCTAGCTAAATACAGATTTCAATTGAAATTCGCTACAACCAATGTTGACCAAAAAGTGGCATTTAAGAAAAACACACCAATTGAATTTAGTGAGAATAAGGGCATTTCAAATAAATATCTCCAATTCAGATCATAGGGCTTTTCCCAGAGAGGCGAGAGAAATTGAGCTCTGTTGTGGGGCACTGGGTCAGCCAGGTCCTGTGGTCTCCAGTCCACACAATCTACAGTAGGAAACAGGAAGTATGTCTCAGGCCCAGGGCTGGTCACACGGTCAGGGTTCATAGATACCACTATGAGTCAGTCTCTTAGTCAGCTCTCTGTAAACATAACATACTCAAGACTGGCTGATAGAGGGCAATGCACACACATAGCCCTTATCACAAAGCCCAACGGGACAGGAAGCCCTCCTCTTGGAGCTTTACCCTTCTCCCGTGGCACGCAATACACTCCCAGGGGTCAACCGGGAGCAAAGGAAAAACATATACCAACCAGCAATACAAATAAGTGCCAATTCTGAAATCCCCCCACAACCTTTTTTCAGTAACTGTACACATCACCCTCTAAGAAGGCCTTCTGTATTTCACTTGAATGACAACACAATCCTGTGCACAGCCAGGGCTGGTAGGTTGTGGCAGGTCCTGCTATGTAGAGTGTAAAGGAATAACGAATTTGCAGCCGAAGGGTGAATGGTAGTTGATGCCCACTTCCTGGAACACCTGCTTCGGCACCCCGATGTCACACAGGTAGACCCTAGCCTCCCCACCATCCAGAGGCAGGGGCAGGCCCAAAGACAGGGTCCACTTGGCCTCCACGGCCTGCTTCTTGCCACTCACTGGAGGGTCAATGCTGAGCACCGGAGCCCTGTTCTGGTTGGCCCAGTCCGCAGCCGCCAGGTACCAGGTCTTGTCCCTCAGGAAGCCATTCTCATGACAGTCCAGACAGTTGATGACCAGGTCCACTGGGCTGACCGGCAGGTCTGGGAGGAGAGAGAGGGACAGAGATCAGGGTTTGAACTGAAAGCTTCTGAGTAGCTAGACCTCCAGCAGAGGGCAACATCGTTTCAGTGTACTGCTGTTAAAAGCAGACAAGCAGCACAGATTTGAGTGTTTAGCTAATTGTGCCTTGTGTGTCTAACTATACTGAATGGAAATATAAATGCAACTTGTAAAGTGTTGGTCCCATGTTTCATGAGCTGAAAAAAAAGATCCCAGAAATGTTCCATATGCAAAAAAAGCTTATTTTTAAATTTTGAGCACACATTTGTTTACATCCCCGTTAGATTGCATTTCTCCTTTGCCAAGAAAATCCATCCACCTGACAGGTGTGGCATATCAAGAAGCTTATTAAACAGCATGATCATTACACAGCTGCACCTTGTGCTTGGGGACAATAAAAGGCCACTAAAATGTTGTCACACAACACAATGCCACAGATGTAAAGTTGAGGGAATGTGCAATTGGCATGCTCACTGCAGGAATGTCTACCAGAGCTGTTAACAGAGAATGTAATGTTAATATCTCTACTATAAACTGCCTAAAATATGTTTTAGAGAATCTGGCATGTGGACAAGTGGTTTGCTGATGTCAACGTTGTAAACAGAATGCCTCATGGTGGCGGTGGGCTTATGATATGGGCAGACATAAGCTACGGACAACGAACACAACAGCATTTTTTCGATGGCAATTGTAATGTCCAGAGTTACCGTGACGAGATACTGAGTCCCATTGTCGTGCCATTCATCCGCCGCCATCACCTCATGTTTCAGCATGGTAATGCACAGTCCCATGTCCCAAGGATCTGTACACAATTCCTGGAAGCTGAAAATGCCCCACTTCTTCCATGGCCTGCATACTCAGACAGGTCACCCATGTTTGGGATGCTCCGGACCAGTCATATGAAATCCATAGATTAGGGCCTTATGAAGTTATTTCAATGAACTGATTTACTTATATAAACTGAAAAATCTTTTAAATTGTTGCATGTTGTATTTATATTTTTGTTCAGTATACAGAGGGAAGTGTCTACTCTAGATTAGAACACAATGGTCTTTTTATACAGCTCATGCCAACAAAAGAATACACTACCAGGAAGTGGATTCACCATCCTCACTATCTACAATCCATTTACCTTTCCATCTACAGTCTCATCACATCTAATGATTTCAAAAGCTGATAATATCTGTGAACAGAGAACACATCTGTTAGTCAGGATAAGTCGGTACCTTTGATGCTGGCCACCTGCTTGCCGCTAGTCTTGCTGTAGAGGGCGAGCTCGTTGGTAATGGACTCCTGCATCTTGACGAAGTTGGGAAGGAAGAGGATGACCTCCACCTCGTGGTTGGCCAGGTGCCGTCCACAGCTGATGCCCTGGGCCCCCTGGACATGGGGGCCACACAGCAGGGCCACCGTGGGACGCTGGTGATTATTCTTAGGTGTCAGCCTGGGGACATCCAAGAGACATATGTGATTTGTTTGTTGTCTTATTTTGATTTATCATCAATACAAATAGTACAAGCCAAGGCCTGGGATATGTGATTACTGGTGGATTAGACAAACTTTGTCCTCATTGAGATAATTCATTGTGCAGAATACAATCATGACTGATCTGAACATCATGATCTGCAGTTTCCACACACTGCAAACAAAGGAGCATTATCATCACCTCAGGACTGCATCGGTAATTAACTGGTTGTTGTGCAAGGGTTTCCCTTTCTTATAAAAACACAACTCTTCAACTATAGCATAAAAACCAGAGGAAGCCTTTATCTGCAATCATTGTAATCAAGGTCAGTGGAGCATTGTGTCCTATGTCGACCATAAACACCTCATGCGTTCAATTGGCTGTTACACCTTTCCATGCAAAGTATTGGCTTTCTGTCATGATTAACTGCTAAAGCCACTGTCTATTCGTCATAAATATGGAGTTTGCATTGACTCCTTCACACGCATAAAGAGAAAAGCCTAAAGCAGAGGGGAAATGGAAGTTTCACAGCCTGTCAGACATTCTTGACTTAACAGGGAGAATGATTTGTAAATACACTAGATGACAAATAGGGGGGCGCTGTTTTGAAGCCACCGCGCTTCCATTTTGGTGCTCCCCAACCATTGTAAGTAATAAAAAAAATGGAAAGTCTTTGCAACTCTGCCTAGAAGGCCAGCATCCCCGAGTCGCCTCTTCACTGTTGATGTTGAGACTGGTGTTTTGAGGGTACTATTTTTGCTTTGGGTACTCAACTAGTCTAAAGGCGGCTAGTTTTATTGCTTCTTTAATCAGAACAACAGTTTTCAGCTGTGCTAACAATCGCAAAGGGTTTTCTAATGATCAATTAGCCTTTTAAAATTATAAACTTGGATTAGCTAACACAGGAGTGATGGTTGCTGATAATGGGCCTCTGTACGCATCATGACATGATGACTCCTTGCTGTCCCCAGTCCACCTGGCTGTGCTGCTGCTCCAGTTTCAACTGTTCTGCCTTAATATTATTCGACCATGCTGGTCATTTATGAACATTTGAACATCTTGGCCATGTTCTGTTATAATCTCCACCCGGCACAGCCAGAAGAGGACTGGCCATCCCACATATGCTCTCTCTAATTCTCTCTTTCTTTCTCTCTCTCGGAGGACCTGAGCCCTAGGACCATGCCCCAGGAATACCTGACATGATGACTCCTTGCTGTCCCCAGTCCACCTGACTGTGCTGCTGCTCCAGTTTCAACTGTTCTGCCTTATTATTATTCGACCATGCTGGTCATTTATGAACATTTGAACATCTTGACCATGTTTTGTTATAATCTCCACCCGGCACAGCCAGAAGAGGACTGGCCACCCCACATAGCCTGGTTCCTCTCTAGGTTTCTTCCTAGGTTTTGGCCTTTCTAGGGAGTTTTTCCTAGCCACCGTGCTTCTACACCTGCATTGCTTGCTGTTTGGGGTTTTAGGCTGGGTTTCTGTACAGCACTTTGAGATATCAGCTGATGTACGAAGGGCTATATAAATAAATTTGATTTGATATGATTTGTACGCCAATGAAGTATTCCATAAAAAATCATAGTCATTTACAACATTGACAATGTCTACACTGTATTTCTGAACAATTTTGATTCAATGGACAAAAAAAAAGTGATTTTCTTTCAAAAACAAGGACATTTCTAAGTGACCCCACACTTTTGAATATCCAGGAAAACACAAGTTAAGTAAATAATTCTAAAACCATTCCAAAAATACAATAATGATGCCAATTTGCTAGATAAAGAATGCACAAATATTGTTTCTCACGCAAGTTTATTGTTGCCCACACAAACATCCCTTATTTATATATGTTGGGTTGTAGGCCCAACTCTTTCAACAACATTTCTGAGTACTCCATAGGTTTTCATACTTCCCGGGAATGACTAATTCTGACTAAACGGATAGCTGAGGTCCTTCACTGCTCAAAGCTGTGCTAACTGCATCCTGTGTCGCATGTCGAAGTCTCCTCGAAGCTGTAGCAGGTCATCCGTTGTTGGTGGTGGCACTTCAGGGAGTCTTGGATCATCTGATCTCAGTATCATTCCCCTTGGTAGCCCCAATCGAGAGCCCAGTGTTCTCAACACTGCTCTCTGAAGTTCTGGGCTGTAGTCCTGTGCAGTTTTCAATGTGTAGACACTCTACCTTCAAGACTTGTTATTGTAGAGTCTCCTTTAGCTGAATGATAGAATAATATTTGGTGAGTATTTTGTCTATGGATTTTCATTACCATCAGTACAGAACTGTAGCGTGCAACTACAGGCTACAAAACTCTAGATCCTCTTTACTCCACACACAAAAACACATACAATGCCCTCCCTTCAGCAAATCAGACCATCACTCTATCCTCCTGCTTCCTGCTTAAAATATTTTTTGCAAGACCTGCCACATCCAAGAGCGTCAGAGCCGGTGTAGTAGGATTCGATCTTCGTCCTGTATTGACAATTTGCCTGTTTGATGATTCGCCAGAGGGCATAGAGGGATTTCTTATAAACTTCAGGGTTAGTGTACCGCTCCTGGAAAGCGGCAGCTCTAGCCTTTAGCTCAATGCGGATGTTGCCTGTAATCCTTGGCTTCTAGCTGGGATATGTACGTACAGTCACTGTGGGGACGACATCATCAATGCACTTAATGAAGCCGGTGACTGATGTGGTAAACTCCTCAATGTCATCGGATGAGTCCCGGAACCTATTCCAGTCCACAGTGCTGGCGAAACAGTCCTGTAGCTTAGCATCCGCTTAATCTGTGCACTTTTGTACTAAGCGGCCTCTGTGCACTGGTACTTTGTGTTTGAATTCTTGCTTGTCAGCAGGAATCAGGAGGATAGAGTTATGATCAGATTTGACAAATGGAAGGCGAGGAAGAGCTTTGTATGTGTCTTTGGTGTCTGGAGTAAATGGTGATTTTGAGTTTTGCGCCTGTAGTTGCACATGTGATTGGTAGAAATTAGGTAAGATGGCAACTCCTATCCTCGGGGGCCTGATTGTTTTCACACTTTCCTACAGGCCTATAATAATCACACCTGATTCAACAAATTGTATTCTAAAATAAGGACCATGATTAGTTGATTATTGGAGTCTGTTGAGTCAGCTGGGGTTGGGGCAAAAGTGTGTCACCAATCAAGCCCCTGAGGACTGGAGTTGTCCAACCCTGACCTAGATAGACAACCAATAAAACATTCCCCATCAATCCCCATTTGGAATATGATTTTACCATTTGACAACTATGAAAGAATTGCCTTTGATAACTATCAATCTTAGATATTCAGAGTAAATACATTAATTGGAAAAGTAGGCTATTAGACAGAATGAGGACTTAATGTTTCCAGTCATTTCATATAATTTCATGTTACAGTCTTATACACTCAATACATGTGTATATTTTGGGCTGTCTGTTTACATCTCAGCCAGACAGCTCAAACGGGGAATATCATAGTAACATCTCTATACAGTAGGATAATGTTGGGCTAGAATGTCATCAATAATCAAAGTAAATCCTGTGCAGTTCATTTTCCTAAACAGCTTAGCTAGATAGATGCATAGCATTAAAATATGTTACTTTGTTATTACTGTTCTTAGCTAGCTAGGGGAAACAAAATGATGGAACAGACATGGTCAAAAATATTTTGCTAAAGCCTATGCTTACCGATCTGATTCTGCTCCAATACTCAACAATGGTGGGGCTGGAAACAGGCTTGCTAGGTGTTGATGTCGATTTATTCCTTTCATGACTGAAATTATATTTCAGGTTCAAAGATATTTTTGAGAGCTTTGACGTCAAGCAATGAAGTCCAGTTCAGATACAACAGCCAACAGGAGACAAAACTAGCTAGTTTAAGAATGTTGTGTTGTACAACAGCTGACTAAAGACGGGGCATTCCGATCAAGAAGAAGAGACGTGCAGTTGACACCGTTTCGTCAGTGAATCTTGGAAAATCCAGCCAACGACATGACAGGTTCTAAAACTAGACCCTTCAGATCAAACAAACCGTTGCATTGTGTCTCATCTTGTGTATTTCAAATTAACTTTATGATCATGGCTATTCCTTGCCAGTAGAGTAGTGTGTGAAATAGCTAGCTAGCTAATATCACAGTGTGACTTTCAGACCACAGAAATATAACACAAGGTCAAGTGACGTCATACACATAAATTAGGTAGCTAGTTAGGACTTATTAGTGAAGCTAAATGTTATATTCAAATCAAATAAAAACAGCAATGTCAAAGTCAGCAAATAAGCTGCACACGCTAATACAAACTATTGGATGTGTGGCTTGACAACAATCAAAACAAGCAAACCAAAATAAACACTTGCATACATATTTACAACTAAATATCAAAACCATCATTTCACTTTATATCTAGAAAGATGTATTATCTACCTAACAATGTCTTTTCAGCAGAAAAAATGCAAACGGTGTCAGTTTTGAATCCCTTCAACTCTCATTGTTCTCTCCACTGAGTGAACGCAAATCCGAGGTTTACTCTAATCTTGGCCCCGGCTCTATCATTTTCCCTTTTCTCCTACAGGCAGGCTAAAGGTGCAATATTGTTATGATTGCATCACATTGTATGACCACTAGCGACTAACTCAAGCTTTTGAAAAAGCTCCATTCATTCCTATGGAGGACTGCTTCTTCTGAGGACTGCCAATATGTCCGACCGGTGGCTTCAAAACCTCTCATCGGCCAATACATAGCATCCGCAATCCAGAGTTTCATTGATCAGTGCCTTACAGGGAGGTTAATTGCCAGTTTAAAACACCTTACTACAGTATATCACCACGGCAACAATACAAGAAACAATGAAAAATTGACAAAAATAGAAGGACAAAGGCATGTTCGTATAACCTTGGGTCGTGTTCATTAGGGCACACCGTAGCAAAACACCTTGGAACTGAAAACAAAACGAACACTTCTTATCGGGCAAGTTCCGATATTGTAGTACGGTACCTCCCCATTTCGAACCGTTTTCTTTAGTTTCGTGCCTATTGAACACAACTCTGGTATCAATGAAGCCTGTTGCATGTGATGTTACCCCAGTAGAGGAAGCCCACCCAGCCACTCACCGGTTGGGGCCCCCCAGTAGAGTGAGGGCCATCTGGCTGGCACACACACCAGTCATCTCCAGCCTCCGCTCCAAAGACAGGCCATGCCGCTCCGCTGAGGCCAGAAGACACTTGTGAAGCTCGTAGGACACACTGGGGACAACCAGGCCAGAGTCTACAGTCAGAGGAGCGAGAGAGACAACAGGGGAAAATAAACATGTATTAGTTGTTATTGTGCCAGATAATAATATATGTAGCTATGAGAAGAGTAGAGATCGGAATTTTAAAAAGTTCCAGATTTCCCCAAAAAATATATGGAAATGGTACTAAAAATAGAACTGTATAGAATCCTCATAATCAGTGTGACTAGACATTATCAAAAGGAACTACAAGGCCTAATTCACCAACAGCATGAACTTTCACGATGAGGACAAACACACACACAGGAACTCCTCAAGGAGTAGGAGTTCATGAATAAGCAGAACATCCCCTCACGCGAGGAGCCAGTTCCCTTGGGAAAGCTTCTTCCCTTGACCTGATCTCTTTCCAATCACGGAAGGAAGATTCCCTTCTTCCCCTTTCATTTGTCACTGTTGTCTGCCGCAACAACAAAGAGAGTGTCATATTTTGTAAAGGGCTGCCAAACATGAGGATGCGAACTGAACTGCCTCTCCTAGCTATCCCCTGCGGTCTTCTGGAGGGGCTGGGTTCACACGCTTCAGCTCATCCCTGCTGAGCTCCCTCAGCATCCCCATAACCAGAGCTTTGGGCTGAGAAAGACACCGGCGGCAGCCCCCCGGGCCCACACACACTACCGCCACACCTCACATAGGACTCCACCAAAACATAAGGGTACCATGACAAAGGGGAAAATTGATAACAGGTGGTTAAGGTGTACTGGTTGGTACACCCATGTGCCAATGAAGATGGCTAATGTTTGTGGGAGTGTTGCAGCTTGACTTCTTGAGTGAATACTCAGTTCCAGGACCACCCACACACACACACACACTCTCAAGGTTTTTCTTTATTTTTACTATTTTCTACATTGTAGAATAATAGTGGAGATATCAACACTATGAATGAGAAAATATTTCTAAAAACCTGTTTTTGCTTAGTCATTGTGGGATATTGTGTGTAGAGTGATAAGGGGGGAAAAATATTTTATCAGTTTTAGAATAAGGCTGTAACGTAACAAAATGTGGGAAAAAATCAAGGGGTTTGAATACTTTCCAAATGCACTGTATGTGTGTATGCATGTACAGTTGAAGTCGGGAAGTTTACATACACCTTAGCCAACTACATTTAAACTCAATTTCTCACAATTCCTGACATTTAATCCTAGTAAAAACACCCTGTCTTATGTCATTTAGGATCATTTTCAGTTCTGCCCACAAATGTTCTATAGGTTTGAGGTCAGGGCTTTGTGATGGCCACTCCAATACCTTGACTTTATTGTCCTGATACCATCTATTTTGTGAAGTGCACCAGTCCCTCCTGCAACAAAGCACCCCCACAACATGATGCTCCCACCCCTGTTCTTCACGGTTGGGATGGTGTTCTTCAGCTTGTAAGCCTCCTCCTTTTTCCTCCAAACATAACGATGGTCATTATGGCCAAACAGTTATACTTTGTTTCATCAGACCAGAGGACATTTCTCCAAAAAGTACTATATCTGTCCCCATCTGCAGTTGTACACCATAGTCTGGCTTTTTTATGGTGGTTTTGGAGCAGTGGTTTCTTCCTTGCTGAGCGACCTTTCAGGTTATGTCGATATAGGACTCGTTTTACTTTGCTGTTCTGGGATTGATTTGCACTTTCCCACCAAAGTACGTTAATCTCTAGGAGACAGAATGCGTCTCCTTCCTGAGCGGTATGATGGCTGCGTGGTCCCATGGTGTTTATACTTGCATACTATTGTTTGTACAGATGAACGTGGTACCTTCAGGCATTTGGAAATTTCTCCCAAGGATGAACCGGACTTGTGGAGGTCTACAATTTCTTTCTGTGGTCTTGGCTGATTTCATTTGATTTTCCCATGATGTCAAGCAAAGAGGCACTGAGTTTGAAGGTAGGCCTTGAAATACATCCACAGGTACACCTCCAACTGACTCAAATGATGTCAATTAGCCTATCAGAAGCTTCTAAAGCCATGACATAATTTTCTGGAATTTCCCAAGCTGTTTAAAAGCACAGTCAACTTAGTGTATGTAAACTTCTGACCCACTGGAATTGTGATACAGTGAATTATAAATGAAATAATCTGTCTGTAAACAATTGTTGGAAAAATTATTGTGTCATGCAAAGTAGATGTCCTAACCGGCTTGCCAAAACTACAGTTTGTTCACAATAAATTTGTGGAGTGGTTGAAAAACAAGTTTTAATGACTCCAATGTAAGTGTATGTAAACTTCCGACTTCAACTGTATATCTATCTCTCTGCTGCTCAGGTCTGTGTGTCAACACAGTAGAGGATATCTAGGAAAGACCAGCCCAGGGAACATGGTTCCTAGATACTGCCACAACCATGTCATTATTCTGGTAGCTGCTCGCGGAACCCTTTAAAAGAGCCCTGTGCTAATCTCTACCTATAGCCCATGGCACATTAGTCTAGAGAGGAACACTAGCTGGAGGGGCTGCACGGCTCAATATCCCTTTGATAGTGAAGCAGGTAAGACCTTAACGGCCTGTTCCAAAGCGCTGGCCTGGCATTTGAGTGCTCAGCGTGGCCTCCCTCCTCATGTATTATGTGCATGCAGGCACGTATGCAGCTATCAGAAACACACAGGCATATCACTCAAGGCAGAACACATGCAATGTGACATGCAAACACACACCTGCAAACAGCAGATAGACGGATGTCGTGCCTGGGTGAAATTAACCTTATCTCTTCCCTCTCCGTATCTCCACATCCCTCCCACTGTTCCAATCCAAAGACAGGTAATATACTACAGTTGGGTGAGAGAAACCCAGTCTACTCTGCTGCACCGTTCCTCGGACAATCACGTGAGCGATAAGCACACAGCAAAGTTAACTGCTCCTTGTCATGCAACCTGCCACTGAGGAGAGGGAAAGGGAGAGGTGGGAGTTGCACTATGATCTAATTGCTTTTTGACCATCCCGCCAGCTATGTGTGTTTGTAAGGAATTCCCCTGCTACAGCCCCCCACCCCGATCCTGTGTACTCTCACACTCACACACACCCACTCCACTACACGCAATGCTCAACCTGCTCAACTGGGTAGCCAGGAGCACGCAGCGGCAGTAAAATAAACTGAGCTGGAAGCAATCCTTCAAGCATGACAACGAGAACGTTGAAGCTGAAATCAATACACACATGCAGGCAGGAAGCGGGTCATGGGTGATTAGGGCTGGCGCTGAGAGAGGGAGGGGAGAGAGAGAGAGAACAAGGAGTGAGGTTGCACAGTTTCACAAGGCTCCTCCAGACTACAGGCCTGTTACTGCTGCAGTACCAAGGGGCTGCGAGCCTCTAACACTCCAGACACTCCATAACCCCAGCCCTCATAACTATGATTAATGCAGGTCAATTGATTAGACTGATTGATTGATCAGTGCGTTCTACGGCACTGCATCCCTGGCTGCGCGGTTTGGCGTGTCATGTTTCGGAGGACGTACGACTCGACCTTCGCCTCTCCCGAGCCCGTTGGGGAGTTGCAGCGATGAGACAAGATTGAATTTGGGGAGAAAGAGGGAGCACAAAAATGTTCTCATGCCACCAGACCAAGGGAATCAATAGCTGTGAATAACACTTGTCCTCAGCTCTCACGCCCTCTCCTGTCACTCTCTCCACCAAAGGTAGTTAACAGGGCAGTGCTTTGATTTGTTCTGTGGCTTTAGTATGTTTACAGTGAAGAGATTTGAGTACATGTGTAGCAGTGGAGGCTGCTGAGGGGAGGAAGGCTCATAATAATGGCTGGAACGGAGCAAACTGAATGTGTTTGATGTTGTTGATACCTTTCCACTTTTTCCATTCCAGCCATTACCACGTGCCCGTCCTCTCCAATTAAGGTGCCAACGTGTAGATGAGGAGTGGTTTAACACACATAGCAATTAGCAAAGGATAGCAGACAGACAATATGTTATCCCAACGCCAAACATTTGTTTTCCTAGCCCCTTTTCTGTTGTTGATTTAAATGTTTACAGTGGATAGGAATGGATTCAGGTGAGAGCAGCCTGGAGTAGGGTAAGGGTTTGTTCCACATGTAGTGTGGTTGCATCCCAAATGGCACCTTATTCCCTATGGGCCCTTAGCAAAAGTAGTGCACTATATAGGGAATAGGGTGCCATTTGAGTGGTAACCTGTGTGTGACTATGAGAGGTGCTGTTTATGTAAAGCTCAGAGCGGTCTGATAATTACAAGGTACAGAGGATGGGGCTTAGCATGACAGAATTCAGGCAGAGGTAGCAGACCTGCTTAGCCCGTTCGGTAAAAAGAGAAAAGCGTCCACATTCAGCTCCCAGTTCTCAGCACCAGGGACAAGGCTTTTAATGGCCGCCTGGCCCGCATTGTCATCATAGTCACCGCACTGCTGTCGCCATGATAACTCTGGCTGGCGGCCATGTTAGGCTACTTACATAACCCTTTCTAAGAACTGTTGCACATTTCACATACCTGTATGTCGGTACAGTATGTACTGTAGTGTAGCGGGCTATTTGAGACTAGGGCTCACATTCATGTAGTGAGTCATTTCATGTAGTGATTTAAGTTATCCAGTGAGGTGTATCAGTGTAGTGTCTTTGTCTGGGAGTATTTAGTCAGCTGCTAACAGAAGCACAACACTCCTATCTCCATGGGTGCACAGAATGCATTCTATGATTCTCTCTTTCTCTCTTTATTTCTCTCTCTCGGAGGACCTGAGCCCTAGGACCATGCCTCAGGACTACCTGACATGATGACTCCTTGCTGTCCCCAGTCCACCTGACCGTGCTGCTGCTCCAGTTTCAACTGTTCTGCCTGTGATTATTATTATTTGACCATGCTGGTCATTTATGAACATTTGAACATCTTGGCCATGTTCTGTTATAATCTCCACCCGGCACAGCCAGAAGAGGACTGGCCACCCCACATAGCCTGGTTCCTCTCTAGGTTTCTTCCTAGGTTTTGGCCTTTCTAGGGAGTTTTTCCTAGCCCCCGTGCTTCTACACCTGCATTGCTTGCTGTTTGGGGTTTTAGGCTGGGTTTCTGTACAGCACTTTGAGATATCAGCTGATGTACGAAGGGCTATATAAATACATTTGATTTGATATGACTAATAGCGATGGTATTGGCATCGCTATCCTTTTTCCCTAATGAGAGAGCGAGCATGTGTGTGAGTGTGCTTGTGTTCCACTAAGACCTATATGACTTTATGCCAACACCAGAAACCAGATTTGACTGGTACTGATCCCCTATCCCTACAGCGTAGTGATTGGTCCAGCGGAGCCAGAATGATAGGTGTTGCTCTTCTTGTCACACCTTGGAATCCAGGCCAGGGGCCTAGCATAGTGTGCCATTCACTTATATCCTGTATGAAACCAATTATATAACACCCTTATAAAGAGTGGGACTGCATGGTGGGGCAGTGAGCTCAAAGCTCAAAAGTCACCTGCTGCCTCAATCAAAAGAGTAACCAAAGTTGGAGCCGAGCCAGCACAGCACAGCACATTGCAGAAGTGGGAGGTGGCCCTCTCTGGCCAATAGGAGACAGTCAAACCCACACCCAGCAAAGAGTTTCAGTGTTGCTTCACAGAAGCACAAGAGGTAGGCCTACATTAGACCAGCACTGTCACTGAGAACTTATACTATTTCTGTCTAAAGTCAATACTGACATGGAGGGGGAATTCAACTAGTTTCCAAAGTAAACACTACAATCATTATCACCGGTCCGCAAGACACGCATGCAACAGAAAACATCCTGAGGGTAGAACTTGTTGTGTCGGTCATCAATTCTTCTCATTTTCACCAGATACAGAGTCAAAAAATATATATTTTTAATGGTAAATCCCCATTCTCTGGTTGAAAGGGTCACCAATCTAGAGGTTTTCCCATCTTTGAGCTACATGAAAAACATTCTAGAATCTTAAAGGAGAGAAAAACAAACAAGAGACTGTATGGACAGAGAAGAATAGCTCATTAGAGCTGTGTGTGTGTGTGTGTACGGTGGGTGTGTCACTCCGTAGGGAGAAGCCAGCAGTGATTACTGAGAGGGAGAGGCTCAGCCTCTTCACCACACGCTGCACACGGGCTGGGCTGTGACCGGAACCTATATCTCTCCCCCATCACATCTCCAGCCCGATGGTCTTCACTGAGAATACCGACACTGTTGCGTCCGATTACTGGGTATTTATTTTTCTTGCTTGTTGGTTTAAGGTCTATTTTAGAGCTGTACACAATGTCCTGTCTCTCCACTAGTCTGGCTCGCTTAGCCAAACCCATGGGTCTACTGTAGCCTCAATAGATCCAGCGGCTGGGGTGAGAGACACTCAGGGCCTAAGGGCACTGGCAGACAGGCCTCTGGAAGTGAATGTGTGATGACAGATGTGAATGGAGAGTGTTCTATCCGTCTAACCCTCAGGGCAGCAGGTTTCTAGATGTGGATGTGTGATATATTGGTGAATGGAGGGCTCTCTCTCTCTCTCTCTCTCTCTCTCTCTCTCTCTCTCTCTCTGAATGGAGCGTGTTGTGTTCGCTCTCTCTCTCGCTCTCTCTCTCTCTCTGAATGGAGCGTGTTGTGTTCGCTCTCTCTCTCTTACCAGTGCAGTACTCTTTGCCCCCGTGCTGTGGGACCGTGATCTGCCGGTAGACGACTGGTTTGACCTCCAGGATGTTCTCGTCGTGACGGTAACGTGTGGGTGTACCACGTTCGCCACCGGGCGTACCACGGGAACGTGCCCCATTGCAATCTGTGCCGTCAATCTGCGAGAACACGGCTGCCTTGTCGAACAGTGCCAGGTTTGCCTCAAAGTCAAAGTCTGTGTCCAGACCCTCGTCCATGTCAGCACCAAAACACTCGTCGTCCCTGAGCCTCATCTGCCCTCCACCTCCTCCGTTCTTCACTCCATTCTTCTTCGGCGTGGCCTGGTTTGGCCTTCGGTTACTAGATGATGATGGAGGACCTGAAGAAGATAAATCAAGACATTAGAAGGACGATTTATTCCGATTTCTTTTTACAGTATATATTTTTATCTAACCTTTATTTAACTAGGCAAGTCAGTTAAGAACAAATTCTTATTTACAATGACGGCCTACCAGGGAACAGTGGGTTAACTGCCTTGTTCAGGAGCAGAACGACAGATGTTTACCTTGTCAGCTCAGGGATTCGATGTAGCAACCTTTCGGTTACTGGCCCAATGCTCTAACCACCAGGCTACCTGCCGCCCCTATAGCCTGACTAGCAATTATGGTGCACAAGCCCAAAATCCCAGTTAAGAGAGTAATATTTCAGACTGGAGGCCATTAATCTCTGTCAGGACTCCAGTCTGCTTTCTAATGTGTCCTCAATACTGATCTTATCCTATGACTGTATCAGGAGCTACAGTTATATAACAAGCAACATCAATAGCACATTAATAATACAGGCTAGTAGTTTTCTACCAACACACAATCCTCAACACACAACGTTTAGATACATGCATGGCGCACTAACAAATCAAAAAGAACCAACTGGAAAAAAAATAACTGGAAAAACCGGGTGTTCAACCCTAACTGTGATGAGGTCTCACGCTAACCTAGAGAGAGAGAGAGAGAGAGGCACAGCCGCACGCAAGTGTCACACTGACAGCTAGGTACTTTAGGCTCTCACGCAAGATACACACCAAGACTCTCAGTCAAGTCACGTACACACTACTGTTGTCACAATGGCATTGTCACCCGATCACACCGACTGATCTGAGACCTGCTACTATATCAATGTATTTTTGACAATGGAGGGGAGTGAGGGACTGCTTAAAAAAAACATCTGTTCATGTGTGTGCATTAGCTTTTCAACATAGGCAAACATTTTACAATGAGACCACACAGAGTATAATTACCTACAGGTCTATTGTAAATCTCAGTGAATCAGATGTCTGAATGCACTGGGCAACGCTCCAAGTCAAGCAGAGAATAATGAACACCAAGTTAGTACTAGTGTCTGATAGAATTGATGTGAAAATGTGGAGAGGTGTAAGAATCTTAGGTTCAATAAAGGCTGAGATATTTGAACAAAACATGAACTTGAGCCATGTGAAAAATCATTGACTGAAACTTCACGGTGAACTACATTTCAAACACTGATTAAACATGACCCATATTTAAGTTACACACATTACAAGCAAATGTTTCTTACAGAAAAATGAATCACTATGACACCAGTGAGTGAGATAAACACACAGGAGCTAAACTGGAGTGAGCGACAGCGTGCTGTGACAGCGTGTGAGGCTTGTCAACATGTTGCTGTGTTGTGTGGAGGGAAATGTGTTCACATGCAAGGTAAGACTGACAGAAGGAAAATAATGTCAGTCAGCCGCAACAACTCCCTCTGTGTGTGTGACACAGTCCAATTTGTTTTATTTTACCTTTATTTAACTAGGCTAGTCAGTTAAGAACAAATTCTTATTTTCAATGACGGCCTAGGAACAGTGCTGCCTTGTTCAGGGGCAGAACGACAGATGTTTACCTTGTCAGCTCTGGGATTCGATCTTGCAACCTTTCGGTTACTAGTCCAACGCTCTAACCACTAGGCGACCTGCCACCCCAATCAAGAACAGGAAGGAAGAGCTTTACTGTACACTTAATGTATGTACCAGGGGCACAGGAAAACCAAAGGGCTAAGCTGATAGCATGTATAGGAACATTTTTATATGCAAAAAATAAATGTAAAAAGCTATTTTCCCCTCCAATTATACTCTTAACAAGGTATGTTTGGATCCAAGATAATCCACTCGATTTGCATAGGACTATGCATCCTTCATTTCATTCCTACATTCCCATCCTAAATCTCCCAGCAAGATTAATGTCAGATAATTACAAATCATTTGCACAGCCCATGATCTTGTATAAGTAGTCCGTAACCCCACCTCCCTTTCTTTCTATGGCCCCCTGCTAAGGGGCTGGTTAGGGGCATGGCATTGCGTGTGAAAGGGTCAGCCCAACCCCTGCCACTCAGCACTTTGGTCTCATGCAATTTGTGCATTAGCTCCCTTGGCTGTTGGCCCAAGAATCTGGAGATTAAAATAAAAAATCCAAAAGGTAAACAGTGCTTCCACAATTGATATGGCCTGGCCCCTTCCAAGCGTACTGCCACTGGGACAACATGGCTTCCTGTGGGGGGGGTGGGGGTGGGGGGGGGGGCAGAAGGGCACTAAGGCACGTAAGCCAGGCCTTGCATAACCTCTTTAGGAGCAGACACAGCGAGGGGGGAATGTTTATTGATCTTAGTCACACACGTATTGTAAAGAGGAACTTTGGTACAAGCCTTTAGCACGCTATGGGAATGTGGGGAAGTCACAGCATTGCAAACAGTGCCTGGCTGCTTCCGAGCTCAGTAAGTAGTAACCTGGTGACACCATAGACTAGAGGAAAGGACACCGGTTCACCAGACAGACAGAAATAAACTAGACTGATTAAGCAGACTACTACGTAGTAGTTATTTTAAAAGGGTTACTGCTTTATGGGTTGTGGTTATTATACCTGGCAGAAATGATTTAAAAAGTATTCTCATAGTACATCAGAGGTTAATAATTTACTAAAATGTGCCAAAACACTGCAGGGATTTGTGTCTGATAAACAGAAATAACAGAGCAGAGACCAAACAAAAGAAACAGAAGCCCTTAATGTATGAATATGCCAGTCAGGTAAAACATAGTATAACCTTTCCCTTCCTATCCACAGAGCCTAGGTATCTCTCAGAAAAGACAAGTGCATAAATGTTACTATGATCAAAAAGAGAAAAAATATGCCAGGTGAAGCAATGTGTTGGCTTGGCTTCAATGACTGCTGACAAACTGTGCAGATCCTAGAGATTAGGGAGTGGATTTACATGTGACACTGATACTTGTAGTTTCACATTTCCTCCTGTCACTGAATAAGGAAAAAGATCAACAATGAGAACTTTCTGCTCTATAATCACAGTCAGATAGCGGGAAATACGTTCATGGCTGTGCTTAAACTGTCTTATGTAAACATGTCATAATTGAGAAATAGCCTTGTTCCCAATGTGACAATGTGTTGAGTGTACTTTCTAAATGGGACTAACTGTTACGGTTGGCACCAAATTCATTGGGTTAACACATGAAGGGGCTAAATATAGTGTGGGTCAAATGTATTAGCCTACATCTAGCACTCATAAGCAACAGAGGCAGAGATAAAAATGTATGTAGTCATTGAGTGTGATGGTTAAATAAAAAGGTTAAATAAATGGTGTAAGATTCTAATGCAATAAATAGCGCATTCAGAAAGTACTCAGACCCCTTAACTTTTCCCAATTTTTGTTATGTTACTAGGGCTGTGGCGGTCACCAAATTTCATCAACCAATGATTGTCAAGCCAATAACTGGTCAGTCTCATGCTAATTGACCATTAATTAAACACATTTAGCATCTCCTGGCTTCCACACACAGCCTACAAGCCACCAATGCAGACCTTTGGAACATCTATATTACAAAAAATTTAGAGATATCAATGTAACTTTAGTTGTTTTACAAACGTTGGGCTATATGTTTAGATTTTTAATACATTGTAAGACTGCATGATGCGACTAATGATGATTTGCAAAAAGTCGATTGAAAGGCATAAGCTCTGCTTTGTTTTTTCGCAGGCTGTACACACTTCATTAGTCTCTCATTTACAATTTGACAAGCACTTGATAATGCCCAACATTTCATGGCAGCATCCCCTTTGTGGCTGTAATGCACCCTAAAAAAATCCATGCCTTTCGCGCAATTGCGTGCGTCCTTATCCAATTCCGAGGTGCATATTGAAGATTTTGGAAGAACTGTCCACATTCACTTTTCGTCAGCCAACAAGGAGTAGGCATAACGAACAGCAAAAGCACGAGCCTATGTCAATCTACTATCCCCCATAGTACAAATGTCAACCTATTCTATTCTGTGTGAGAAATAAATATGGTAAGCAAGTCTATAGGCCTAGCATACAGAAAGCTGATGGGATCCTCCTCTTTTAAGTAGAGTAGACGTGTGACGGTAATACGGTCACCGCAACAGCCCTATATGTTACAGCCTGATTCTAAAATGTATTACATTATTTTTTTTCATCAATCTACACACAATACCCCATAATGACAAAGCAAAAACTATTTTTTGCACATTTATTATAAATAAAAAAAACTGAAATATACCATTTACATAAGTATTCAGACCCTTTACTCACCGATTACACCGATTACCGATTACAGCCTCATGTCTTCTTGGGGATGACGCTACAAGCGTCAATCTCTGCAGATCCTCTAAAGCTCGGTCAGGTTGGATGGGGAGCGTTGCTGCACTATTTTCAGGTCTCTCCAGAGATGTTTGATCGGGTTCAAGTCCAGGCTCTGGCTGAGCCACTCAAGAACATTCAGAGACTTGTCCAGAAGACACTCCTGCGTTGTCTTGGCTGTGTGCTTAGGGTCGTTGGAAGGTGAACCTTTACCCCAGTCTGAGTGCTCTGGAGCAGGTTTTCTTCAAGGATTTGTCTGCACTTTGCTCTGTTCATCTTTTCCTCGATCCTGACTAGTCTCCCAGTTACTGACGCGGAAAAACATGCTTCACCGTAGGGATGGTGCCAGGTTTCCTCTAGAAGTGACGATTGACATTCAAGCCAAAGAGTTCACTCTTGGTTTCTTCAGGCCAGAGTTTTGTTTCTCATGGTCTGAGTCCTTCAGGTGCCTTTTGGCAAACTCCAAGTGGGCTGTCATGTGCCTTTTACTGAGGAGTGGCTTCCGTCTGGCCACTCTACCATAAAGGCCTGATTGGTGGAGTGCTGCAGAGATGGTTGTCCTTCTTGAAGTTTCTCCCATCTCCACAGAGGAACTCTGGAGCTCTATCAGAATGACCATCGGGCTCTTGGTCACCTCCCTGACCAAGGCCCTTCTCCCCCGATTGCTCAGTTTAGAAGGGGGGAAGATCAATGGAAACAGGATGCACCGGAGCTTAATTTCGAGTCTCATAGCAAAGGGTCTGAATAGTTAAAAAAGGTATCTGTTTTTTTAGCTTTAATACATTTGCAAAAATTTCTAAAAACCTGTTTTTGCTTTGGCATTATGGGGTATTGTGTGTAGATTGATGAGGGAAAAAATGAATTTAATCAATTTTATAATAAGGCTGTAACGTAACAAAATGTGTAAAAAGGGGTCTGAATAATTTCTGATTGCACTGTACATAAGAAGGCAGGCTGTGGCCATTGTAGAACACACTGAAGAAACCCATGGCCTATTCAAATGCACTCAGTCAGACAGCACTCTTTGTAGCTTCTGGAGAACTGCTGATAGAAGATGGTGTTCCACTACCACTGTATAAAAAGTCGCCCAGCCCAATTGTTGTTACCTGAAGGGATGTTGCATCGGGGCCTTGCAACCAGTTTAAAAAATAAAACTCCCAAACTAGTCCTCTCATCTCACCTTTGCGTAAAATGGTAATAGGAGCGGTGGTGGAATGGGTGTTGTTGGCAGGGTAACCACCTCTGCTATTCTGACCACTCTGCCCTGAAGATTTGACAACTGGATCAGACAAGACCCCCTGTCCAGCACTGGCTCTGCTGACACCACTTTGAGTTTGGATATCCAGGAACTTGAGCTCTTTGATGTCCATAGCACTGCACAGAATGTAAACATTGACATGTTAGACATGTTAACAGTAGATTGCTTAAAACAAATAAGTAGGCCCCTATGTATTGTGAAATAACTAGAGCAATGCACAGAATGTAACTAGTATGTACAGTGGGGCAAAAAAAGTATTTAGTCAGCCACCAATTGTGCAAGTTCTCCCACTTAAAAAGATGAGAGAGGCCTGTAATTTTCATCATAGGTACACTTCAACTATGACAGACAAAATGAGAAAAGAAATCCAGAAAATCACATTGTAGGATATTTAATGAATTTATTAGCAAATTATGGTGGAAAATAAGTATTTGGTCAATAACAAAAGTTTATCTCAATACTTTGTTATATACCCTTTGTTGGCAATGACAGAGGTCAAAGTCTTCACAAGGTTTTCACACACTGTTGCTGGTATTTTGGCCCATTCCTCCATGCAGATCTCCTCTAGAGCAGTGATGTTTTGGGGCTGTTGCTAGGGAACACAGACTTTCAACTCCCTCCAAAGATTTTCTATGGGGTTGAGATCTGGAGACTGGCTAGGCCACTCCAGGACCTTAAAAGTCTTCTTACGAAGCCACTACATCGTTGCCCGGGCGGTGTGTTTGGGATCATTGTCATGCTGAAAGACCCAGCCACGTTTCATCTTCAATGCCCTTGCTGATGGAAGGAGGTTTTCACTCAAAATCTCACGATACATGGCCCCATTCCTTCTTTCCTTTACAAGGAACAGTCGTCCTGGTCCCTGTGCAGAAAAACAGCCCCAAAGCATGATGTTTCCACCCCCATGCTTCACAGTAGGTATAGTGTTCTTTGGATGCAACTCAGCATTCTTTGTCCTCCAAACACGACGAGTTGAGTTTTTACAAAAAAAATCTATTTTGGTTTCATCTGACCATATGACATTCTCCCAATCTTCTTCTGGATCATCCAAATGCTCTCTAGCAAACTTTAGACGGGCCTGGACATGTACTGGCTTAAGCAGGAGGACACGTCTGGCACTGCAGGATTTGAGTCCCTGGCGGCGTAGTGTGTTACTGATGGTAGGCTTTGTTACTTTGGTCCCAGCTCTCTGCAGGTCATTCACTAGGTCCCCCCGTGTGGTTCTGGTATTTTTGCTCATCGTTCTTGTGATAATTTTGACCCCACGGGGTGAGATCTTGCGTGGAGCCCCAGATCGAGGGAGATTATCAGTGGTCTTGTATGTCTTCCATTTCCTAATAATTGCTCCCACAGTTGATTTCTTCAAACCAAGCTGCTTACCTATTGCAGATTCAGTCTTCCCAGCCTGGTGCAGGTCTACAATTTTGTTTCTGGTGTCCTTTGACAGCTCTTTGGTCTTGGCCATAGTGGAGTGTGACTGTTTGAGGTTGTGGACAGGTGTCTTTTATACTGATAACAACTTCAAACAGATGCCATTAATACAGGTAACGAGTGGAGGACAGAGGAGCCTCTTAAAAAAGTTACAAGTCTGTGAGAGCCAGAAATCTTGCTTGTTTGTAGGTGACCAAATACTTATTTTCCACCATAATTTGCAAATAAATTCATTAAAAATCCTACAATGTGATTTTCTGGATTTTTTTCTCTCATTTTGTCTGCCATAGTTGAAGTGTACCTATGATTAGTTGATGATGTACCTATGACAATTACAAGCCTCTCTGATCTTTTTAAGTGGGAAAACTTGCACAATTGGTTGCTGACTAAATACTTTTTTGCCCCACTGTATGTAGCCTGAGTCTCAGATCTGTTTGTGCCGTCTTGCCAAATGCCAACTCCTATGTCATTGTCACCGCAAATTATTTCCTGAAATCTGTGACGCAGGCTAATCTTTCTGTACTTCACCATGTGAAAGCCTTACCTGAAGGTGACCTCAGGGACAGGGCATCTGACCCCATTGTGGAAAGGTTGTCTGAGAGAGATGGTCTGACTAGTCTGGTCCACAGATGACACTTCTCCCTGGTACATGCCCAGGGTTGGTCCACAGTTTATTGACACCAGACTACCCAACCAGTCTGCAGCCATTCTCTCTGGATCTAGGCATATATGGAAGACAGAGAAGAACTTCACAAATACGTCATAGCTTTCTGATCAATGGGATATTAATGGTGTAAAACTGTTCTGTTTGAGCTACAAAGCAAGTTGGATGATATGTATAAATTGAAAGCAGAGGGAGCCTTTGTCAGATCTAGGAAGAAGAACTAAATTAATCTTATTTTTTCAGGTTAGAAAAATACCACTCTAAAAATAATACAATTCAACAATTAAATATTAATGGTCTCATCACAGATGATCCCAAATTAATCTCTAACTTTAGTTGCAACTTCTACAGGAATTTATATAGTTCTAAGTATTGAGGTTTCTTCAACTTTTTTCTTTGACTCTCTGGGGGATGTGAAATCAATTGGGGAGGCTGAGAGGTAACAGTGTGATGACTCTATTATAGTTGAAGAGATCATTTATTCTATTGAACACATTCAAAATAAAAAGTATCCTGGGATTGATGGTATATCTGCTGAGTTTTACAAAACTTTTTCTCAACAGTTGGCCCCATATCTGTTTGAGGTCTTTTCTGAAAGCATTACAAATAATTATCTCTCCCAGTTTGACTCCAGGTCCAATTACATTAATACCTAAGCCCAAGAAAGACTTGCTTCTACTCAATAATTGGCGTCCAATAAGCAGGCGTCCTGCTCAATAATGACTACAAAATATTAGCCTCTATTTTTGCAAAAAGAATGAAGGAAGTATTGGACTCAATTATAGAAGAGACCCAATCTGGCTTCATGAGGAATAGACATATCTAATAATATCCGACTATTCTGATTTAATCTTCGAAGATCGTTTTATTGTCGTCTTAGACTTTTATAAAGCCATTGATATAGTGGAACATGAGTTTCTATTTCTCTCCCTTGAGAAATTTTGTTTTGGGGAATTATTTTGATGTACTATTAAAACTCTTTATATGAATGGGAACAGTTCAATTAAATTAAAGCATGGCACTTCTCCTAGATTTGATTTGAAAAGAAGAATTAGGCAAGGTTGCCCAATTTCACCTTACCTCTTTCCTGCTTGCAACCCAACTTCTTACAAGTTCTGTTAAACCAGCAATATAAAAGGGATCTATTGCTGACAGAGATATTATCATAAGTCAACTTGCAGATGACACAACCCTCTTTTTGAAAGATGCTGACCAGATTCCTAGAGCAGTCGATGTGATAAATATATTTTCCAAAGCATCTGGTCTTTGCCTAAACCTTAATAAGTGTCAATTGTTTGCTGTTAAAGACTGTGTGATACCCTCTATATGCAATATTCCAGTCAAGGAAAAAGTAACATACCTTGGGATTACCATATCTAAGGATCAACAGGAAATATGCTCATTAAATGTTATACCTATTATTGTAAAAGAAGAAGTTGAACCATTGGTTGCAGAGGGATTTATCCTTGAAAGATTGAGTATTGCTTTCTAAAGCTGAAGGTATCGCCAGACTTACTTATGCAGCCCAGTCCCTACATCTTGACAACAAAATAGGTAAAGCGGTTGACCAGGTGCTTTTCAACTTCATCTGGAAAAATCGTACACATTATATTAGGAAATCTGTCGTTATGAACTCATATGAATATGGTGGTCTCAATTTTTTAGATGTTACTACTTTTGAATAATACTTTTCAGGTAAATTGGGCTAAGCATTTTTTTAATAATCCAACTAATGGTGTAAAAAAGTCTAAGGACTTAGTTACAGGTCTAAAATATGAGTTCCATTGGCTATACAATTGGCTAACAGCGGGGTTAACCACAGCCCTTTGTAAATGACTACTAGCTGCTACCTAACGTAAACTGGCTACTCACTCATCACTTACCTACTCTGGCAATTACGTCGTTAGCTAGCTAGCTAGGAAACAAGCTGGCAGTGTAGCTGTCAAATACCCTAGTTAGCTATCACTGTGTTAAATCGGTATCTAGCTAGGTAACCAAATAACGCAACTAGCTAGCTGTTCCATTCGAAAAGATGGCTAGCTAACGCTACCTAGCTAACTAAATAGCTAGCTACTGCCAAATTGTTGTGAACGCTAACGTTAACTAGATAACGTTAGCGTAGCTAAATCAGAGATCATGGCTAACGTCGGTTATTAATATATCCATCCTCTCCACTCTTTTGTTATTCATTAAACGCTGTCAGGTAAAATTGAAAATTATATACCTTGTTTTTGTGTATGATTGTTTTTTGTGATGAATTTGCTAGTTTGCTAACAACACTTTCTGAACTCTAAGAATCTGTGTTGTTTCCTGGTCACAACGTCACTTCCTTCGCTTTCCCCACCTGCGTTCATTGATTGTTTATGCAAGGGGGCACCAATGGGGCCACATGTTGCTGCAAAGGTGTATTAAGGTAAATGCAATTATGAAAAAAAGTGAAGGCATTATTTACAATGCCAACAAAGGTTGTTTTAAATCATTGCACCAATGGCAAGTTTATAGCTTATTTACTCATGAAAACGTGCTCAGTTTGTGTGCTGATTGTTTTTGTAGTAGAAGTCCAAGTCTTGTACACAGGTAAGTGATGATATCCAACCCTATCTTATCTAGCTAGTAGTGTTACAGATGTACTCTTCGATCAGCCAAATACCGATGTCCTCTCCTAATGATTGGCCTGTGTATATTAGCTTGTGAATGCATGCATGGGTTATCAATGATATAATGATGGTTATCAAAGAAAAGAGAGCACAAGTTCATTGATTTTCAGCTTTTATTTCAGTAGCTACCTAGATAGCTACCAACAACACAATGCATAGTGTATACAGTTGGGGTTTTAGTTTTCAAGAGTCCTTCGTTACATTATAAAATGTTGACATTTATAACACAGTCAGTAATACATACGTATTTTGGTATCCTGACAAAGCCACCACAATATATACACATTTTAGGCACATTTCAAAAAAGGACTTTCCAAAATACATCTAGGCTTAAAAATGTACACAAACAATCAATCACATGTTGGTGGGATACAAGCATAGCTTCAGTGTGTTGTGTCCACATTTGACTGATTTATTCAGTGGAATAAAAATATATAGCTTAGAATTGGGAGGATACATCCATTCAACTCTGTCTGTGACCACCTGAACAATAACTCAAAAGTACGAGAACAGGCACTTTATGATGTAGGTTGTAACATTTTTGCCTCAAAACATTCTGTAGCAAAAAATTATACCCAAACATAGAACTAAAAAACAATGCTCTTTAAAACCCCATCATGGGTTTATGTATATGTTTTAAAGATGTATCCTCTTTAAAGCGATCTGATACAGTATATGAGCTGTGATCAAGGCAAGAGGAGCAGTAAAACACGATGATGTAGAACAAAAAGGCAGCTAAACAGCTATAGTCTCTCCTGATATCTCCTGAAGCAACACCTGAAAAACTCTAGGAGGCCCTGTGGTATGCTGGTCATAGAAACTAATCAACTCTATGAGTTTGTGAAGGTCCTTTATCCAATACAACACTTGTTTGGAATCCCCCTACATACCATTTCAGATTATAATTTTATCGATTTCAAATTGTCTACAATTTGACTCAGTTTTCCCTCACTGTTAATTCTCCAATGAATCAAGAGAGGTGTCAAGCCCAGTCGTTCCTAGAGAGAAAATGTACTCTCGGACATTTAAATCTGAACTCATCTCATGCCATCAAGTATGTAGGGCTAACTATAAATCAGTTATAGTGATGTTGAGAATCATCATAAATGTGACCATGGCCCTCACTCCTCCTGCCCCCATGGCCGCATGCTAGCCTTCAGCTGACAGCGCTTGTGCTTCATGGTGAGGCCGTATTCTGGGGTCATGTCCAGTGGGTGCCCAGGTTTCTCCTGGAAGCGCAGCCTTTGGAGCAGGATGGCCAAGAAGAGGTAGACCTCGTTGCGTCCGATGGCCTCACCGATGCAGCGGCGCTTGCCCATGCCGAATACGAGCACTTTCTCCCCCTCCAGCTTGTTGAGTTCTGTGCCATCAGCACTCAGGAAACGGTCAGGGTTGAATGAAGAAGGCTCCTTCCACAGCTCCCTGAAGAGCACAGAGGTAACCATTTACATTAGGTTCTTGTTATACCTGTGTAGTAACACTGTAATTACTGCAGTAACAACACTGTTGTTGCACAGTAGTTGCATAGTAATGGAGTTGAGAAGTTTTAGTTTGAAAATCCTACTCACGGGTCATGGTTGACCTGCCACTGGTTGATGAAGACACAGGTGTCCTTGGGAATGAAGTAGCCATTGAGGGATGTATCCTTGATTGTGCTAAAAAAAAATTGACAATACCAGTCAGACCATGCCATATGTGTCTATAATGTGTAACTGATATTGTGAATGTCTGTTTGGCTGATATTGTAAATTTGTGTTTTGAGCAGGTGCAAGTGCAACTCACCAGTGTGGGATGGTGAACGGCAGGAAGGAAGAGTGCCGGAAGATCTCCAGGATGAAGGCTTCCAGCAGAGGTAAGTTGATTTTGTCTGAGAGACGGGGAGTGCGAATCATTCCCACCTTTTCCTCTGTTGGGAGGACAATAGAGAACATTGGATATCAAAAAAGAATGGGACGGGTAGTGACAGGTCAGTAAGCCACAATCTTTTGAATCATGACTCTATAGAATTACATATAGAACTGATTTATAGGATCTCTGTGGATGACTCATTTAATTTAAGGAACAGAACTATCTGTTAAAACCAGCAAGGTTCAACTTACTCAGTTCCTGATGCAGTCTTTCCTGGATCTCTGGGTAAGCCACAAGGTACACAACAGCCCATGACAGAGCTGTGCTGATGGTGTCAAAACCTTGAGAGGGAGACAGAAGCCGCATTGCATAATTAAAACATCTTACAAATGTACATTTGTTCAAATGATATGGAGTGACCCAGCATAACTGTTACGTTATTTTTACTCGACTCACCTGCACCAAACAGATCATTGACAATGCCCACAATCTTCTCATCAGAAACCTGGATGTTGGCGTTCTCATCTAGTTTCCTGTCCTCACAGTGGTCAATGAGGGAGTCAGTGATGTCACGGATGTTGTCCTGAAAACAGAACAATGGACAATCAGTATCACAGACAACAAACAGCAATAGTTCAAACATGGAATGAAACATGTAACATCTTTGAAACATGATGCAATGTATTATTTACCTTGTCATAGCTTTCATAGTGCTCACTGACAATCTTCTGCACAAAGGTGTTGAAACGGTCATTGATATCCATAAACCTCTTCATGGTGCGGTTGGGCAGGTAACGAAGGATGGGAATGAAGTCTGCAGGGTTGCCGCTGCCCACCACCTGCCCAAACTCATCACTCATGTTCACCAAGCCCAACAGCTCCTGGTCATCATGGCTGTAGCGCCGGCCGAAGCACATTCCACAGATGACGTTGGCCACCGATACGACAATATGGCGGAAGGGGTCAAAGCTGCCACTGACATCCATGACGGAGGTCAGCTGTTTTACCAAGTACTCTCCCTCCTTGCAGACGTGCTCCTCCAGGGCACAGGAGTACTCTGGGGTCGTTCCCTCCAGGGTGGCGAAAGAGCGGAGGGCGCTCATAGCTAGCTTGCGGCGGGCGCGCCACACCCCAGCCTTGTCGGTGCTGAAGGCCAAGCTCTTGCCGTCGTTGATGAATTTGAAGCTGTATAGATCGGGCCTCCCGGCGAAGTCTTCCCCTTGCTTGATAAGAGCCTGGCGGACTGTCTCATTGCCACTCAGAACAACCACAGGCCGCATCCCTATTTGGATCTGGAAGACTGAGCCGTAGCGCTCGCTCATGGCAGTCAGGCTAAGGTGAGGGTTGTTGTACACCTCCAGCACATTCCCGATGATGGGAAGGGGCTTTGGTCCTGGGAGCCGTTTTAGTCCCTCTGGGATCTCTGTGTGCTTGTACTTCATGAGCATGTACACCAGGCATAGTGTTACTATGGCCACCAGCCCCTCAGACACAGAGACTGAGCCGATAATGGGTAGTATCATCAGAACCATTTTTATATGTTTTTTTAGTGGCTTGTGCACAATCTGTAAGAAGGAGAGGTACATGTTTTAGTGATTAATAGTGAGCAAGAAAAATACTCCAGCTGAGTAATAAACATTGCTCGATAACATTGTTCAAAAATTGCATTGGGGGAATTACGCACGAGTGATGCCATACTGACTGCATGCTTTACGCATACAGCCCCATGTACTTTACGCATGGTGCACTCACACTTTTCACGCTTTTGCAAGCCACCTTACTCTACCAGTCTTGTACCATTAAACATAGGCTACATAAAAGGCTGTATAGTATTTTAAAAAATTAAAGCCCTTTAACTGTTACATTGCCTACACGTACGTACATTTTTTTCGAATAGATTATACTAAAAAGAAGACTCAAGAATAAACGGTACAATATAACAGTGTATAATGCATTTTGTAGCTAGTTATATTGTATTTAAGAAAAGAAGGAAAAAAAACAGTACTAATATTATGTGCAAACTAGTTAATAAATGTTATTTCGAGACTTCATTCACAACAAAAAGACACCTGCTATTCCAACATATGTTTACCATTTTTATTACCTTCCGTTATGAGCCAATTGAGCCGTCTTGCAGGGAGATCGAAGAAGTTTGCAGGTGAGGTTATATTTATGCAAAGCTTTTTCTCTTGCTATAAGAGAACTCCGTTTCTCTGTACTTAAAAGTAAGAATGGGAACTTCTTTTATAGAGCGCTTCTCAGCTCCATTGGCTGATGTCTGAGTGACGTAACCTCTCTCCCTCTCTTGGCTTGCTAGCAGCAGCGGCTGTCTCTGAAGGAGAGGTGTAATAAAATATCAAGCGGAAACATCAATGAGTAGTGTGTATATATATATATATAGTTGAAGTCGGAAGTTTACATACACTTAAGTTTACATACACTTAGTCAATAAAACTCGTTTTTCAACCTCTCCACAAATTTCTTGTTATCAAACTATAGTTTTGGCAAGTCGGTTAAGACATCTACTTTGTGCATGACACAAGTAATTTTTCCAACAATTGTTTACAAACAGATGATTTCACTTATAATTCACTGTATCACAATTCCAGTGGGTCAGAAGTTTACATACACTTTATTGACTGTGCTTTTAAACAGCTTGGAAAATTCCAGAAGATTATGTCATGGCTTTAGAAGCTTCTGATAGGCTAATTGACATCATTTGAGTCAATTGGAGGTGTACCTGTGGATGTATTTCAAGGTCTACCTTCAAACTCAGTGCCTCTTTGCTTGACATCATGGGAAAACCAAAATAAATCAGCCAAAGACCTCAGAAAATAAATTGTAGACCTCCACAAGTCTGGTTCATCCTTGGAAGCAATTTCTAAATGTCTGAAGGTACTAAGTTCATCTGTACAAACAATAGTATGCAAGTATAAACGCCATGGGACCACGCAGCCATCATACCGCTCAGGAAGGAGACGCGTTCTGTCTCCTAGAGATGAACGTACTTTGGTGCGAAAAGTGCAAATCAATCCCAGAACAACAGCAAAGGACATTGTGAAGATGCTGGAGGAAACAGGTATTAAAGTATCTATATCCACAGTAAAACTAGTCCTATATCGACATAACCTGAAAGGTCGCTCAGCAAGGAAGAAGCCACTGCTCCAAAACCACATAAAAAAGCCAGACTACGGTTTGCAACTGCACATGGGGACAAAGATCATACTTTTTGGAGAAATGTCCTCTGGTCTGATGAAACAAAAATATAACTGTTTGGCCATAATAACCATCGTTATGTTTGGCTTGCAAGCCGAAGAACACCATCCTAAACATGAATCACGGTTGTGGCAGCATCATGTTGTGGGGGTGCTTTGCTGCATGAGGGACTGGTGCACTTCACAAAATAGATGGTCAAGGTATTGGAGTGGCCATTACAAAGCCCTGATCTCAATCCCATAGAAAATTTGTGGGCAGAACTGAAAAAGCATGTGCGAGCAAGGAGGCCTACAAACCTGACTCAGTTACACCAACTCTGTCAGGAGGAATGGGCCAAAATTCACCCAACTTGTTGTGGGAAGCTTGTGGAAGGCTACCTGAAACGTTTGACCCAAGTTAAACAATTTAAAGGCAATGCTACCAAATACTAATTGAGTGTATGTAAAATTCTGACCCACTGGGAATGTGATGAAAGGAAAAAAAGCTGAATTAATCATTCTCTCTACTACTTATCTGACATTTCACATTCTTAAAATACATTACTAGGATTATATATATATATTTATATATATATATATATATAATGTAAGCTTGCCTTTATTATAAAAATAAACATCTAAGGAGTAACAAAAAAAAATATATGAGTGTATGCTTTCTCTGATATATCAGTGATGGGCCCTATTGAAAAACGATATACATACAATTTCATATAGTTTGTTATAAAAACATAACCATAGGGAAATTCAATAGGGAAATTCTCAGTAGGCTATTCCACGTTCATATGACTTTAAAACATTTTATTTATTTTTTAAACATTTTTAGATTTGATTTTAGGTTTATATCAGAATAATTGGATGAGTCTCTTTTCAGATGTTCATTAGCCTGTTGGAGGGAGTTATAAAAAAGACTATACAGAAGAAGCCAGTCAGGTAAGAGGAATACAGGACCCATTGATTTGTGGAATGATCAACAATGATATTTGCAATTGAAGTAGAGCATGTTAAATGTGTTATTGTGTAATAACAATACAATAATACAATCAGCCTAACTTTTAATCATAATATATCATCATAATCATTAGCACAACCATGTAGATGTAGACTTATAATCACTATCATACCTATTCATCATACTACACATCTTACTTATAATGTTATAGATGTGGTAATTATATTTGTATTTTTTATTTTATTTATTTGTTTAGGCCTAAATATTTATGTGAATTTTATAATTATTTTTTCCCCATTAATGTTAGAGTATTGGGCCTAATTTTGCAGGCTATGGTAGGCAGTAGGCTAATAAGCCATATTGAAAAAAGGCAATTCACCCACTCCTTATCATGTTATGAACTAGTTATATTAAAAGTATATGGAACATATTCATGAAAACAATTATATAAAGCACATTGTATAAGGATGACAGTACTTTGGGCCAGATCCAAATATTTATTCTCAATGATCTATTGAACATGAACTCTTCCACAACTAATTTAAGGACACAAGGTTAATCACTTTGGGCCCACAATATTTTCAAAAGTAAATGTACCATCAGTGTCTAGTCTGTTTCCAGTGGTATTCATTTTTATATTTTATTATTAGCAAACATCAACATTTCCGCTTGAAATACTTGTTACATAAATTAATTAACAGGACATTGTTACGCATTAGTTATTAAGTCATAAACCCTTTGGCAATCATTCCTTTGGTCCTACTCATTGCAACAGATTTCGATAGCGTGCAAAGGTGTAGCCTATCCCAAGCGGGAGAACTTACAGCCCCGAAGTACTTTTTATCAAGAGACTCATCTTTGACAGTTTGATAAATCTCACTCAACCTGTCAACAGTATAACGGTGGTGCATATAAGGACAATGGGAAGACGTGTGCGTCTTATTAACTTATAGGAAACAAATGTAGCCAACCTATCAACTGTGTCATGGAGGATAAAACATTCGATTGAGATAAGAGACTATATTGTCTTGTCTGCTTGTGTACGCTATCCAAAGTGTTTGACTTCGGATCCCTGTTGTGTTAATCAATATCCCAATTGGAATGTACTCAAATGTAAGTTATATGCATTAAGACCCAGAATAGAGTATTCTAGACCGCAGCATCCACAACACACCAGTCTGAGCGGAGTCTGTTTTGAAACAAGTCGTGATAAAAACTGTCAAATGCCATCGCGTGCGTGTACCTGTTAGCATTCGAGTTAAAGATTGGCCAAGTTGCGTGAGAGCGTTTTGGTCATGCCCTCGCCTCCCCCAGCCCTTGGTTAAGGATGCTGGGGTGTGAGGGTGGGGGAGTATTCTGTCAGCACTGCAGGGGTGAAAGGGTGAATGAGTTCATCATTACCCTTACAGTCTCTCTTCTTTTAGGAAATGTACATCCTATTCCAGATAGCCTACTGACAGTGAATATATATCGACTCTGCACAGCAATACGAGGGATTTCCAACATAGTTGGACCATGAACTGAAACATTCTCAGCGGTAATGAGGACATCGACTGAAAAGGACCTGTATGGATTGCATATAAGCACCACTGATATAGAAGGCTTTATGGTTATGGACAACATGCACAAAATCTGTTCCTCAGAATTAAATGATTGTTTATTTACTTATTTCAACAACGTATTTTGGATGCATATACGACTTTCCTGTTAACCAGCATCATATTAGGCTGGCTGTTAGCCTATATGCTTTGATTGATAAACAAAACTTGTTGCTGAGAAATCTATCTCGACTAAATCCTAACTTAATATCCACGTGCGTAATTAGACACTTAACCAAATCTCCTATCAGTGCAGGATTTACGCGCAGACATGCGTTATTATGCACGCATATCTCTATCATTGGGGCCACAATGACCTGTCCATATACAAATAAACACGCTGAAATGGTTTACTAAAGGCAAGGATGTTTTAATTAAGTTTTTATTGAAGACAATTATGGTTAATTAGGCTATATTTTAAGCATTCACTAATCTCTTTGTTATTTTATTTTAGTTGTTCTCTATATCATAATTTACAACAGGTAAATAAATGGCTTTATATTAATTGTCTTTTGCCTACTTGACAATATGCCTCTATATTTTGTCTTGCGGTATTTCAACTTCCAAGACCTGTGTTAAACATTCGGTTTTGGGTAAACTTTAGGAATGTATAATTCACAATGGGTTAACTTTATTGCTCAATTTAAATAATTAGCATAATTCAACTTGAAGACGTCACAAGACATTTAAGTGCACAATTCAGTGTATGAATGTGTGGCTATTAGACAGCGTCGCTATTAGTTTCCTAAATAGTTAAACATTTGGATGATCATTCCTGGAACCCTGGATCACAACTAGTAGGCAACCCAAAATGTGCAGACTTTGAGGAAAGTGAAGTGTCACTCCAAAGCCAAGATAAATGACGCCAATGTGTAATTGAAATTGTGAAAAACAATAGACTAATTTACCACTGTTTGAGGCATATGAACACTATAATAATATTGAGAGACGCTCTTAATCGCTTATTTTTCTCCTCCGAGATTGGCCTAGGTATTATTGCCATGCTCAATATGATGGATAATGCCAGTCGCTGGGCTTTCGCACACTCGCCGCCCGCCCGTGCCCCTCAGCGCTACGTTCCTGCTCCTGCAGTTCGCGTGAGAAAGCGGAGCTCCCGCACGGAGGGGTGGGCTTGGTCTTCGGGACAATCCTAAATCTGCTTGGTCAGTCACGCGAAGGCAGCAGCCCATGGAAAGACACAAGGGTCTTAAACGCTGCAGAACAAAGAGCGCAGGACGTGAGACTTTTTCTTGGTCACGGAGGTGCACATATTCGCGCGCTATAGCTTCTGTAAATGCGAGGATCTTGGGCTTTGTAGTCATGCGATCTACCACTCAGGCTTCACGCAGGCATGCAACTGGCTGGCTGAAGTCAAATGCCTAAATCCACCAAATACCAATTGACCTGCATAGTCACGGTAATGTCAACCATGGCAGGTACCTTCGCGTACGAACTTGGAAACCATTTTATGACATTTCAAAGAGCTGCTTAAAAACAAAGTTCTCCAAATGAGACTGTTCACTGGTACAGCATGACACAGTCAAAGGCTGATTTATTAAGCATAAACATAAAGTATATAATCACACTAAGCATTACGCACAGCTTTGTGAGGGGAGAGGGAGACGATAGCGTGAGAGGCTATGGAGGGACATTATTCCATACAGGTCCAGCATTCAACGTAAACATCAGGATCACACCCGTTTGAAATAGGCTTCTCTGTTCATATGGTTATGGTCTAACACGCCACTCCCTGCTCATCATTAGTGACTTGCTCAATGACCTCCAACAGTTTGTATGACCTCTAGTTGCAACGCAGGTTCATACATGGAATTACATTCAAATCAAATATTTTTGGTCACATACACATATTTATGTTATTGCGGTTGTAGCGAGATGCTTGTGTTCCTAGTTCCAAAAGTGCAGTAGTATCTAACAATTCACAACAATACACACACATCTAAAAGTAAAAGAATGGAATTAAGAAATATATAAATATTCGATCAAGCAATGTTGGAGTGGCATTGACTAAAATACAGTATAACATAATACAGTATATACATATGAGATGAGTAAAGTAGTATGTAAACATAATTTAAACATTATTAAAGTGACTAATGTTCTATTATTAAAGTGGCCAGTGATTCCAAGTCTATGTCTATAGGGCAGCAATTGAGGACAATAACGTGACAAATATCAATAGGAAATGTTCAAGTAGTCTGTTATTTAGTCATGTTAGGGTCCCACACATACATCCAGGATGTCCATTTACAGAGCTCACATCATAACCAAAACACTGTTTAGCCCACAGCAAATTGAAATTCCCTTGAAGAATCTCCCTTTCTGAGTAATGACTGTAAAGGCAGCTGAAGTCTTCAGTCCTTTGGCACGCAATAACCAAACACCTGTCACACACCTTCAAACCAGGTATGTGTGTGTGAGTGTGAGGGAATTTTTCGTGAGTGGGTTTGCATCTGTGTGAGGGCGTGTTGTTGTGTGTGCATGAGGGCAGGAGTTTGTTATGGAGGAGGTCAACTAACCCCTGTACACAGACTGGTAGTTAGAGCAATTAACCACTCAGGTGACAGGTCAGATTGGTGCACTCATCTCTCAGTATTTTATTCTAGTCTGACAGAACAGACAGAACAGTCTGTGCTACCAGAGGATTGGAAGTGTCTTCTTTGAACTCTCAGGAAAATAAAACATGCATGAACAGTCAGGAGAGAGCGACAATATCACAATTGTTCATACACGCAATGCCAAAGCACACAACACTTATTTATTAACATGTTATTACTGTTTATACTATGTTATTACTGTGTTTTATTACCATGTTATTACTGTGTTATTACCACTTGTTATTACCAATTCTATGGAGTACTGTAAACCATTAGGGCAGTACTTCAAATGTATTTATAAAGCCCTTCTTACATCAGCTGATATCTCAAAGTGCTGTACAGAAACCCAGCATAAAACCACAAACAGCAAGCAATGCAGGTGTAGAAGCACGGTGGCTAGGAAAAACTGCCTAGAAAGGCCAAAACCAGGCTATGAGGGGTGGCCAGTCCTCATCTGGCTGTTCCGGGTGGAGATAATACCAGAACATGGCCAAGACGTTCAAATGTTCATAGATGACCAGCAGGGTCAAATAATAATAATCACAGTGGTTGTCAAGGCTGCAACGGGTCAGCAGCTCAGGAGCAAATGTCAATTGGCTTTTCATAGCCGATCATTCAGAGTATCTCTACCGCTCCTTCTGTCTCTAAAGAGTTGAAAACAGCAGGTCTGGGACAGGTAGCACGTCCGGTGAATAGGTCAGGGTTCCATAGCCACAGGCAGAACAGTTGAAACTGGAGCAGCAGCACGGCTAGGTGGAATGGGGACAGTAAGGAGTCATCAGGCCAGGTAGTCCTGAGGCATGGTCCTAGGGCTCAGGTCCTCCGAGAGAGAGAAAGAAAGAAAGAATTAGAGAGAGCATACTTAAATTCACACAGGACACCGGGTAAGACAGGATAAATAGATATAACAGACTCCAGATATAACAGACTGACCCTAGCCCCCCGACACATAAACTACTGCGGCATAAATACTGGAGGCTGAGACAGGAGGGGTCGGGAGACACTGTGGCCCTGTCCGACGACGTCCGTACTTGTTACCCTGAAAAAGCTAACGACATCTCCTACTATGCAGATGTTATAGGTTTTAGGGACGATCATCTGAGAGGGTTTGCCTCCGCCTTTTCTTTTGACTTGAAGATGGCCCAAACCCTAAGAAGGAAGAATGTGTAGTCTTTTTAAGTGCAGGGAGTGATGCATTTATCAGTGGGAAATCAGCCGTGTGGCTGAGTTGGTATAGCATGGCACTTGCAATGCAAGAGTTGTGGGTTCAATTCCCCTGGGGACAAATACAAAAAATAAAAAACAAGTACAAAAATGTATGCCCTCACTACCGTAAGTCACTCTCGTTAAACTAGGACAACCATCTCTGTAACGGGTGCAATAAGTACAAATACTAACAGATTGGATTAGTTTATGTATGTTATTAATCTTTGTGTAGCATAAGATTAATCAACCAATAAATGTGCATGCCAAAACACAGACATTGAAACAAACAATTCTGAAAAATGTACCTGCAATTGAGCATGCTGGGAAATATGATAATGATGGGCGTGGTTTTGAGTGATTTACTCCACACAGATAAACATTTCATAATCACACTTAACTCTGTTTATTCATACCAACACAGGGTTCCTTTACACCACTGAGTGTTGAATGTAACTCCTGAATCCACTCGAAATGTTACACTGAAAAATCAACACTAGATAAAACTGGCCAATTTGCTGTGTATCATACTATACATTGCTGGTTCACTCATACTCCCTTCTATTCTCCTACTTTCTGTTCAATAAATTCACAGAAAATACTCATTTGAAAAACAGAAATCATGGCAAAGATATCAACTATGTCAGTGCTGTATATGTAAAATGATTAAGGGAATACCAGATACAGTACATGCATAAATATTCCCATATCATTACAGATAAAACAATTCTCACAGCTATCTTTTTAAATGTAGCAGATTACTAAAATTCCTGATGTTAAAGTTTAAACACTGAGGTAAACATTATTGCTCAGGCACAATTTAAAAATAAAATAGCTTATACAGATTCAGAAAGGTTCTATGTGGAACCCTTCTTGCTTTCCAAAGAATCACCAAAGAACCCTTTCTTCCAAAATTGTCTCTTAGGATGAAAAATGTTCTAGGTTGAACTCTTTGCCTAACAAAGAACCCTTGTCTTCCAAAAAGGGTTCATTCTTCAGATGAAAAGGGTTCTTGGAAGAACCCTATCCATCTACAAATAACCCCTTTGGAACCTTTTTTTCTAAGAATTTAGGTCATGACACTACTCATGAATGTGCGACTGTGACCTCATACAAACCCCCTCTGGCTTGAGTAAGTCAACACGCAATCACTTACACTATACACAAACTGTAATTGAGCAACATTCTGTCTCGCTCGCTCCCGCGGCCGGCTCGAAGTGCACTCACAGGAATGCTGGGGTTCGGAACAGGGAGAGGAGGGGGCCGGTCCCCATATTGTATCACCTTCCCCTCACGGATTGGAGTGAACATAACATTAGTAACTGAGCGAACAGTCCCGGTCTCTCTCTGTCCTTAAGCAAGCCAAAGTTAAAAATACTCACCGGGAAAAACAATAGTTGCGTGCGGAAATATCTCGGTCATCCGTCTTTCTGTCACGCACGAAGCTGCCATGCGCTTTTTTTTTACGCTGACTCAAACGGGGGGCGAAAAAATAAAGAGGACATGTCATAAAGAAAGGAAAATATGAAACGCGTGTACAAAGACAGATATACAACCACATAGTGAAAGAAGATATGGATAGGCTTGACACGCAAAACAAGCCATGCGTGAAACAAATTAACCTCGTCTGCCCCTCCAATTCTCTCAGCGGGCTTCGCAGGCTATGGAGCGGGTTGACAGCACATTTACGGGTTAATCATTGTGCCACAGACCCGGCATTGCGTGCAGACTGTGTTTGCTCTGGCTGTGCCAAGGGTCGCGAGGTTGTGTACAGAGAGAGCAGGGGAGGCATCAGCCAACCTCGCGGGTCACCCCTTTTATCAAAACAGTCACCGACCGTTTTTTGGGAAGCACGCTACTGTTGTGTAAATAGAAAAGTTTACAGAGATTGGCCAGACTCAAATGTGGATTTCTTCTAGAAACTGGTGCACTATAATGCATATTTCAATCAGTGTTTGGCCATAAAACAAACGGACATTAAATATTTACCAGAACATCGTAAGATATTGAAGTCGGCCTACAGAAAGATCTCCCTACATTCTTCAATTGTGTTTCATTGTGTTTTTTTTTGTATAAATAGCTAATAAAAAGGGATATTTCTAATAAACAAATATATTAACTAATGTTAGAAGCACAAATGCTCAATATGCCTAATATTTGTAGTATTAAGTCTACACTTTAAGTGTTAATATTTGTCAAGGTCTCTGACATGTGCAGATTTACTCTCACAAAAAATGTACTAAATTACCTAGAATAATTTCAACATTCTTGCTTTGCCAAAAGAGTGATACTACAGAGACAGGATGGTCAAAACAATCTCTTGTCTGTTTCATATTGTGTGCATTCTGTCAGTCTGTGGGAAGTTGTGTGAAAGAGAGAGTGTTGTGTTGTGGCCAGGCATCTATCTGCACCATGCAGTGTTTTTCTTGGACAGCACAGAAGACTTATCCCCAGGGCCCTGTTGAGTAATGGACTGAACCCGGTTCAAGCATAACAATACCTTTCACCCTACTGAGACAGGATGTCTGACACCACTGGCTACTGAATGGGTGGATGTGTGCGAGCAGCCTACACACTCATGCACGTGTGTTATCACTGCTATGACTGTTGGGTGACTCGCAATGTTGTTGTAGGTTAATCTCTGCACCCACAACCAAATAAGTCACGAGAGACTAGGTCTAGCTCTACTTGTCAAAGGGATCAATCAGTAATGATGTGTGCTATGAAACATTTCCTATAGCAAGAGTCAGCGGTAGCAAAGTGACTAAGTCCATCATTAAGGCCATCATCACAAAGTCAGTCTTCTGAGTCATTGCATGTGGTTTAATAGTATTGTGTATTGTGTCAGAACCCCTGACATCCATTATACTGTGTCAGGGGCTGCAGCTTTCCTCTATGGGTCCCCCAACCACCAGCTCTGAGGATGTGATCCCAGGGTGAGCAGCTGTAACGTTAGATATAGAAGGAGTCTTGACAATAGTCCTGACTGTTATCATCAGTAATATGAGTTCATTGTTTTGCTGATCCTTTTTTAACTTCACACAAGCGTTTTGTGAAAGTTTTTCACTGCCTTCCGGTTACCACTTGTAAAATTCAAAACTAATTTTGCCCCTCACTCATACCTCTCGGTTTCATATGTTTCTGATCCAAAGTTTTCGCTGTGGTTTGTGGTCCTTCGCCCGACTTGCTCCGTTTAACTTGTTGTGAACAAACAAGGTATAGCAGCACGCAATATGTTTATATGTTCAGCTTTAGCATTCATTGAACTTAAATTAAATTTAAATTTACCATTGTAACCCATGCCATTGTGACACACACACATCATGACATCACATTTTCTTTTCCACATTTAGCCTTTGTAGGAGGTGCAATGTGGGAGATCTGTGTGTGAGGATGAAAGAGGGAAATGAACTGAAAAAGTCAATATCTTCTTTGCGTAAGGAGGCCTGGTCTCTCAGGTACTACCCACCATATGTAGTGCTGAAAGTCATTGTGTGCCAAGGCTTTATCTTTTAATCAGTTGTGTTCACCATCAGTTCATCATTTGTACATGCCAAGACTCAGACACATTGGATTCATTCCACGCAGAGAGAAAATAGAAGCTTGATGACCTGATAGGTGCTAATGCTGTGTGTGATTACTACAAAGCCACACAGGTCTGGACAATCATGTGGTTTACATGGGAAGGGTTTCTGTGACCATATTCCTGATCTCAACTGATCATGTGCATGTTGGGTCGGCACTTTTTTTTTTCTCTCTGTGTATGCTCAGAATTATTATATATATTTTTTTGCATAATTGTGTGAGAGAAAAAATGATTGGGAGAGAGACAAAGAGAGAGATTGTGAGAGAGAGTGATGTTGACTGCAGTGCAGTCGCTGTTCTGCCTGTGCTGTGTGAAGGAGAAGCTATAATCCGGTGGCCTGTAAGACTACCGCCCCACACAGCAGGAGATTAAAGATGCTGGCTGTAAATAAGGAACCACTAAAGAGACACAGCACCGCAGGTCACGACCTCTGAGGGTACCATGCCACAAGGCCAATGGTATACATGGCGATGCAGCAATATCCTGCCTTTATTGAGTGTTTAAGTGTGTTTGTGTGTTTATGTATGGTAGCTGATGTAGGTATGTGTATGCGTGTGAGAGGGAGGGAGTGACAGTCAGGAAGTGAGAAACAGATAGACTCCCTGCTTTGGTGTGCTTGTGTATGCCCATGGGTGTTACCTGTCCTGAGTAAACAACCGTCCCCGCAGGGCCCTGGTGTTCCCCATCCACCCACCCCGCCTCAGCTCTCTGACTCAGGGGCTACAAGGCAAGCATCCCAAACAGAAAAACAACCTCCACCTCCTCCTCCAGTAGCTTATACAGTAACATATACGGGGAGGCAACGTTATGTTTGTCTGTCTAACTAACTGCTTGGCAGCATCCCCTCACTTTACCCCCTGCAGGCCTCCTGCTCCTGAGAGGAGATGAATACACTCAATCAAACCAGTGCTCTCTGTCCTGGCCCTGTATCAACCCGCTGAAGAATGGCAGCAAATCAGTAGTTTGATTATGTGAAGTAAAAGTAAGTATCGTTGTTGTGTTTAGTTAGTTAACGACTGACTGAGGGATGGGCCGTGTGGAGGAACATGATAGGTGCAGGGCAGAGCGTACCCCTTTATAATGGTTACAGGGCAGAGTATACCCCCTTTAACTACACTGTAGTATAGATATGTGATTAGGTATCTATTGTGATGGAGTAGAAAGCCCCTGGACTCTCAGTTCTCAGATGTTACCTTCCAGTGTCCCATCAAACTGGGCTACAAATCAATCTGCCAACAGCCCTATTACTTTGTCTGTCAGGTGTGAACAGTTTATTCCCATTTGATTCTCAGCCAGCTCCCAACCGCCACCTACCAAATAAAAGCAGCTGTAATTATAACACTTGCAACAAAAAGAAAATGCCCATGTGCTACTGTTCAGCCTCAGCTTGCCTGGGGATATTGTGACATTTGTTTTTGCTTTCTTCTTTCTCTCTCTTCCCACCCTCTCTCCCTTTACCCCCCTCTCTCCAGCCACAGGAGGGGCATGCATGGTACGTAGGCACGTAGTAGTGTTAAATCCTGCATGCAGGACAAGATGGTACAGGAGATAAGTGCAGGAAATATCAGAGTGGCATGCACAGACATACCCCTCTGTTCTCAGTGTTCTCTGCTTGTTTTCGCTTTCGTCAGATTTTATGAGGTTTGCCAGATTGGAGTAAAAAGCTGATTTGGCTTTTTTTTTTGTGGTATTGATAAAGGTATTTGATTGGGGAATGGGGATACATTTACATGATGGGAAATTAATTCATCAATAAATGTGGGGAAACAGAAGACCTGCAAAAATAATCTATTTGGTTTAAATTCCCCTGGTGCAACTGCATGGTATTTGCAACTATAACAAGTCTGGACTATGTTCAATTAACCCATATTAATGCAGTTAAACAGGTTAATGTAAAATAATGAATTAAGTTGCCTTACACATATGGCACTTCCAAGGGCGTTTCATGATGATTATTACGGTCGTGTTAATCATGTTATATACGTAGACTATTGTAACACGACATATGCCAGCATTGTAGGCCTTCTGCCTCTGCCCAGAGGCCTACTTTCATGGCAACAGCCGTTAGAGCTCACTTTGCCACGTATGAGCGCTTGTTAGAGCCTGTTGCAGATTTCACTCTCTTCCTCTACATTGGTGGCAGCGTTGGTATCACATCCAACTCTCGTGTAGTTATGTGATCTAGCGGTGGGAAGCATTCTGTTTTTCAACATTGTGTTGGGTGTAATTACATTGATATATCTAGTGAACAATGCATAAGCAACAATGGGCATGATGGATAGAAGTAGTCACTACAGGTGTGATCAAGCCTTACATCAAAGTTGCCTGAAGCGGAATGGAAAGTGCTATGCCCTGACCAGTTATTCAGAAGAAAATCCCCTGTGATTATCTAATTTACCAGTGTGGACCCAAAACAAACACATTCTATACATTTACAAAGGAGCTGTTTAAAGTGTTATTACAACCATGGTGTTCTGTTGTTATTGAAGCATATACATCTAATAACCTGACAATGATCCACATCATATGGGTAGACAAATAATGTAAGTGTGTTGTCCTTGCTTTAGGATGCAAATCAATAATATGAATCACTGTTGATCCATCCTGTTCTGATCTAATGAGATGTATGTAGGATTTTCTACGGCCTAGAATCGAGACCTTTTCCAGTCATGAAGAACAAAGCTAGGCCCCTCTTGGTTCTCATTGGCGAAGACTGAAGTCAAGTTAGGGCAGTTGTGGAAAAAGTACCCAATTGTCATACTTGAGTAAAAGTAAAGAGTGGTGGAGGGAGAGAAGAGTGGTGGGGGAGAAGAAAGGGGTAGAGGGAGAGAGTGGTGGAGGGAGAGGAGGGGGGTCAAGGGAGAGGAGAGTGGTGGAGGGAAATGAGAGTGATGGAGGGAGAGGAGAGGGTGGAGGGAGAGAAGAGTGGTGGGGGAGAGGAGAGGAATAGAAGGAGAGGAGAGTGGTCAAGGGAGTGGAGAGTGGTGGAGGGAGAGGAGAGTGGTAGAGGGAGGAGGGAGAGGAGAGTGGTAGAGGGAGAGGAGAGTGGTGGAGGGAGAGGAGAGTGGCAGAGGGAGAGGAGGGTGGTGGAAGGAGAGGAGAGTGGTGGAGGGAGAGGAGAGGAGATTGGTCAAGGGAGAGGAGAGTTGCGGAGGGAGAGGAGAGTGGTAGAGGGAGAGGAGAGTGGTGGAGGGAGAGGAGAGTGGTGGAGGGAGAGGAGAGTGGTGGAGGGAGAGGAGAGTGGTGGAGGGAGAGGAGAGTGGTAGAGGGAGAGGAGAGTGGTAGAGGGAGAGGAGAGTGGTGGAGGGAGAGGAGAGTGGCGGAGGGAGAGGAGAGTGGTGGAAGGAGAGGAGAGTGGTCAAGGGAGAGGAGAGTTGCGGAGGGAGAGGAGAGTGGTAGAGGGAGAGGAGAGTGGTGGAGGGAGAGGAGAGTGGTGGAGGGAGAGAAGAGTAGAGTGGTCAAGGGAGAGGAGAGTGGTGGAGGGAGAGGAGAGTGGTGGAGGGAGAGTAGAGTGGTGGAGGGAGAGGAGAGTGGTGGAGGGAAAGGAGAGTGATGGAGGGAGAGGAGAGGGTGGAGGGAGAGAAGAGTGGTGGGGGAGAGGAGAGGAATAGAAGGAGAGGAGAGTGGTCAAGGGAGTGGAGAGTGGTGGAGGGAGAGGAGAGTGGTAGAGGGAGAGGAGAGTGGTGGAGGGAGAGGAGAGTGGTAGAGAACGGGGAGAGTGGTAGAGGGAGAGGAGAGTGGTAGAGGGAGAGGAGAGTGGTAGAGGGAGAGGAGAGTGGTGGCGGGAGAGGAGAGTGGCAGAGGGAGAGGAGAGTGGTGGAAGGAGAGGAGAGTGGTGGAGGGAGAGGAGAGGAGAGTGGTCAAGGGAGAGGAGAGTTGCGGAGGGAGAGGAGAGTGGTAGAGGGAGAGGAGAGTGGTGGAGGGAGAGGAGAGTGGTGGAGGGAGAGGAGAGTGTTCAATGGAGAGGAGAGTGGTAGAGGGAGAGGAGAGTGGTGGAGGGAGAGGAGAGTGGCGGAGGGAGAGGAGAGTGGTGGAAGGAGAAGAGAGTGGTGGAGGGAGAGGAGAGAAGAGTGGTCAAGGGAGAGTAGAGTGGTCAAGGGAGAGGAGAGTGGTGTAGGGAGAGGAAAGGAGAGTGGTGGAGGGAGAGTAGAGTGGTCAAGGGAGAGGAGAGGAGAGTGGTCAAGGGAGAGGAGAGGAGAGTGGTCAAGGGAGAGGAGAGTGGTCAAGGGAGAGGAGAGTGGTGGAGGGAGAGGAGAGTGGTAGAGGGAGAGGAGAGTGGTGGAGGGAGAGGAGAGTGGTGGAAAGAGAGGAGAGTGGTGGAGGGAGAGGAAAGGAGAGTGGTGGAGGGAGAGTACAGTGGTCAAGGGAGAGGAGAGGAGAGTGGTCAAGGGAGAGGAGAGGAGAGTGGTCAAGGGAGAGGAGAGGAGAGTGGTCAAGGGAGAGGAGATTGGTGGAGGGAGAGGAGAGTGGTAGAGGGAGAGGAGAGTGGTGGAGGGAGAGGAGAGTGGTGGAGGGAGAGTAGAGTGGTGGAGGGAGAGGAGAGTGGTGGAGGGAAAGGAGAGTGATGGAGGGAGAGGAGAGGGTGGAGGGAGAGAAGAGTGGTGGGGGAGAGGAGAGGAATAGAAGGAGAGGAGAGTGGTCAAGGGAGTGGAGAGTGGTGGAGGGAGAGGAGAGTGGTAGAGGGAGAGGAGAGTGGTGGAGGGAGAGGAGAGTGGTAGAGAACGGGGAGAGTGGTAGAGGGAGAGGAGAGTGGTAGAGGGAGAGGAGAGTGGTAGAGGGAGAGGAGAGTGGTGGAGGGAGAGGAGAGGAGAGGAGAGTGGTCAAGGGAGAGGAGAGTTGCGGAGGGAGAGGAGAGTGGTAGAGGGAGAGGAGAGTGGTGGAGGGAGAGGAGAGTGGTGGAGGGAGAGGAGAGGAGAGTGTTCAAGGGAGATGAGAGTGGTAGAGGGAGAGGAGAGTGGTGGAGGGAGAGGAGAGTGGTGGAGGGAGAGGAGAGTGGCGGAGGGAGAGGAGAGTGGTGGAAGGAGAAGAGAGTGGTGGAGGGAGAGGAGAGTGGTCAAGGGAGAGTAGAGTGGTCAAGGGAGAGGAGAGTGGTGTAGGGAGAGGAAAGGAGAGTGGTGGAGGGAGAGTAGAGTGGTCAAGGGAGAGGAGAGGAGAGTGGTCAAGGGAGAGGAGAGGAGAGTGGTCAAGGGAGAGGAGAGTGGTCAAGGGAGAGGAGAGTGGTGGAGGGAGAGGAGAGTGGTAGAGGGAGAGGAGAGTGGTCAAGGGAGAGGAGAGGAGAGTGGTCAAGGGAGAGGAGAGGAGAGTGGTCAAGGGAGAGGAGAGTGGTCAAGGGAGAGGAGAGTGGTGGAGGGAGAGGAGAGTGGTAGAGGGAGAGGAGAGTGGTCAAGGGAGAGGAGAGGAGAGTGGTCAAGGGAGAGGAGAGGAGAGTGGTCAAGGGAGAGGAGAGGAGAGTGGTCAAGGGAGAGTAGAGGAGAGTGGTCAAGGGAGAGGAGAGTAGAGTGGTTAAGGGAGAGGAGAGGAGAGTGGTCAAGGGAGAGGAGAGGAGAGTGGTGAAAGGAGGGGAGAGGAGAGTGGTCAAGGGAGAGGAGAGGAGAGTGGTCAAGGGAGAGGAGAGGAGAGTAGTCAAGGGAGAGGAGAGGAGAGTGGTCAAGGGAGAGGAGAGGAGAGTGGTGAAAGGAGGGGAGACAGGAGGAATAAAGATAAGATGAAACACATGCATTGGTGGGGAGCTGACAATATCCATATCTCCCCTTGTTAACTTCATGTGGTCCAGCTGGTCTAGTGTATACAGGGAGAGAGAGAGAGAGAGAAAGAGAGAGAGAGAGAGAGAGAGAGAGAGAGAGAGAGAGAGAGAGAGAGAGAGAGAGAAAGAGAGAGAGAGAGAGAGTGAGAGAGAGAAAGAGAGAGAAAAAGAGAGAGTAAAATAGAGAGAGAGAGAGAGAAAGAGAGAGAGAGAGAGAGAGAGAGAGAGAGAGAGAGAGAGAGAGAGAGAAAGAGAGAGAGAGAGAGAAAGAGAGAGAGAGAGAGAAAGAGAGAGAGAGAGAGAAAGAGAGAGAGCAGTGAGTAAATGGACAGGTATGCTACATTACATGATGATTCCTCTAGCATGAGTAATAGCCAGGACCATGACTAACACTGGCATTGAACAGTCCACAAAATAATTCTTAGCTGTGACTAATGCTAAGCTGTGGTATACGGTAGCCCATAAAAGAGATGGAAGTGAGTTGAATTATAGTGATTATGATGATAATAATCAAGCGATTCCGATGTGATACAGCACTTGTTGATTTCCAGGTTAGGAGGAGGGATACAAGAGATGAACAGTATTTCAGCTGACACCGTCTTCTTGTTATTTGTTTCTACTATATTACAGCATCAGGTGTAGTAGTAATGGGCGATTCCCAAAATATTTTTGGTATCTCAGATTGTTTTGGCAATACTCACTTAGTAACTATTTGGGAGGACGGATGTTAAAAATCATGATGAAATTGGCAATTTTAGGCCCTCTAAGCTCAAGACCAAGATGTTGTCTGTATCATGTACAGTTCACAGAACATCGGGTCTTACAGGAGGCATGTAAAGGTCTAAAAAGGACCTGAAATGGCCACTTTCATTATGATTTTCTAAAAATGGTTTGTGATACAAATGTAAAAAGCATTTCAAACATCCTTCCTCCCAAATAAGTTTTTATGTGAGAATTGCCAGAACAATCTGAGAAGAACCAAAAATATGTTCTGCTCCCGCTGGCGTGGAATCGCCCTAAAATGGTTTTACAGGATGTAATGCAACACAATCCTCATTAAACGTATGGTTACTTGACTTATGTTAGTGTTTCTTACTGTCTCACTGTTATCTGCAGAAACGCAATGATGTTTCATGCCTTCAGGCTTGTAAATCATACCTGACACATAGTATAGAAATGCTCCTGATATGCACCATTTTGTCAGTGTACTTTATGCTCTTTTGTCAATGTAGTTACTCAGACTTGGAATGTGTGTGGTCTGTGTTCCAATTTACAAATGCTTCAAAGTCAGTACTGACTTAACAACCTTAACAACCTCAGGGAGACTCCCATTCACTGAAGAGGCAAACTCTTTTGTGAATGACAATGGCATCTCTTTTTCGCTCTCTCTTTCCTCCCTCTAAGCACCTTAGCCCAGGTGTAAGTCAGGTTGAGAAGTACTACGGTGGTTGGGTTCATCTCAGGGACAGGGAATTGTGTGACGCTACAAGTTCATGTTCATGTCCAGCAGATAGGAGAGAAGAGAGAGGGAAGAGGCTGACAAGTTATAGATAGTGTTTACTGGGTTCAGAAGTGCTCCACACACCCCTCCCTACCTGCTTTCTCCCTGCCTCCTTTCTCCCTACCTCCTTTCTCCCTACCTCTCTCTCTCTCTCTCTCTCTCTACCTCTCTCTCTGTCACACTCTCTCTCTCTGTCGCCGTCTCTCTCTCTCACAAACATGCACGCACACACGCATGCATGCACACACGCACACACTCACAAACGTACCAACCCACACACACCATTGCCTGCTTAAAGCTTGCCTGCAACCCAGGAACGTGCTGTCTTGAGCGAGCATCTTGGAACTGCTTCTTACGCCACTGTATCACCTATCCATCATTACACGTACCTCAGAGGGCAGGAGAGTGCATGTGAGGGAGAGAGAGACGGAAAGAGAGAGAGAGAGAGGGAAGAAGGGTGCATGTTCAGGGGGAGAGAATGTGTTTAAGTGTGTGTGTTTCCAAGAAATATCAGATAAAGATCTCCTATATTGTGTGACGCTTCATTGATCTCAATGCAACCTGAGATAGCCTCCAAATCAGGATGAAGTGCTCTGTGAATTCAGGATGAAGTGGAAGTGCTCTGTGAATTCAGGAAATGTATCTCAGATGAAAGTCAACATGAAAGGATTACAGTCACTCACATAAAAGCTTCTGACATTTTTCTAAGACCACAGCCCACTGGTTGAATCAATGTTGTTTCCACATCATTTCAACTAAAAATATCTCTCTGATGATGTTGAATCATTGTGGAAAACTGATTGGATTTAAAAAGTCAGCAAAGTAAGGGAATTTACTCTTTTTTTAGCCCAACTTTGAACTTAAATCCAATGAACTGGTGAATTTGTCAACTCAAAGTGAAGTTGACAAACTAGACGTTGAACTGAAGTCTGTGCCCATTGGGAGGCTTGTTCTTTGGTTGGTCTATTGACATCGGTCTACTGACATCGGTCTACTGCCATCGGTCTATTGCCATCGTCTAGAACATTTGAGCATCTCTGCTTAACGAGCAGCTCTGAATAATATACTGTATATATTTTAGAATGGTGTTATTTATTGCCCATGCTCGCCCATTTATAATTGGCATAGTGAATGGCACCTTGATGTTTGATTGGACCTACATTATGGCTGGTTGTTTCATGGCATCTTAACAGATTTTCTGGCTGTGTTTGCAGGTGCTTGTGAAACCCCCATTCACCTGAGTCCCAGGTGTGCGTGTGATCCACTTCACAAAGTCATGTAACCTAGCCATGTGTACTGAGAGAGGAAGACTCCGTGAAAATACTTGGGAACGTCGCAGCAGCACTCACAGACTTTAATTACATCCTCTAGTGTCTTTGTCACTGGGCCTTTTATGAGCACAGCAGGTTTGTGTTGTCACTACTGTTATTATTATTCAGGGTGGAGTGGTTGAGTTTGTTCTTTATGTACTGTATTTTCTTAGACTCCCTACTCCTCCTTCCCTCCCTCTCTCACAGGAGGTTGGTAGCATCTTAATTGGGGAGGATGGGCACGTGGTAATGGATGGAGCGGAATGGGTGGAAAGGTATCAACAACATCAAACACATGGTTTCCATGTGTTTGACGCCATTCCATTCACTCCGTTCCAGCCATTATTATGAGCCGTCCTCCCCTCCACTGACCTCTGTCTATGTCAATCGTTATGTCAACCCCTTTATGAAATAGCTGAATGCCACAGATCATACCAACATCTTGAAACAAAATGTTTCTCTGTTGCTAAACCATTAAACATTTGACAGAGCTCCAGTTTGATGAGTGTGTATTTATGTACTTCTTTTGCCAGGAGGGAAGTGTAATTCCCAGATCAAAATAGTGAGGAAATGTCCCAATGTCCTCAGGGGGTTTAGTTATATCAAAGAGAGTCTAGATGAAACGCCACCAGAGGCTGTTCTCCTGCCAAAATTTTCATGATGAATAATACATCAAAATGCCTTTCAACTGTCTCTCAATAATTTTTATGTGAGCTTTGCTGTCCTCCCTGGGCCCGATCCCCACCTCACTGAGCTCTGTACCTCCGATCTCCATGCACCTGCTGATAGACGTCCCACTCCAAACACACAGTAAGGAAAACAGATTTACCAACAAGCTTCAATAGAGGACCGAATACACACACTGTTGTTGGAGGCTCTGTTTTCCCCAGATCAAAATATCACCTCTAGCTTTTATCTGGCTGTTGTTTTCCTTTTCGCTCACTGGTTCCTGTGCTCCATTGACATCACAGCAGCAACTTATTTGTTAGTTTTACCCCAACAATCTGCAAGTTGTGTTTTCTTTCAAGTATTAGAAACAATAAATGACTGATGTGTATCATGTGTGTCCTGATGGCAGCATCAGCAGGCTCTGTGTTAGGAAGGCCAGCGGCTGACATGTGTTTTGACTGCCTGAGTTTATCTGCTAGCTGGCCTGGGCTGCTGTGCTGTTTGAACAGGGCAACTGAACAGAGAGACACTCAAAATGCCTGCCGCTCAGCCCTCGGCCATAATTCAATTACACTGAGCAGGGCCCGGCAGTGGGAGCCGAGGGGATAATACACACATCCAGCTCCATTTAAACACCCCTGGTCTGCACAAATCATTATGACCCAGTCTGCTGGAGCGTGAACGCACGCACGCACACACTCAGAGAACAGGGGTAACTATGAATGGCACCAGTTGCATTATAAAGCTTATTCAGTTTAAAGAGGGGCCCTGTGATGGTATGACTGCATCAAGAGCCTGGAAACACCATGAACTTGGCTAACCTCATTTAGTGGCATAGATAGTGGTTCTCAGGCATGTCACCACTGCATGTCATTCACCTGACTGTGGCTTGGCCCAAAAACAACAACAATTTTATATGACAGGTGCTGGAATTGTGTGAGCTCTATTGACAGTACAGGAGAGTGGGGTAAGTTGAGTCATTTTTTACATTCAGCATCACTCTGTCAATGGAAATATAGTATTCTTTGGCTGCTTATACACAGACAGCCCAATTCTGATATTGGTCTTTTGACCAATTACATTAGATATTTTCACATTAGATATTTTCAGAGCTTATCTGATTGGTCAAAATACCAATTAGTGAAAAAATATCAGAATTGGCTTGTCTGTGTAAATGCAACAATACTAACAAAGATATCTACATATATTTCAGGATGTTGTGTATCCCTGGAAGTAATCAGAATTCATGTAAACATTAATATTTTGAAAACATAGCTTGTCCAAAATAAAGTTGTCTCTTCGTACAAATTTCTGTACTGAATGAAATATTACTGCTACCTTTTTAAAACCATGTATATTCATCACAATCACTTATTTGTCTTTGAATCATTTTAAGCATCTTTTAACACCTAACAAACACTTAGTACTTTTTAAACACTTTTAACATAGGCCAGGCCCTGTTGTTGTCTCATATCCCAGTGATAATGCCTTGCATGACTGGGAAGAAAACACTTCAATTTACTCAACCTCCCATTGGCTCAACCATTAGCTGAACTTACCCCATGACCATCAGCCCAACTTATCCCAAGTCAAAGTGATTTACTTTATTTATCAATATCTAATATCAATATGCCTAGTCCATTACTGTCCTGGTTAGTGATTACTGTCTTATTTCACTGTAGAGCCTCTAGCCCTGCTCAATATGCCTTAACCAACCATGTTGTTCCACCTCCTACATATGCGATGACATCACCTGGTTTAAACATCTCTAGAGAGACTAGAGACTACCCACAGAGAGAGATAGTGGGTCGACTTCCCTCTTTGGCTCAACTTACCCCTCTCTCCCCTACATGTTACAACTTGTGATTGCTATATTGGATGTCAGGACAGTTGGGGGATACTCATCAAAGTGTTTATTTATATTAGACTACAGTACCACTATTTAACTAATGGAAATCCACCTCTTATTTAGCCTACATAGGAAAACACTTGACTCAGTAGACAGAGCCATTGTGCAGATGGATGATTTTAAAGCTTAGTGTGAGAACACAATCAAACAACCTATTATTGCCTGTCACGATCAATAGGTTGTTTGCGGGCCAATGAGAAGGTGGGAAGAAAAAAGAAAGTCATAAAAATGCCGCCGCCAAAGGCCAGGTTGAGAGGTCGTAGGGAATGAAAAGATAAAGCAGTTGTCCTCACGCAAGCCAAGCAATTTCGGAACCAGAGGCAACACACTTTTCCTAAAAACTGAGATGCCCCAGACCTGTCCGGCCGGTTCCTGGTTCTTGGCTGCAAATGTGCATGCGAACAGCTTGTAAATGACAGAGGAAGCCGAGGTGTAGAGAAGAAGGGCCCGGGGCTAGGGGAGTTTACACAACGCCTTAACATTTATCCGCCCTCTCTGATTTTTCTATCCGACCTAACATAACGATGGCAATAAAGCGCAACCTTCCTGTGAAAATATTCAAAGGTTCTTGGCCCTGATCCCTTTTTCACATAGCCTACACCCTTGACAGATTAGATATATTCTGTTGCTGCTATTGTGCTTTTGACAAGAGTAGCTGGCATGTAGAATTAAAGATTGGATTGCAAATGCATCATTTAGCATACATTGTATATAATGCATACTGTATAGGCCTAAAATCATGTTTTTTCACCCTATAATAATTATTTCTGATTAATTCTGATTACCTCCGCTGTCAATTTGTAAGGCATGCTGCATGGGTATAGACATAGGCCCACAATGTCCTCAGTTTGGGGTCATACAGCAGTTTATTTAATTAAGTAATAAGTAGCCTACTGTGTTATAAAAAAAGCAGACATATAGGCAGACAAGGCCGATTCATTAACCAACTTCAACATCTGTCTCCATCCAACACAACCTACTTATCATGAAACATTGTCCTTATTCAAACTTTAAATTTGACTTCCTAGGTCATTGTCAAGTCAACCGTTGTGTAGCCATTCACAGACACCTAATGGTGACAGACGACCAAGGTGACATAGACCTACATGTAGTATGTACAGGTATAACAGACCCTTGACTCATTCACTAAACCTGTACAGGTAGGTCTCAGGCTTACAGTCCCTTCAATAGAGTTACAGTAGTACTATTGGAAGGGGTGTGGCAAGAGGAGGAGGAGGGATTCAGCTTCAGAGAGCGAGCTGTGCTGTTTTCAGGCGGAGGCATGTATCTCAGATTTAAGAATGAGTTAGCGTGTCAAGATAGCGTGTCTTGCTACAGACCACGCCTGCACCTGTCAGGTGTTCAGTGGCATGCCTATGTTTCGTGCGGGAACTCTTGTGTGTACTGTGTGTGCGTGAGAGAGAGCATGTCTGTCTGTGTGTGCTTGTGTGTACTCTCTCTCTCATTTGCTGCACACAGCTGCATATCCAAGCAGTGAGGGACACCTGTGATTTACCTACAGATGTAGGATCTCAATTTGATCACCTTGTTGCAGGAGAACTTTCCTGCAATGCAGGAAATAAAAAACATGTAGTGAATTTTAGGTTCAGAAAGGCTTCTGAAGTTTGTAATTTCTACGAAAAATGTACCAACCTCTACAAAAATGTCCATTAATTATAATCCATATAATAATTCACATTTCCTGCTGTAGCAAACTAGCTCAAATTAAGATCCAACATCTGTAATGCTTCCAATGGCTGTGCAGCCCTGGAAACACCAAAATATTGACAGAGTCATGCAGCACCTCAGTGGCTGAGCCGCGCTGAGGAGCTCTCTTCTTCCTCAATACCTCTAACACACAGGTTGGGGCTGGTTGTGTAAACAACACATAGAGGAAGAGCAGGTTTAGTGTTTAGTGTCATCTCAGAGCATCTCTCTCCCCTACCTGAGACACACAGGGGAAGTGTTGATACATGGGGCAGACAGACCAAGACTAAGGTCATTATAACAGACTTTGACTTTGGACATTTCTCTTCCTAATCTCTAACCCCTCATTAGCAAGGGGTAGATCTGTGCACAGATGAAAGATGGCCGGTAGTTGTATTTGCTCTCTGCCGCTACGGCTTTCATTCACATTGGCACAATACTCAGGGCCAGGGTTTTGTACTGACCACATGAGCCAACCTAGTCTTGGAGCATTTCATATTATTCTGTACGTAAATCCGAGACACTCCTTTTAGTATGATATGTCCATCATCCATTTGTATGATATGTTATGAATTACGTTGTTGTGGCTAATGTTAGCTAGGTGGCTAATGTTAACGTAGAGTTAGCTGGCTAACGTTAGCTAGGCTAGGGGTTAAGGTTTAGGGTTAAGGTTAGGGGAAGGGTTAGCTAAAAGGTTTAGGGTTAGGGGAAAGGTTAGCTAACATGCTAAGTAGTTGAAAAGTAGCAAAAAAGTAGTAAGTAGTTGAAAAGTTGCTAATTAGCTGAAATGCTAAAGTTGTCGGTGACGCGATTTGAACACGCAACCTTTAGGTTCCTAGATGTTCACGTAATAAGCCTACCCATCCACCCTGACCAACCACCCTCCTTTTGTTTTTACCTCCTTTCGGTTTTACATGAACCATACAAAATGTAACTTATCATACTAATTTGAGTGTTCCGGATTTACGTTTACTATGGCGGCATGAACTGAACAGGGAAACTCTGGACTCTGTATTGAGTTGAACTGGGCTGCTTAGTGTTATGACCACTGACAACCTGCTGACATAAAAGCAGCTGGCATGCATTCAGTTACCTCTTCTCCCTGGCTGAATACAGTTACTTTACCCGTGGAGCACATCAAACAATGTCAGAAATCCAGACCTTTCAGGTAGCCAGCTCCACCTGCCAAGATATAAAAGTCCCTTGGATGATGTCAACGCAGAAATGACAGATGACAAGATAACCAGCATATTTGAGTTTCTCTTTTGAGGAATAAACAGAGAGGATGTTAGTTATGCTGTTGGAATGCCAGGTGCCGTGTCTATTCCTGACCACAAGTACGCTGTGGGAATATAATTAAATATAACACTTTCATAGATCCCTATCTATCTGGGTATGTCCAAACCTGCATCAGTGACCTCACTGCCTGGCCTGATGTCAGAGCCCTCTGCCTAGGCATGTGTTACGTGCCTTCGGTCACAGACACAAACACACACACACACGTACTTGAACATGGACAAGACGTGTGTCTGGGTGGGCATGGCGTGTCAGAGAGAGAATAACTCTCCTATCTGAGGCTACCTGGAGAGCATTTCTGGAACAGCTTTATCTGCTACATCTTGGTACTCAACTGCAGCTTCCAGTGAATAGCTGAGTTAGGGTGGCAACAACCTCGCCCAGTAGTGCAACAATGGTGGAGGTGCCGCTTTGAAATAAAACCTTCAACATATCATAAATAGAAATGTCATCATTCTGAATACTTGGAATATACAATTTCTCTAAAAGTCATTGACATATGGTAGATGAAAAGTCTGGTAGATGAAAAGTCATTGACAGTGGTAGATGAAATGTATAGGCATGAAAAAATGATTGTATAGTTGGTATACTTCAGACCTACGGAGAGAGAGAGGTAAGTACAGATTGCGGTACATCTTTCCTTTCTCGTCAGTATAATGACATTGTGCACAGTAGAGAGAACTTCTAAAGCCTAGACACAATGTTCATTAAGCATCTCCTGTATATGGCAGCGGGAGGGTAGATAAGGGTTAGTACGGTGTGCACTGCACATCTGACGTGCACTTTGTTGACCCATTATAAACTCAGTTGAACTCCTCACTGCTGTCATCTACAGGCCAAAAGGGGGAAATACATTACAATTGCATGACAAGCAGTGAAGGAAATGAGATAATCTCTCACTCCCTCTCTCTTTTCTCTCTGACATAGTTCTTAAATTGTTTCATGTTGTTTTTCCTGATCTTGGTTGCCTAGCGACGTCTTTACTGTGAGCCGTGGCTGCACGGCAGGGGGCGGAGCTGGTAGATGAGAGGCTTGGAGGCTTGTCACGCACGCATGCTCACGCACACACACACACATACCTTTCCACCATGCACACACTCACACACATAGCCTTCCACCTGTGCTATCACCACCAGAGAGCTGACAAGTGTACAACGTGTCTGAATCAAAGAGAACAGAAAGGAGTCAGTGTTCTTCACTACAGAACAAACATGATGTGCAGGGGATTTTCCCAGGCTGAACAGAACATACTTTTAACTCATCCATGTGGACTCTCATCACAGGCTAAGTTAGGGAACGAGTTGAGATTTGATGACACAGGGGGTCTGTAATTACCCATCCAGCTGTCTTTGCCAACGCATTTGAACCCTGACCTCTGGTACTTACACCACTCATAATTACACTGAACCTCACTATGGTTCACCATCTTTACCTGCCAAGCCTGAGACACATCATGTGTTACATATTATATACAAATGATTTACTCTGTGTCGTATAGTGGTGTTAGTAACACACAGCGCGAGTTAGGTGATGCTGAACCCCTTCTGTGACATAGCTCCCTCTGCTGGAGATGACACAGTACCTCTGGAGAGAGAATACCTGCAGAGACAACAAGTGCTAATCAGCCATTTTGCTAAGCCATTTTGCCACAAATTTGGAAGAATACTTGGGGTCATTGTCTATTTGGAAGACCCATTTGCGACCAAACTTTAACTTCCTGACTGATGTCTTGAGATGTTGCTTCAATATATCCACACAATTTGACTTCCTTATGAAGCCATCTATTTTGTGAAGTGCACCAGTCCCTCTTTCAGCAAAGCACCCCCACAACATGATGCTCCCACCCCTGTGCTTCACGGTTGGGATGGTGTTCTTCGGCTTGCAAGCCTCCCCCTTTTTCCTCCAAACATAACGATGGTCATTATGGCCAAACAGTTCTATTTTTGTTTCATCAGATCAGAGGACATTTCTCCAAAAAGTACGATCTTTGTCCTCATGTGCAGTTGCAAACTGTAGTCAAACCATAACTGTAGCTTTTTAATGGCGGTTTTTGGAGCAGTGGCTTCTTCCTTGCTGAGCAGCCTTTCAGGTTATGTTGATGTAGGACTCGTTTTACTGTGGCTATAGATACTTTTGTACCTGTTTCGTCTAGCATTTTCACAACGTCGTTTGCTGTTGTTCTAGGATTGATTTGCATTTTTTGCACCAAAGTGCGTTCATCTCTAGGATACAGAATGCGTCTCCTTCCTGAGCGGTATGACGGCTGCGTGGTCCCATGGTGTTTATACTTGCGTGCTATTGTTTGTACAGATGAACGTGGTACCTTCAGGCGTGTGGAAATTGCTCCCAAGGATAAACCAGATTTGTGGAGGTCTACAATTATTTTTCTGAGGTCTTTGCTGATTTCTTTTGATTTTCCCATGATGTCAAGCAAAGAGGCACTGAGTTTGAAGGTAGGCCTTGAAATCCATCCACAGGTACACCTCCAATTGACTAAAATGATGTCAATTAGCCTATCAGAAGCTTCTAAAGAGTCACGTTCTGACCTTAGTTCTTTGGTTATGTCTTTGTTTAGTATGGTCAGGACGTGAGTTGGGTGGGTTGTCTATGTTTCTTTTTCTATGATTTGGGATTTCTGTATTTGGCCTGGTAGGGTTCTCAATCAGAGGCAGCTGTATATCGTTGTCCCTGATTGAGAACCATACTTAGGTAGCCTGGTTTCACTTTTGAGTTGTGGGGGATTATTTTCCGTGTCAGTGTTTGTGTCACATGGGACTGTTTTGTTTGTTTCGTTCTTTCGCTTTGTTATTTTGCATTTTGTAGTGTTCAGTTGTACATATTAAAATGGACACTTACCACGCTGCAAATTGGTCCGATATCTCTTACTCCTCGTCAGAAGAAGAAGACTAGCGTTACAGAATCACACACCACCAAAGGACCAAGCTGCGTGGTAACTAACGGGCAGCAGCAGCGATCTCAGGACTCCTGGACATGGGAGGAGATTCTGGATGGCAAGGGACCCTGGGCACAGGCTGGTGAATATCGCCGCCCCAAGGCAGAGCTGGAGGCAGCGAAAGCCGAGAGGCGGTGGTATGAGGAGGCAGCGCGGCAGCGCGGCTGGAAGCCCGAGAGGCAGCCCCAAAAATGTATTGGGGGGAGGCACATGGGGAGTGTGGCTAAGTCAGGTAGGAGACCTGAGCCAACTCCCCGTGCTTACCATGGAGAGAAAGGGACCGGGCAGGCACGTGTTATGCCGTGAGGCGCACGGTGTCCCCGGTGCGGAGGCATAGCCCGGTGCGGTACATAGCAGCGCCTCGTATCGGCCGGGCTAGAGTGGGCATCGAGCCAGGTGCCATGAAGCCAGCTCAGCGCATCTGGTCTCCAGTGCGTCTCCTCGGGTCGGGGTACATGGCACCAGCCCTACGCATGGTGTCCCCGGTTCGCCAGCACAGCCCAGTGCGGACTATTCCACCTCGCCGCACTGGCCTGGCTACGGGAGCATTCAGCCAGGTAGGGTTGGGCAGGCTCGGTGCTCGAGACCTCCAGTGCGCCTTCAGGGTCCGGTCTATCCGGTGCCACCTCCACGCACCAGCCCTCCGGTGGCAGCCCCCCGCACCAGGCTGTCTCTCCGTCTCCTCCCTACAGGTGCTCCCGCCTGTCCAGCGCAGCCAGAGTCTTCCTCCTGCCCAGCGCTGTCAGAGTCGCCCGTCTGTCCTGAGCTGCCAGAGTCGCCCGCCTGTCCTGAGCTGCCAGAGTCGCCCGTCTGTCCTGAGCTGCCAGAGTCGCCCGTCTGTCCTGAGCTGCCAGAGTCGCCCGTCTGTCCTGAGCTGCCAGAGTCACCCGTCTGTCCTGAGCTGCCAGAGTCGCCCGTCTGTCCTGAGCTGCCAGAGTCGCCCGTCTGTCCTGAGCTGCCAGAGTCGCCCGTCAGTCAGGAGCTCCCAGAGCCGCCCGTCAGTCAGGAGCTGCCAGAGCCGCCCGTCAGTCAGGATCTGCCAGAGCCGTCAGTCAGCCAGGTGCTGCCAGAGCCGTCCGTCAGCCAGGAGTTGTCAGAGCCGTCCGTCACCCAGATGCTGCCAGAGCCGTCCGTCACCCAGATGCTGCCAGAGCCGTCCGTCAGCCAGGAGCTGCCAGAGCCATCCGTCAGCCAGGAGCTGCCAGAGCCGTCCGTCAGCCAGGAGCTGCCAGAGCCGTCCGTCAGTCAGGAGCTGCCAGAGCCGCTCGTCAGCCAGGAGCTGCCAGAGCCGTCCGTCAGCCAGGGGCTGCCTGAGCCGTCCATCAGTCAGGAGCTGCCTGAGCCGTCCATCAGTCAGGAGCTGCCAGAGCCGTCCGTCAGCCAGGAGCTGCCGGAATCGCCCTTCACTCCGGAGCTGCGGGAGTCTCCCGCCTGTCCGGTGCTGCCGGAATCTCCCGTTCGTCCGGTGCTGCCGGAATCTCCCGTCCATTTGGGACCCATAGTTAGGGTCCCCAGTCCGAGGTCGTCGGCGAGGGTCGCAGAGAAAGACTATGGTGGAGTGGGGTCCACGTACTGCGCCAGAGCCGCCACAGTGGACAGACACCCGCCCAGACCCTCCCCTATAGGTTCAGGTTTTGCGGCCGTAGTCCGCACCTTTGGGGGGGGTACTGTCACGTTCTGACCTTAGTTCTTTGGTTATGTCTTTGTTTAGTATGGTCAGGACGTGAGTTGGGTGGGTTGTCTATGTTCCTTTTTCTATGGTTTGGGATTTCTGTATTTGGCCTGGTATGGTTCTCAATCAGAGGCAGCTGTATATCGTTGTCCCTGATTGAGAACCATACTTAGGTAGCCTGGTTTCACTTTTGAGTTGTGGGGGATTATTTTCCGTGTCAGTGTTTGTGCCACACGGGACTGTTTCGTTTATTTTGTTCTTTCACTTTGTTATTTTGTATTTTGTAGTGTTCAGTTGTACATATTAAAATGGACACTTACCACGCTGCAGATTGGTCCGATATCTCTTACTCCTCGTCAGAAGAAGAGGACGAGCGTTACATAAAGCCATTACATAATTTTCTGGAATTTTCCATGCTGTTTAAAGGCACAGCCAACTTAGTGTATGTAAACTTCTGACCACTGGAATTGTGATAAGTGAAATAATCTGTCTGTAAACAATTGTTGGAAAAATTACTTGTGTCATGCACAAAGTAGACGTCCTAACCGACTTGCCAAACTATAGTTTGTTAACAAAAAGTTTGTGGAGTGGTTGAAAAACTAGTTTTAATGACTCCAACCTAAGTGTATGTAAACTTCCGACTTCAACTGTACATACTTACACACAAGCAGAGGCACACATGATGCTTTAGAAGGTGATCTAAGGTGTAGATCAATAGCTAGCATTAAGAGAGCCCACCACACCATATATGCACCTATCTTGAGTAGGGAAGTTCAACACTAACGACAACAAAAAATATAACAACAAAAGAGTATGTTTACCAACACTCATATCCAAATAACTTTCTGAAACTTTCAAATGGTTCCTTTTTTATTTACACCAAATATACAAATGTATGTGGACACCCCTTCAAATTAGTGGATTCTGCTATTTCAGCCATACCCGTTGCTGACAGGTGCAATCTCCATCGACAAACATTGGCAGTAAAACGGCCTTACTGAAAAGCTCAGTGACTTTCAAAGTGGCACCGTCATAGAGTGCCACCTTCCCAACAGGTCAGTTCGTCAAATTTCTGCCCTGCTAGAACTTCCCTGGTCAACTGTAAGTGCTGTTATTGTGAAGGGGGACATCTAGGAGTAACAACGGCTCAGCCGCAAAGTGTTAGGCCACACAAGCTCACAGAATGGGACCGCAGAGTGCTGAAGCGCCTAGAGCATAAAAACCATCTGTCTTCGGTTGCAACACTCACTACTAAGTTCCAAACGTCCAGTGGAAACACGTTCTCTGGAGTGATGAATCACACTTCAGGCAGTCCGAAGGACGAATCTGGGTTTGGCGGATGCCAGGAGAACGCCACCTGCCCAAATGCATAGTGTCAACTGTAAGGTTCGATGGAGGAGGAATAATGGTCTGGGGCTGTTTTTCATGGATCGGGCTAGGCCCCTTAGTTCCAGTGAAGGGAAATCTTAACACTACAGCATACAATTATTATTATTATTTTTGACAATGACATTCTAGACAATGCTGCGCTTCCAAGTTTGTGGCCACAGTTTAGGAAAGGCCCTTTCCTCTTTCAGCATGACAATGCCCCTGTGCACAAAGCGAGGTCCATACAGAAATGGTTTGTCGAGATCGGTGTGGAAGAACATGACCGTCCTGCACAGAGCCCTGACCTCAACCCCTCAACATCTTTGGGATGAATTGGAACGCCAACTGCGAGCCAGGCCTAATCGCCCGACCGCACTAATGCTCTTGTGGCTGAATGGATGCAAGTTCCCGCAGCAATGTTCCAACATGTAGTGGAAAGGCTTTCCAGAAAAATGGAGGCTGTTATAACAGTAAAGGGGGGACTAACCCCATATATATGCCCATGATTTTGGAATGAGATGTTGGATGAGCAGGTATCCACATACTTTTGCTAATGTAGTATATGTACTGTATCTCTAAAGATGCTTCAGAGAGTCTGTAGTGTAGTGGCAGGAGTATAAAAGCTGTTGAGTTGGGTTGTTGCATGGACAGGTGCAGTCTGGGGCCTGAGTCTGGTTCTAGGCCCTGCAGGGCAGGTAAACAGTGTCAGGCAGCGACCGACCGGAGTCTCCTCTCCTCGGACTGTACAGATTTGACAGGAACAGGAAGAGATGCAGACGATAAAGCCCTTGCTGTGTTTGAAGCTGTTCAGATCAGAGCGCACAAAGACACAGTCTCACAGTGCTACAACCATCATCACACTGTGCCTCGCATGCAAAGGCATACCCCCTCTCCTCAGACCGGACCAGACCAGGCACGAAGGAAACATCAAGACGGCAAGGCAAAGCTTGCAGTGGTTTGGTTTGGAGGGTCAGTGGTTCCATTTTTTCCATTCTCTCTCTCTCTCTCTCTCTCTCTCTCTCTCTCCATTTGTTTATAGTCCATGTCTCTGACAGGAGAGAGCTGATCAGAGGTCTCCTCACCTCATACAGTCCTATTTGGGTTTTAGAGACAATGTTTCACTGGAGGAAAGGAGTCAGTTCAGTCAGTTCAATATCTCTGCTTTACAAGAACCAGTTGATTAATTAGTTCCCTTTGGCTTATCGTTTTGATTGACAGTTACCGTGGGAAGGGCTATGGAGTTCAGGTATTGAGCATGAGCTCTCCTTGTCCGGAGCCCCACTCTCCGAACCCTGTCTCTCCGCTGGAGTGGGGTGGGTTGTCTAAGGAGAGGCCCCGCCTCTTCCCAAACACTTGCTCCTGCAGCTCGATGATGTCAATGCGAATGTCGGCCATCATGACCAGGAGGAAGTCAAAGGAGCCGGGAGGTCCCTGGGGAAAGATACGGAGGCTTTAATATCTCTGTCCACACATCAGTAAATTAGATTTCAACCTGTAAAGCATGTTGCATGCTTTAGGGTGGATTTATTGTATGCTTGGAATCTGATAATACATAGAATAGATCAACAAGATGACAATGATGATAATGCATTTAATACTTCAACGCCTAGCTGGCAAATATAGAAAGTAGACTCACTGGTAGACCTCTGGGACCAGGAGTTCCACTGTCTCCCTAAAGAGAAAAAAACATCCAGAAACGTCCTGTTACATACTTCCAACGTTCACACAGACTTCTATAAGAGTCCACATCGGCAGCTCAGAGCTCTCAGAGTGGGGAGAAAAGTGTTGCTGTTAGTGTTCCAGTTAACAGCTTTGAAAAGTTTACAGGATAGTTTAAACACATACAGGACACACACAAGCATGTACTAAACACCCACAGACACACGGATAGACTGTTATACTGACCTTCAGTCCATCTCTGCCTGGTGCGCCAGGAGGTCCCTGTTGGAAAAAGGAGAGACAGAAATATGGTTTTAAATGTTTTTAGTGGGAGCTACAGCTCCTTCCATGCAACATTTATTGTAATGATGTATCTCTGCAGCTATGGATGTGTTGAGGTCTGCTTGGACTAATAGGCCCAACAGCATGTTATCGTGGAAGCAATAATAAGATTACCACAGCTCCTCTGCGACCCCTCTTCATGTGCTCCAGGTTAGGCTCGGGGCCCATAGGGCCCATGTCTCCCCGTGGCCCCTGAGGGCCGGTCAGGCCTCTCTCTCCAGGCTCTCCCTTCTCCCCCGACACTCCTGATTGGCCTGGGATCCAAGAATAAAGGGATGTAAGACGAACCAAGGAGATAACTTGAATATCAGTCAACAAACAGCTGACATTGGCAGTAAACAGAGAGATACAGAGAGAGAGAGAGAAAGATTGAGTTAGAAAGATTCAGAGAAAGAGAAGACAACTCTTACCTGGGACCCCACGGGATCCTGGAGAGCCAGGAGGACCAGGGAGGGCGGGGGTGTCAGGACCTTTCCCCAACCTCCCAGCAGACGGCTTATCACTGCTGTTAGCCAGGCCAGGAGACAACACCTACACACACATAGGTACACACACAGGTAGTATAGTACAACAACCTGTCTCACTGTAGTCTTCATTTGGCCAGACTTCCATTGTGAGACATCAAGTCTGGCGAGGCTAGTTTACAGTTAGTGTATCTCTGGTTAGTGTATCTCTGTGTTTGTATGGAACAGCAGTGTAAGTAGGATGTGCAGTAGTTAGTGTTGTGATGTAGATGTACCTGGTTAGGTGACTGAGTGCTGCCCAGCCTCAGTTTGAGCTGCAGCAGGCTGTTCCTCATGTTGACAAAGTCTTGACAGGTGAGGGAGCAGGAGCCAGCACTCATCAGGGTGTCAGACTTCCCTGACGAGCTCACTAACAGAAAGACAAAGAGACTCTCAGAGAGACAGGCTGGTCACAGAGTAAGTAACACTACAGAATAAGTAACACAAAAACAAAGTCTAGTAGTCTATGTTCACCCTCTCAAACACATGTACAGTACTGTACCCTCAGGCTGAAGACACACAGGAAGGTACTAGTGAGCTAAGCCCAGAGGTAGTGTAGCTGTAGTAGCCAGCCTCACGTAGACAGTAGGAGTAAAGTATAGTAGTATACTCAACACCCACGGTTGTGACTGGGTATACAGGAGTGCTTGTCCGGTGCCAGGATGTAACCCCTGTGACAGCGACACAGGAAGCTGCCCACGGTGTTCTCGCAGTCATGATCACAGACACTGCCGTCGGACTCCACACACTCATCGATGTCTGGGGTGTGGGAGACACAACACCAGCTGTTACTTTACACCTGATTAAGGCTGCATTTAGGCTTCTCTAATCAGAGAGAGGGAGAGAGAGCGGTTGCTCTGATGCAGGATGTTAAATTAAGATTCATACAAAAGAAGACTGATTGGCTGATAAACAGGCTGATAAAAAGCTGATTGGCAGATAAACAGGTAGTGGACTTACCTAAACAGTAGGTCTGGTGGTTGCGACGCCTCTCTCGATCAAAGCGGTATCCGGGGTAACAGGTGCAGACAACCCGTCCAAAGTTGTCGGTGCACTGCTGTTCACAGGGGGAGCCAGAACACACGTCCACATCTGGAGCAGAGAGAGGGGAGGGATTGGTTCATCAATAGGGACATGTACAGATAGGATCTTACATGAAAAGCTAACAGCTCCATAATAACCCTGGATGTCCAATAATATTCCTCAAGGGTATTCCTGTGTAATGTTGCCCTCTATTGGTCATGGTGTATCATTGTGCAGTATTGCCAATTTATGGAATGACGTGCTCTTTCACTTTTGAAAGAATTTGCAGTTCAGTAATGGGTTAATTTGGTGTTGCAATGTGCATTCTGTCTGTGTACAGGTGTCCAGGTGTAATTACAGGCACTGAGCAAAGTATCTGACTTGAGGTGAGTAGAACTGCTGTATTTTTTTTAACCTACTTTCAGGTATGCACTGGCCCATCACGAACCTGAAGCCCTCACAGCATTTCCTCCTGTGGATAAACACACAGACAGACAGTAGCATGAGCCAATAATTCATTTCCCAGCTGCTGTATCCTTCCCTTCACATACTGAACGGATCTACACAGCCACTAAATGTGAAACACCAGAGATACTTTATACAATGACGAGATGGTCTTGTCTACATCCTAACAATGGGAGTTGTTGTCCCAAAGGCGGGAAGGCAGGCAGTCTGCTTTTCTCTCTGCTTATCAGTCTGCTAATCGTGGACAGATTTTGACAGGAGTAAATCCTCTTCGCTTCGCCTCTTCCTCTCTGGTAACACCCAGCGTGTCAATTGTCTTTAGGACCAGAGCTCCTCATTAGCACCAGATCCCTTACCTCCATCCCCACTTCCTAGCAGCACTAGCCTAGATGGTCAAGAGACAGCTGAACAAAGAGCATCATCCTCACACACAGCAAGCCAAAACACCACATGGTACAGGCATTAGGGATGGACCTGCGGAATAGGAAACAATGGAAAGGGATATTGAAATACTCATAGAATCACAGAACACAAATAACACAGACCCTAGACGAGGAGGGGACACGCACACACGCACAAACACACACACAAACACACACACGCACGCACACACACACACACACACAGGATTTAGCTCCTGCACCGAAAACTGCACGCTCTTGATGGAGGGAAGTTAGCATGGTACCTCACTGAAGGTCCCTCAAGACCACAACTTGCTTTTATTCTTCTCCAACCTCCATGCAACATAACCCTAAATCACTCCTCTAAGACCCTCCCCCACTCCCTCTTCTGAATGATAAATAACTTACAAAACTATGGGCCTGGCCAGGGCCTGATTAAAGCCACATGACGGACTGGAGCTTTAATCTGTGGCTCATAGCTGTGTTGTGTTGTGATGGAGAGAGCTGGGGATGGGATGGGACAGTACTGGGGGGCTGCTAGGGGGCTCTGGCCAGGGGCCTGAAGGACAACTCTCTCCAGGCCTGCCACCTCCAGCCCCTCCAGTCAGTGTGCCAGCAGAGGAGAGGGCCAGGTTGGGCTAATGGACAGCATATGTGGGTCCTGTCTGTCTGGGCTGAAGTTGTACAGCCAGCAAGGGGAGGCTATGGCTGGCAGCCTCTGGTCTCTCTGAGTGTCCACTCACAACATCAACACACAACCTCTGCTCTCATAGTCCACTGCTCCACTGCCCTACTCCAAACATCAACAGACAACCTGTCAGTCACACAGAGACCTGACCCCACACTGCCCCTGATCTGATCTGGGACCTGCAAAAAGAGAAAGCATTTTGTGAGCTAACTTGACCCCCCCCCCCCCCCCCCCCTTTCGAGCTCCGACTTTGCTGATAGCTACTTTATTGAGGAAAAATTTACTTACTATGACTGAGATATGTGGTTGTCCCACCTAGCCATCTTAAGATGAATGTACTAACTGTAAGTGGCTCTGGATAAGAGCGTCTGCTAAATGACTCAAATGTCAAATTAAATGCTAGAGGTGTCTCTGATTGATGATACATGCTCTTCAGTAGTCTGTATAAACTGCTCAGGTTAATAGTTACACAGTGTGATGACCTGTCTGTTGATGTTTGGGAATGTAGGGGTCTCTGTTGATTAACACTGTTCTCGGATCTTAAAGGGAAAAGACCAAACCACTAAAGCTCCCTCCCTCCCTCCCTGTCCTCCACAGTGAGATAACCGCTTCTCATACTCCCCCGCGTGCATGTGTGTGTGTGTGTGTGTGTGTGTGTGTGTGTGTCTGGGGACCAGAGCAGTCAGTAATTGGGTGCATCTTGTTAATGTCAGGAAACAAGGGCAGGGGTTATTAGTGAGAGTGATGTGTGACACTGACAGGACTGTTAAACACAACCTTGAGGAGGAGAGCTCCCAGACCAGGCTCTTCCTTCAGTTCTCGGCACTCTTCACAATACAGACAAATATCGAGGTCAGGTGACTAACAAGGTTAGGAGAGTACGCTCTTAGAAAAAAAAGGTGCTATCTAGAACCTTAAAGAGTTTTATGCTGTCCCCATAGGAAAACCCTTCGAAGAACCCTTTTTGGTTCCAGGTAGAACCCTTTTTGGTTCCATCCTTCCTACAGAGGGTGCTACCTGGAACCAAAAGGTGCTCTACTTGGAACCAAAAAGGGTTATCCTATGGGGACTGCCGAAAAACCCTTTTGGAACCCTTTTTTCTAAGAGAGTATCTTTCTCTACAACCAGATTATCAACACTGATGGTCGGATTCTATGGTATTTTCTTGCCCATTCGATCCCATCCAAATTCTGCTTCAACATGCCCTTTGCAAGCATGTTGTCTGACTAAGTTCCTTCAGAAGATGAGTGGAGTCCCTGTGTCACCCTGAGGGTATTCCTGCTCTTAGACACTGCTTCTCTTGATGCTCCACACTCTAACATAGTGCCTACAGACCCACCAGGTCTGTCTGACCATGCAAGTCACCCAGCTACGAGTCCGTCTTGGGAGCACCATCCCTGGACATCCCTGTCCCTGCGCTCCCCCTGGTTCTCCTTGGTGCTGGTGGTGACCCAGTGACTACCTGCAGAGAGAGGGACGTACCGAGGGCCCACACAGGCTCTACACTACACTGCTGCTGCCAAAAACAACACAGAGACACTGGAGGAATAGCAAGACAGGATCCAGAGTACAGGCCAGAGCAGGATCACTTTACACTCCAGATTATGTACTTTAGCAAGGGTCTCCCTCCAGGGAGGAGAGCTCAGTGTTATTGTTTTCCATCCAGGCTGGCGTGATTTATTTGTGCGTTCGCAGCAGGAATGCGCTACAAAGACTGGATATTCATTATAGACTCCCCCAAGTATCCACTACAAAGACTGGATATTCATTATAGACCCCCCCCCCCAAGAATCCACTACAAAGACTGGATATTCATTATAGACCCCCCCAAGAATCCGCTACAAAGACTGGATATTCATTATAGACTCCCCAAGAATCCACTACAAAGACTGGATATTCATTATAGACTCCCCCAAGAATCCACTACAAAGACTGGATATTCATTATAGACCCCCCCAAGAATCCGCTACAAAGACTGGATATTCATTATAGACTCCCCCAAGAATCCACTACAAAGACTGGATATTCATTATAGACCCCCCCAAGAATCCGCTACAAAGACTGGATATTCATTATAGACTCCCCCAAGAATCCGCTACAAAGACTGGATATTCATTATAGACTCCCCCAAGAATCCACTACAAAGACTGGATATTCATTATAGACTCCCCCAAGAATCCACTACAAAGACTGGATATTCATTATAGACCCCCCCCCCCCCCCCCCCCAACTGTCTGCAGCCTGGACAGACAGCACTGAGGTTACACAGAGAAAGCAGAGCAGAGACCAATCTGGAATGATGCTTTCCATGAACCAGACGGAAGTCACTATGTATTAACAGTTCCACTCACTCAGTACAGGATTGCTCCCTGGACCCCAGATAGTGTTTCTGTTTCTAGATATGGGGAAGATAGCGAACAGGGACAACAGTATCATTAGGTGTCTTGTGACGCAACGTTATGTATCATATTTACTCTGTCAATTCCCAGACTCATCAGAGAGAGAGGGGAGATTACTTAAGGGGATTGTTATGGCGATGGAGGAGGATACGCAGCGTGGAGGAAATGAGACAGGGAGATGTTGACAAGTCGAGGAGAGGAGGAGGATGGAGAGAGAGAGAGAAGGAGAGAAAGAAAGAGAGATGTAGCTTTTATGTCAGTTATGCTTAATGGTCCTTCATGTGGTGCTCTGTGAGTCAGAAACACAGGATGTGGACCTCGGTGGTCACGGACCCCTCGACACTTCAGGACAGGAGAGACAGTGTCTGTGTGTGTTTCTGCTCTTACATATGTCATATTGATGTCTTTGTGTGGGTGTGTGGGTGCTGTGTGCGCTGCAGTTTTTGAATATATGTTATCCTGTTTATAAGACTGCCTCTCTGTGTATGGATGATAGTCTGTCTCCATCTTTGTGTTTAAGTAAAGGCGTCAGTGTGTATAATCGATTAGGGTGTTAGTTTTAAGAGGGTCTGTTGTTTTCTCTGTGTTTCCTCATATAGCAGGGTGTTAGGCTGTTATGTGTGTGTGGGTATGTAGGGGTGTTAGTGTATAAGCGTCTTGTTCTTGTGCCGTGTGAGTATACACGTGAAGGTGTTAGTGTGCTGAGATGTGAGCACGTCCTCTCTCTGTTTATTTATCTGTCAGCACACATCCAGCCTGCGGTCTCTCTGGGGACACATCAGAGTGGGGAAGGCTGTTAGTCAGACAGTGGATGCTTTCACTGAGAGCACAGGAGGTCTGCACCACTTCCACAAGCACAGCCACGTTACAGTTCCCAAACAGCACCAACACTCCTCCGTCACCTCTAACCCACCGCCTACCGCTTCTGTCTTCACAGGTCCTCACTCCATCACCAATGCCTGTTCTAAAACAGCCTATCCCTATTCCCACGGCTGACCTGGTGACACATCAACCATAATGGCTGGAACCGTGCTAGGAAAGACAATGTGAAAATAATATATCAGAGCCAGCCCAGCACAGTATGGTTTGTGTCTGCACGGTAGTGTGAAAAGGGTAAAACACCCCTCATAAAGCCATAGCCAGTTAATGTTGGGCCCGAGAGTGACACAAATCCTCCCCTCTCTCGCCCCCTATCCCTCTATGTCACTCTCCCTCTCTCCTTCTCTTTTATGACGCCTCTCATTACAGACCTTAAAGCTCCCAGGTCTATTCCCAGTGCCAGCGCCTATCTTCGGTTCCCCCCAGGTAATATGAAGGGCCGCTGGCCTCTGTGACCCTGGGGTCATGCGAGTGTCGTGTGTCACCCCAGGAATGTGCCATCTCTGGCCCTTCTGAGCCTCTCACAACCTCAAAAACAAAGACAGACAGACAGACAGACAGACATGTGACCTGGCCTGGAGCCTTACCTGACGACAGAGAGAGGGAGGGAGGGAGGGAGGGAGGGAGGGAGGGAGGGAGGGAGGGAGGGAGGGAGGGAGGGAGGGTGTGGAGGAAGAGAGAGCGAGAGGGAAAGGGAGGGAAAGGAAGAAACAGGGGTAAAGGGAGATAGAGGGAGAGTGACAGCAAGAGAAAGAATGGACCCTATGAGGACAATAAAGGGCCTAAGAGAGAGATGAAGTCCAGATTACAGGTAATGTAGTGAGAGCAGCCAGTAACTGAGAAGGGAGTCTAAAGCCAAACTAATGATCAAATCAAATCAAACTTTATTTGTCACGTGCGCCGAATTCAACAAGTGAATACAACAAGATACAACAAGATATAACAGACTTAACCGTGAAATGCTTGCTTACAAGCCCTTAACCAACAGTGCAGTTCAAGAAGAAGAAAATATTTACCAAGTAGACTAAAATAAAGAGTAATAATAAAAAGTAACACAATGATGGATCTGTCTTAATGACAAGTCTGTGAGTGCTCTACTGCCAGGGAAGGAAACAAGGCTACAGACTGGTCTATTTTAAGGATTCTACACTGAGATCACACCAAAGTCCTTAACCAGGGCTGAAGGTAATGGACTGATAAGACATGAAAGTCTTCCAGAACCTTCCAGGACTCAGAGGGAGACGGCCTGGAGGTGGGAGGGTTGAAATGGCCCCACTGCATGGAGAGATTATGTTTGTTGTGTCCGACTGTGACTCCTCATCTTTACCACTGCAAACTTCCTTTATTTAATCTCTCCCTTTTCATTCCTTCACCCCTCCCCCTTTTACAATTCTGTGATATAAAAACATGTACTGTCTATACAGTACACAGCTGCTTCTCTGTGCTGTACTTCAAACAACATGCTGACGATGCCATTACAGACTTTAATCACCTAGTGGAACAGTAATGAATAACAGGCATTGTGTTTGTACAGAGCGCTGTTCAGGTGAATGTTAACTAGAAAAATATGTACAATGATTACTTGATATTTACTGTGGTCCAACAATAATACCGATCTACACAAATGATTAGACTTCACCATTAAAGACAGGAAATGAACCTCAGGCCTTTTAAAAAAGCGTTTTGTGAGAAACAGAGAAATTGATAATATTTCCCCTGTAATGAAACAGTATTACGGCAGTACTCAGAAAAGTGTTGCTAAGAGAGACACTTATGTCAACTACAAGTGTGAGACAAATTAAACAGTTTCATTTCCCCACAGCTTGACTGCCATTCAAAACACACTGAGGAAGAAATGCCAAATATAAAAAAGTATACTAGTTAGAATAGGACACCCCATGGAATTCCTAGATGCAATGTAAACAATGTGTGATAGATCCCAGTTTCACTATGTGTTTAGGGTGAATGAGCTGTCCTGATGTACTCTTGGCAAGAGAAGACATGTCTCTGTGAACCTTTTATAACCCAAGCTTGTACCATTGGGTGGAAGTGGTGGGATATTTCACTCCTCATTTCGTGGCTAACTTGCTGGTTGCTGTGGTGTAGTGAGTCTGATGAGGCTTTGGCTGAAGATAGTAACCCTGTCAGAACCTTAGTGGAGCACAGTGTGGGGTTCAGACCTGACTGGATACACACACACACACACACACACACACACACACACACACACACACACACCTGGTCCTCGTTACTGCTTCGGAGCCTGTTGCTCCGGACCTAAATCACTTCGTCTCTATGTGTTTCCTGACATGACTTGTTTTTGCACCTAAACTCTCAGTTGATTGTTGATCACCTTAGTGTCAGTGATTGACTGTGATTGACTGACAGACAGGGCTTACCAGGGTAGGTATGATGTATGTGTTATAGAGTCACATGTTTTATGGCTTGTAAGGGGAGACCTCTCAGTGCCCTGGCCAGCGAATCACAGGGGGGCTTAGTAGAGTTCAGCTCTGCACCCCGGCCACACACACACACACACACACACACACACACACACACACACACACACACACACACACACACACACACACACACACACACACACACACACACACACACACACACACACACACACACACACACACACACACACACACACACACACACACACACACACTGTGTGGACACATTGTGTGGACATTGCAGGTCTGCTTCCTCTGACCTGCTTTAATGATAAAACCAGAGCACATAAGAGAGACAGGACTGTGAGAGCTTGGTTCAGTATGTTCTGATTCTCTCCGCCCCCTCTCTCATTTCTCGCTCTCCTTTCTCCCCCCTCGCTCCTGTGCTGCCTCCCTCTTTATTCTTCCACGGTGAGCTCAGGGGCCGTGGGATAGGATGGTTTCCAGTCCTTACAGCAGGCAGCCACGTGTACTACAACTATGTTGTTAGAGAGAGAGAGAGAGAGAGAGAGAGAAAGAGAGTGGTACGGTTCCACCACATCAACTGGACTACGGGGCACCAATTGCAGCAGAATACTGAGGTTCATAAAAGCCAGAGCTCTGACCTATAGAGCTTCCCGCCCTCCTGTGATTTCTCCTTCCTGGCCCTTTTTATACACCTTGATGTGGTTGTCCAGGCAAGCCTTGGAAACCTTTCCCCCTCCCTCACTCTCCTCCTTCTCTCCTCCTGTTCCCCCTGCCATGCGTGTCACAGACTTGTTTACAGCCGGCCCCACCATGGCCTGTCGACATGTAGGGACTGTAGGGGGGAGCAGAGCGGTGAGGGATTGAGTATGGAGCCCACAGAGAGAACACTACAGAGGTGAGAACCAAGTCTAATGCAGTAAATCCACAAGGAAACAAATAAAGAGAGAGAGATGAGAGGGAGCTTAACACTCAGGAGGTAGTAGCTACAGTACGTAGTACATACGCTCTGGGCCTGCATGCACTCCAGGCATCTCCTGCACTATCAGCTGTCAGAGCCTAGGACACATGCACACACGCAAACTCAACTGACACACACATTATCACTCACTATGTGCTCTTTAACACCAGGGAGGACACACACATTGCACTCAGAGAAAGAGGAAAGGAGAGGAGACGAGGGGAATGCAGCCAGTGTGAGTGGAGGTCCCAGCCAGACTCTCCATCTCCCTGCTCAGTGTTATCTCAGGGTTTAATGGCTGAAACTCTACACATCTCTCTGAGGGACAATGACATCCGAGACCCTCTCCCTGGCATCATCATCAACCCCTATCCCTGAGGAGGGAGTAATGTGTGAGGAGGCCTGAGCCTGGACTCTCTCTCTCCCTGTCAAATCTTCAGCCTTCCAGACGAAGGCAGTCACAGTTAAAAGAGAAAAGCTGTGTCGTGTAGACGGGCAGATTGTGACCAGGCATGGAGCGGAGTCTGTCTTACTAATGAACACAGACCACTTGAAAGCCAAGCGGTTGACACACAGGGGAAAGGGGTTGCTCAGACTAGGCATTTCAAATCAAATCAAATTGTATTTGTCACATACACATGGTTAGCAGATGTTAATGTGAGTGTAGCGAAATGCTTGTGCTTCTAGTTCTGACAATGCAGTAATATCCAACGAGTAATCTAACCTAACAATTTCACAACAACTACCTTATACACACAAGTGTAAAGGGATGAAGAATATGTACATAAAAATATATATGAATGAGTGATGGTACAGAACGGCATAGGCAAGATGCAGTGGATGGTATAGAGTACAGTATATACATATGAGATGAGTAATGTAGCGTATGTAAACATATGAAAGTGGCATTGTTTAAAGTGGCTAGTGATACATTTATTACATCAAGATGGCAAGATGCAGTAGATGGCATAGAGTACAGTATATACATATGTATGAGATGAGTAATGTAGGGTATGTAAACATTATATGAAGTGGCATTGTTTCAAGTGGCTAGTGATACATTTATTACATCAATTTTTCCATAATTAAAGTAGCAGGAGTTGAGTCAGTATGTTGGTAGCAGCCACTCAATGTTAGTGATGGCTGTTTAACAGTCTGATGGCCTTGAGATAGAAGCTGTTTTTCAGTCTCTCGGTCCCTGCTTTGATGCACCTGTACTGACCTCGCCTTCTGGATGATAGCGGGGTGAACAGGCAGTGGCTCGGTGGTTGTTGTCCTTGATGATCTTTTTGGCCTTCCTGTGACATCGGGTGGTGTAGGTGTCCTGGAGGGCAGGTAGTTTTCCCCTGGTGGTGCGTTGTGCAGACCTCACTACCCTCTGGAAAGCCTTCCGGTTGTGGGCGGAGCAGTTGCCGTACCAGGCGGTGATACAGCCCGACAGGATGCTCTCGATTGTGCATCTGTAAAAGTCTGTGAGTGCTTTTGGTGACAAGCCAAATTTCTTCGGCCTCCTGAAGTTGAAGAGGCACTGCTGTGCCTTCTTCTCCACGATGTCTGTGTGGGTGGACCAATTCAGTTTGTGATGTGTACGCCGAGGAACTTAAAACTTTCTACCCTCTCCACTACTGTCCCGTCGATGTGGATAGGGGGGTGCTCCCTCTGCTGTTTCCTGAAGTCCACGATCATCTCCTTTGTTTTGTTGACGTTGAGTGTGAGGTTATTTTCCTGACACCACACTCCGAGGGCCCTCACCTCCTCCCTGTAGGCTGTCTCGTTGTTGTTGGTAATCAAGCCTACCACTGTAATGTTGTCTGCAAACTTGATGATTGAGTTGGAGGCGTTTATGTCCACGCAGTCGTGGGTGAACAGGGAGTACAGGAGAGGGCTGAGAACACACCCTTGTGGGGCCCCAGTGTTGAGGATCAGCTCGGTGGAGATGTTGTTACCTACCCTCACCACCTTAGGGCGGCCCGCCAGGAGGTCCAGGACCCAGTTGCACAGGACGGGGTCGAGACCCAGGGTCTCGAGCTTGATGATGAGTTTGGAGGGTACTATGGTGTTAAATGCTGAGCTGTAGTCGATGAACAGCATTCTCGCGTAGGTATTCCTCTTGTCCAGATGGGTTAGAGCAGTGTGCAGTGTGATTGCGATTGCGTCGTCTGTGGACCTATTGGGGCGGTAAGCAAATTGGAGTGGGTCTAGGGTGTCAGGTAGGGTGGAGGTGGTGTGGTCCTTGACTAGTCTCTCAAAACACTTCATGATGACGGAAGTGAGTGCTACAGGGCGGTAGTCGTTTAGCTCAGTTACCTTAGCTTTCTTGGGAACAGGAACAATGGTGGCCCTCTTGAAGCATGTGGGAACAGCAGACTGGGATAAGGATGGATTAAATATGTCCGTAAACACACCAGCCAGCTGGTCTGCGCATGCTCTGAGGACGCGGCTGGGGATGCCGTCTGGGCCTGCAGCCTTGCGAGCTTTTAAATGTTTTACTCACGTCGGCTGCAGTGAAGGAGAGCCCGCAGGTTTTGGTAGCGGGCCGTGTCAGTGGCACTGTATTGTCCTCAAAGCGAGCAAATAAGTTGTTTAGTCTGTCAGGGAGCAAGACATCCTGGTCCGCGACGGGGCTGGTTTTCCTTTTATAGTCCGTGATTGACTGTAGACCCTGACACATATCTATTGTGCCTGAGCCGTTGAATTGCGACTCTACTTAGTCTCTATACTGACGCTTAGCTTGTTTAATTGCCTTGCGGAGGGAATAGCTACACTGTTTGTATTCAGTCATTTTTCTGGTCACCTTGCCCTGATTAAAAGCAGTTGTTCATGATTTCAGTTTTGCACGATTTCAGTTTTGCATCAACCCACGGTTTCTGGTTTGGGAATGTTTTAATACACGCTGTGGGTACGACATCGCCGATGCACTTGCTAATAAACCCACTCACCGAATCAGCATATTCATCAATGTCGTTGTTCAACGCAGTGTGGAACATATCCCAGTTCAATGTGATCGAAGCAATCTTGAAGCGTGGAATCCGATTGGTCGGACCAGAGTTGGACAGACGTGAGTGTGGGAGCTTCCTGTTTTAGTTTCTGTCTATAGGCTGGGAGTAACAAAATGGAGTCGTGGTCAGCTTTTCCGAAAGGAGGGCGGGGAAGGGCATTCATTATATGCGTTGCGGAAGTTAGAATAACAATGATATAGGGTTTTGCCAGCCCTGGTTGTGCAATCGATATGCTGATAGAATTTAGGGAGCCTTGTTTTCAGATTAGCCTTGTTAAAATCCCCAGCTACAAAAAATGCAGCCTCAAGATATGTGGTTTCCAGTTTACATAGTCAAATGACGTTTTTTCAGGACCGTCGATGTGTCACATGTTTTATGGCTTGTAAAGGGGAGACCTCTCAGTGCCCTGGCCAGCGAATCACAGGGGGGCTTAGTAGAGTTCAGCTCTGCTTGGGGGGAATATACACAACTGTGATTATGATCAAAGAGAATTCTGTAGGTAGATAATGCAGTCGGCATTTGATTGTGAGGAATTCTAAGTCAGGTGAACAGAAGGACTTGAGTTCCTGTATGTTGTTATGATCACACCACATCTTGTTAATCATAAGGCATAAGGCGTTACAGGGAAGACATCCTCCTCCCTTTTGGTACAATTTTATGAATGCCGACAGATCATTTGTTCATTCGACATGTTGGGATCTTTTTGTGTCTGTAAAATGTATTATGCGAGAAATGGTGGTGGAAACGACTTGTGCAAATACTGATATAATAACCATCATATCAAAGTAAACTTGGAGTCATATGATGATGTGGTGTGTGGTCCATGTAGTTTATTAGGCTACAGAGGAAATAAGTTTTGATGAACTTCACAGGTTGATGAAAGTCCACTGTGATGAGCTTGATGCTCCTTTCCAATAAATATTGAGGACCTTATTCTGGTGACATTATGATCTTTGATTGACTGTCGTTTGACAACGACAAAAATTCCTCCTCTTATCCATAACAATGTCATTATGTAGACTAAGCTACCCAGTATCCGCACAGCCTAGCCGCACTGTATCTGCGAGCTGTTGGCTAGTGTTTGTGTGTGTGTGTGTGTCTGTGTGTGTGTGTGTGTGTGTGTGTGTGTGTGTGTGTGTGTGTGTGTGTGTGTGTGTGTGTGTGTGTGTGTGTGTGTGTGTGTGTGTGTGTGTGTGTGCGCTATACCACATCCCCAAATACTTGACCTCTTCCCAGTGGAACCAGTCTTACCACTGTATTACAACAACAGATTGGACTAGCAGGGAAGTGAAAACAGACCCTTAACCTTCTATACCCAAATCCCATCATACAGTGCATTAGGAAAAGTATTCAGACCCCTTTACTTTTTCCACATTTTGTTACGTTACAGCCTTATTCTAAAATAGATTAAATCGTTTCCCCCCTAATCAATCTACACAGAATACCCCATAATGACAAAGCAAAAACAGGTTTTTAGAAAAATGTATAAAAGAGCGTTGCTGCACAGCCATTTTCAGGTCTCTCCAGAGATATTAGATCGGGTTCAAGTCTGGGCTATGGCTGGGCCACTCAAGGACATTCAGAGACTCGAAGCCACTCCAGCGTTGTCTGGGCTGTGTGCTTAGGGACGTTGTCCTGTTGGAAGGTGAACCTTCACCCCAGTCTGAGGTCCAGAGCGCTCTAGAGCAGGTTTTCTTCAAGGATCTCTCTGTACTTTGAATCGTTCATCTTTCCCTCGATCCTGACTAGTCTCCCAGTCCCTGCCGCTGAAAACATCCCCACAGAATGATGCTGCCACCAACATGCTTCACCATAGGGGTGTTGCCAGATTTATTCCAGACGTGACACTTGGAATTCAGGCCAAAGAGTTCAATCTGGGTGCCCTTTGGTGGCTTTTGGCAAACTCCAAGTGAGCTGTCATGTGCCTTTTACTGAGGAGTGGCTTCCGTCTGGCCACTCTACCATAAAGGCCTGATTGGTAGAGTGCTGCAGAGATAGTTGTCCTTCTGGAAGGTTCTCTCATCTCCACAGAGGAACTCTGGAGCTCTGTCAGAGTGACCATCAGGTTTTTGGTCACCTCCCAGACCTAGGCTCTTGTCCCCCAATTGCTCAGTTTGGCCGGATGGCAAGCTCTAGGAAGAGTTTTGGTGGTTCCAAACTTCTTCCATTTAAGAATCATGGAAGCCACTGTGTTCTTGGGGACCTTCATTCCTGCATAAATGTTTTGGTACCCTACCCCAGATCTGTGCCTCGACACAATCCTGTCTCGGAGCTCTACGGACAATTCCTTCGACCTCATGGCTTGTTTTTTTTCTTCTGACATGCACTGTCAACTGTGGGACCTTATATAGACAGGGGTGTGCTTTTCTAAATCATGTCCAATCAACTGAATTTACCACAGGTGGAGTCCAATCAAGTTGTAGAAACATCTCAAGGATAATCAATGGAAACAAGATGCACCTGAGCTCAATTTCAAGTCTCATAGCAAAGGGTCTGAATACTTATGTCAATAAAACCTGTTTTCGCTTTGTCGTTATGGGGTGTTGTATGTAGATTGAGGAAAAACCTTTTTTAAATCAATTTGTGGAGAGAGAGAGAGAGAGAGAGAGAGAGAGAGAGAGAGAGAGAGAGAGAAAAAAAAATACATCTCATTGGCTCTTTGTTTCTAGTGGCTGTGTGGGTTTGCTGCCCGACACCACAATAACCCAGTGTAATTGTGCTAACCCCAACCACAGAGACATGGGAAAGCCTGCAGGCTGCCAGGACTCACTGAGCTATATGGTTAACTCACTCTGCTTGCACGGTTAGGCAGACCAGACAGAATCATTTTCATGCATGGCCATCCTCAAAATGCTATTTTACAGCCTGAGGCAGTCCTTACCACGCTTCCCTGGGAGACATGGCAGGAAAAGCTAGAAAACTAGCTAAAACTCCACCACCACCACACACATCTCGTCTGGACCCAAGAATCAAATGAGACAACTTCTATTGCTGTGGTATAACCTTGACAGTACACAGATCATATGCTTCGGACTTAAACCAGATCTGCAGACTGGGGGATTCTTGTGTGTGTGTGTGTGTGTGTGTGTGTGTGTGTGTGTGTGTGTGTGTGCGTGCGTGCGTGCGTGCGTGCGTGTACATTCCGTGTTGGTAGATGGGGATTTTCTTTGAACGGACCACCCTATTTCGTCTCGTCACTATATCGGCATCGAACACATCGCCCTCCCTAGGAGAGTGGGTGACCTTGACAATTTATTGTTAAAATGATGGACCATCTGGATCTTTCATTTAAAGGCCCTCGCTCCCTTCAGTCTCAACATAGAGTTTGATCTGAAGCCATTCCTGTGATTGTGTTTTTGTTATCCATTGTAAATAAAGTGATTGTAGGCCTGTATGATGTAGCCTAATTGTATCTATGATCGCATGTTATCCATTCATGCTTTTTTACATGTTCTATTGATATTTGAAAAATTGTCCAATGAAATCATGCCACACCCGGCCATGATTACAGACACCTGTGTGTGTCCTTTGAAACAATATCAATTAGTGACCCGCAGTGTTTGCCATTAAACCCTGATGAAGACAGCTTGCTATTAAATTATTTCATCTGAGCTCCTAGAGCAGCATTCCCCAAACGTGGTCCTGGGGACCCCAAGGGGTGCACGTTTTGGGTTTTGCCATAACACTACAGGGCTCATTCAAATGATCAATGCCTGATCATTAGTTGATTATTTGAATCAGCTGTGTAGTGTTGAGGCTAAAACCAAAATGTGCACCCTTTGGGGTCCAGAGGACCGAGTTTGGGAAAGCCTGTCCTGGAGTGTGCGGCTCTCCTTTTCTTTTTAAAGGATGGGACACTCTTACCTGAGACAGGTGCCATCCGTGCCCCTTGCTGTAATACAGGGGTACTCCACTGTCACTACCTTGTTTTCTGGACACTCCTCCCTTTACAAAGCCACGAGAAAGGAGACGAGAGATAAGTGTATTGGTAACAATGTTGTTACTATAGTAATAGGAGTGGTATTAAAGAGAAAGCCACTCAATTAAATTGGCAGTTATTTCATAGTGGAAATTTAGTGGAAATTTCCTTTCAAAGCAGTTCCCAAGCATTATGGCTACTGTAGTACATCATGCTACAATACATAATCACAATTATATGGCAGCAACTATTGTATGTGAAGCAGTAAGAACATTTCAAAATGGAAGTAATAAAGAAAACTGATTGTGCCATGCAGTGGCCAGCACATGATTGCAAGAGAAACGTTTGTTAAATAACCCTGCAAAGAGGTGCATTTATCATCAGGCTTTGGATGATTTGAAGCAGGTGTGTAGTGCTAATACAAAAACAAAAATGTGCACCCCCTCTGAGTCGCCAGGACCAGGACTAAGAAACACAATAACTCGTTTGAAAATACAGATGTCTGTCACAAAGACATTTTCTTGGAAAAGTAAAGTAAAATAATAATATCATGAAATCGTTTACAACTGGAATGCTGAACTAAGAGGTAATAGCACAGAATTAAATGATCATTTCTGAGCAAAATTAGATGCTCCAAAGTTCTTCTGGTCTATACTTTGCCCACTTCATTCAAACTATTGTATGTAGGCTATGAACTCCCTCTCCCTGGTCCAGACCTCTCTCTATGTGCACCTTAATAACCTATGTCACGCTATGGACAGAATTTACAGTTGGCATTGAGTGATTCCGATAACTACTCCTCTGTATTTGCGTGATCTCATTCAATATTCCAATCACATCACAACAGCCTTTTACTTGCGGACGCACGGATCATTGGGTAGGTAGGCTTGATGAGTTGAGCAACGTGGTGGTCTTTCTTTGACTGATTGTCGACGTTTTTCACAATCAAAGTATTGTTTTTAATTGTTTCTCACACATTACACATTAATATTAAATTCAGTTACGTTTCGGTCTAAATAGCACACTCATCACCATATCCAACTGGATAGCAAGTTACTGGGCAGTTTTATTAACTCCCTACCAATCGTTCATTTGAATTTACATGCACTTTTCTTAAGCTTTGATCAGGTGTCCTATATTTTATTTAATTTTCTTATAGGAAATAACAGACTGATATCTACAACGTTCCCTCACAAATGCGCGGACTACCAACTTACCCTGAAGTGAGCACTGCAAATCTTGTTTTTATTGAAGAACTGGCACCACAATCCCAAATAAAAACAACGCAGATGGCACCAAATGGTAAGAGTGTTGCAGCGCAAAGCTGACCCATGTCCCTGGTGACCTCCGTGACAGCCTTGTTAATATTTTCTTGGTGCCTCGAAAACGAAGACTGTGCACTACTGCAAAACAGCTATATGTTTTAATTTATCAATGTCGCACACGTACTGATTTAAAGCTAACATCAGTTATAATTATACTCAGAGGTCAAACACGTGAGACCCTGCACATTAATTACTACACTCAAAACTTCCTCGCGGTACTGTAGTGAGTCAGAGTCCTGTCCCAACTGTTGCGCACTGAATCAGACCCCCTCGAGCGATTCTGGACGAGTTTATAGACAGACATGCGCCGTGATGAGCGCGATTCCTCTCACGAATCCCCAGCGGAATTACATTCCTGTATTCCTGTTTTTTAAAAACTGACTTTGACGAAAAGGAAACATTTAAGACACAGTTGAAAATACCTCTGTCGTCCTCTTGTGGAACGAACTCTCACCCAGAATAATTTCACTAATTCCACATGCGTCTCTCTCTCATCCTCTCCTCCCTACACATTAGTGCATTCATTTAATTTGATTTAGGAAATACATATGAGGGGGAAGAGGTCAATTTTCTATGTAAAGAACAGAACCAATTTAGAGGAAATCGATTAACTGATTGTTTCTTATTCTCCTCTCACCCTCTCTTTCATCAAGGACAATCTGTAGCATAACACATTTACTGATTGCTGAAATTAACTTTCCCATTTATATTCACCCCATAAATTGTTGATATAGGCCCACTCTTTAATCAATGTCCAGAAGATTATTGTTTAGACTTTCTACTCATGTTCTTCTGCATGTCATATACACTATTGGCATACTGAAGTTATATGAAGTCCAAAAAAGTCTTAAAAACATCATATCTTTTTTTATCATAATCGTGAAAAAATACAAGCCTGTATTTGTAAAATATTTCTGTAATTCTAAATCAAAGCTGAATTAACAAGATAACTCTTCAGTTGCTCAGGCCCTAAAGCTGCCACTGTTTTCCTAATTTGATTTTATTGCTTTAAATTCAATCTTCCTAAAACAGAGAAGCTGTTGTCACTGAAGGAACTTTGCAGGGGACATCTTTAATATGTTTACACAACACAAGCTACTTTATTATTTTCAGATTCAGTGAGTGAAATATGATAGAATCACACATTTAAATGACTGGTAGACACATTTGATTGCTCGCTAAGTAAATCATCAACTGTTGACATTCCCTTGACAAATAATTTAGGAGATGCAATGCAATATTACCATATTTGTCTGCATGAGGGAAATATTGTGCTTCATTTTTTTGTGCTGCAGTGCTAGGATTGTTCTGGAATCTGGACAGTTTGCAAGGAGAGTGACTTGCATAGTTGAGCTCTGTCTCTGAAGAGGGTAAGGGTTAACCACACTGACAGGGCAAAGCAGACCACCAGTCACCCCAGTGGTCAGCCTAAAGTGCCAATGGTCAGTCAGTGTCAGTGGTGATGTTATGTAATGCTGTGTTCAGTTGACTTCTGTCCAGCCTCTCTGTATCTTTTCCTCTAGCGGATTTGTTGGCCACCAGTCAATTGCAACAGATGGTTTTATTCACCACAAACGAATCTGTCCTTCAGACTCCCCTCCCACTTGCCTAACGCACTGAATGAAACTGCTTCCCTGGTCTCCTTTTGTTACGTTCCCACTAGAGTCAAATAAATGTATAAAATATATAAAAAGCATTATTAAAGAACCGCAGAGAAAAGCGATGGTATAAACTGCAGTCTCTAGTTCATTATGATGACCACAGAGCCCATGCTTACTCATGTTCCCACGGAATGGAGCTCCTCTCTTGGTTTACTTTGGTTTTGGTTTTTAGTTGGTGTTTGTCTATCTGCGTATATTGAAACCAGTATAAATGTGTTTTCCATTGCAGGCTGGGGCCACATACACAGCAGTGTTTTTAAGCTTACTGTCATATCTTCTGGGTGAAACAGTCCAGTCCTGAAATGTACTGTCTGCAGTAAGAGATAATACTTTGACAATATCCCAGCTGGACCCTCTGTTTCTTTAGTAATGGTTCTCTGACTGTTGTAAGGAATGTATGTCTTCCCTGGTCCTCTAGCCCATGGTTCCACATCACCAGAAAAAGAACACTGATAAACACCCTCTCTGGATCAAGTGGGGAAACACATCATATTATTGAGATGGGCCTCTTTCCACAGTCACTTTAGACAGCTATTTCACTCATCTATTTGATGTTTACTTGTTTCTGCCATTTATGCATTTAATACAAACCCTGGAAGATAGTTTTCTCATGACTCCAGTACAGCAGTAAACGCCTGACAGATCTGACACAATATCACAGAGGTGATTTATCACACAAAATAAATAAATAAATCATGGAAATATGCTTTTTTTTACCTGGACAAACATTTGGACAAATGTTTTTCTTTTGTTTTCAGATAAATCTGTATTTTATAAGACTGTCTGTCTGTACTGTACAGAAGCAATAAGAATGTCTCAACCTCTCAAACTGAGTGGACTCTGACAGCAGAAAGATTTTTACATTGTTCTTTATTGGGCCTCATTGTTACATTTATGCATGACCTGAGGTTGAGGTACCATACATGCTTTATTTCACATGCGTCCTTTACAGCAGGGTTTTCCAAACTCAGTCCTGGGGCCCTGTAAGGGGTGCGTACTGGCAGGCAGAGAAGTCAGGCGAAAACTGTTACAACGGTGCAGTTTAATAATAAACAGAACAATTTATACAATGGGTACAAAACCCTTCGCACACCAGAAAATCATGTGTACAAGCACTTACAATAAACAATTCTGGACAAGGACATGGGGGGAGCAGAGGGTTAAATACACAACATGTAATGATGGAATTGAAACCAGGTGTGTGGGAAGAGAAGCCAAAACAAATGGAAAATGAAAAAGGGATCAATGATGGCTAGAAGACCGGCGATGCCGACCGCCGAACACCACCCGAACAAGGAGAGGAACCAACTTCGGCGGAAGTCGTGACAGGCCCCCCTGAGTGCACATTTTTGTTTTTGTCCTAGAACTACACAGCTGATTCAAATAATCAACTCATCATCAAGCTTTGATTATTTGAATGAGCTTTGTAATGCTAGGTCAAAACGTGCACACAGGGGGGCCCCAGGACTGAGTTTGGGAAACCCTGCTTTACAGCACTGGGACAAGGCAAGGACTTGTAAAAGAACAGGGGCATCAACTCCAGTTGTTTAATGAAATTCAAACTGCAAAAACTCTGATTTCTTATCGTACAGATTTTTTCACATCGGCTCCTGCAACGCCCTCTACAACTCATCCTGTGTCTCCTTGACCTGCCGCCACTCCCCTAGTACTCTCTCCCCTCCCTCTCTCTCTCTCTGTGTTACTTCATCCCAGTCTCCTCATCTGAGTCTGCTCTTGGGTTGCCCGGTTCCACTCTGTGTAACAGATTTACAGACTTTTCCTCCCTCGTCCTGCTGTTTTTCAGCCCCGTGACTCCCAGCTGTGTCTCCAGGCCTTTGCTCCTAACAGTGATTTATTGACACGTCTCCTCTGCACGTGTATGGAGTTTGATAGGGGTCCTAAGCTCATTTCCATGCAGCCAAAAACCTGTTCATGTGATGAAATGCATGTTGTTCTTGGCGTACTAGAAGAGGAATGACACTAAGTCCCTCTACTGTTGGTCCCTGTTACGGTTTTGGGTACACTGTGATCTGGATGTGGTTAACCACTTCCAGTCTGTTACAGTATGTGTATTCTCTACATCATGTTGCCTGGGCCTGAATGTAGGATTGACCATGATCCACACCAGCAGATGGCCAGGCAGGGTGCTTGGGTTCCAGATGAGGTCTTAATCGTGTCAAAGCTCTTCCACCGCCTGCTGGGAGGCTCGGCTCTGTTCTATACTGTCTCTGGGCTGGCTGCTGGGAGCACCTGTGGGAGCAGGGGAACTGTCCTCTCCAGCCTCCTCAAAAGTTGAAAGCCTCCAACATCTAATAAATCAGAGGAACATGGAGGTACATGGCGCGTACGCACACACAAACACACACACACACAGAGCTGGTGTAGCCCCAGTCGTACCAAAGGGGTGGTATGGTGTGGGTAATCAAAGTGATCCATTAGACCCTCTCTCTTTTATGATAGCCTGGACATTCCTGGATGATAAGAGCAGGGAGTGGACTACACATCAAATGGAATGAGGTGATTAAAACAAGCCACTCAGAAAAGAGTAGGGAGACTGGGAGGGACTGGTGCTGAACCTACAGTACAGTAGCACCGGGGCCTGGCTGACTGCCTGGCCGGTTGGCTGGTTGCTGCTGAGGTCTCACTTTGTGTGTGTGCAGTGACCAGTTGGGTTTAATCGAGCTGTGAAGCGGCTATGTCTGGAATGTCTCTCGACACGGCCGTGACCCCCCAGGGACGGACCAGGAGATTACTGTTCTCTACTTCTCCTCTGGTTCCTGCCTCAGACTGGGAGAGTCGAGAGAGAGCCTCAGAATTGGAGATGAACCAGCCACTGACTTCACACACTTACAGTAACTCACTGGTTACTATAGAGAGCAGCTGTGGAGCACTAAACCAGGAGTATGGGGATGGAGTATACTACGTTCTTATGTCCACACTAGCAAACCACTTAGAATGTATTGGGCATTCATTCTAAGTAGTGTGGTAGTGTGGATGTTGGGACGTACAGTATGATGGGACACATTGCTCAGACACTGTAGATAAGACAGAAAACAATAGCAAGTAATTGAAACCAGATCTGAAAAATTCTCTCCCCAGAGTTTAAAGAGCGAAGCGAGAGCAGAACATAGGCAGGGAGGCAATACTGAACCCCACCCCTCACTTAAAACTACTTCTGGCCTATTCTAATTGATGTTCCACTGAAGAAGAGAACCAAATGGAAAACTACAGACAAATGTCACTGGTGAAGCTTAAGTTTTGAATTAAGTACCTCTGAAAAGATAATGTGAACTCTTGCCAATTAATCAGTGTGATGTGCTGTACCTACCGCAGCTGAGCTGGGACAAACATTCCCGTTCCCGTAGTCACAGGGATGCTGGTGGTGGCGGAGCAGGACTTGAAGTAGTGGAACACTCACTAAGACAGAGAAGGAGAGAATTCACATCATGTCATTTGCATTAAAGGAAATAGTTTAGCATCCTAACTCAGTTTGGAGGTAACATATTCCCAGAGGGAATGGAAGTGTGTGTCAGTGTGTGTCAGTGTGTGTGTGGTGCAATTTCCCCTGAGACGGGCAGTTTAGCGGCTGGCCTGAAGCCAAGTCCTGCTCCGTTTTAATTCAATGGAGAGGAGCAGGGAGCGTCCTTCTCCCCAGAACCATAGCCTAATCAGATGTACCATACAATCTCTGCCCCCCCACCCCTCTTTCTCTCTCTCTCTTGCTGCAACAGGAAGGACATATACAGACATATACAGACAATCAATAACCTCTGTTATCAATGTTGACATTATCAAATTACCTTAATCAAACAAGCCCTGCAGCTACTTTTTCCTCTGCGATACTAGCTCAGACGATCAGATATACCCTCTGTGCTCCTAACGTTGTTGAACCAGAGAAATCTGTGGTCAATAAATTTCATTTCTTTATGTAGCTACATAGGGCCCCAGTGGTCTACAGGTCATGTGTTGAAGGACTGAAAGGTGGCATGGAGGCCTTGACGTAGTTATGTGCTCAGTGATATAAATGAATACCAAACAGATTGGACCGCAGGCTACAAATAAACCCTACAGTCTTTAACAGCAGATTTATTATATAGGACTAGGAGGCAATCTTGAAATGGGTGAGAAGCGATTGTTTTAAACTGTAAATTTACTGGTAAGCAGAAGCAGATGGTGACAGTGGGAAAAACCCCTCAGAGAGGAGGCCTAAAATCACTCTGTGTAAATGTTTGGTTTTACTATTTAATTCTTGTAAAATACCCATTTGGAATTTGAGTAGGTCTTGATTGTGGAAGCAGTGGCAGTGTATAAGAAGCTATATCACAATGGTAGTTGTCGTTAGTTCAAACTATCTGGCTAATAGTCCTGCACTTTAAGCATTATACCATGTTAGCATGGGACCAAATGACTTGGGATTCCACAATATGGTTTTCTCAATGGCTGTGGGTTCTGTGTGTGTGGTTGAGTTGTAGGGGGTGCTGAAGCATTAAAGTCTCAGCAGTGAGAATTATTGTTGTAGAAGGACATTACCTAAGACATTACAGGTTCGTCTTTTCTCCACCCAGTGTATGACTTATCACAGTCCCACTTTGAAACATCCAGATTAAGAACATTTGGTCTGAAATGAAATGTTTGAGAAAATCAGGAACAAAGTTCATGGAGGAGACAAACAAAGGATCTGGCATGGCTCTGTCAAACAGCGATGCCATTCACACATGTGGAGTTGGAGTTAGGAGAATGTACTGCAGCTTGGGCTCACATAAACAACCATGTTATGTTTCCCTTATGGCAGCCGGCTGTGTGGTGTTCTGCTCTCCTCCAGGCAGCTCATGTTGAAGTCTCTAGTCTGGGTGTGGAGGAGATAGGGGGCAAGGATTTGATATGAGCTGTGAGGGAGGTGGTGGTGCTCTTTTGTCCTTTAGGACACCAGAACAAGCTCTGCTGGCAGCTCCACAGTGTCAAGGCTCACAATCTCTCTTCCCCTTCCCTCCTATGGTCATTGCTCTCTCTTCCTGTGCATCACATTCTGGGCTGGATCGCTGCCCCCTAACGACATCACTGTCACATAATCATATGACTCTCATTATGTTTACTCTCTGTGTTTGGTCTCATTTATTCATTTAGTCTTGCATGGGATCAAAGCTGAGGTGACGCACTCTGAGAGTTAAGGAGGAAGAGAGGCTTTTCTCAGACGAGAGGCTTTGGAGTGCAAGCAAAAGGAGTCAGTACCAGAGAGTCATTGCTGTACGTGGCAACTATGGTCTTGGTTTAGCAAGGGAAACAGTACTTGTACACTCAGCTAACCAGCTAGCGATATTACATCTGGTACATGTGTAGGACACAGCAACATGCTGGGAGAGGAGAACCACAGACACATAGCAGAACCTCAGGACCTGGTCAGGCTCTTATCACCCAGAAGGCAGGTTGATGTCACTGATAAAGAGTGATGAGAGCCATCAGATGCATCATGCCCATAGTGAGCACATGTGCACATGCCCCCTCGAGGGGGGTCGATCCCACAGTCATAGGGTCGATGTGGAGGAAGCGAAGTGGCCCGGGCCTTGCTGAAAACCTCCCAGAGGTCCTGGTACTCCGCAGGAACGGCGGAGAGGTCCGAGGCTTCTTCCGAGCCCACAGGAAGACATCCCGGGGCAGGCTGCGCCGACTTCAGGCAATGGGTGTAGCAGAACGGGCTCCAGCCCATGATAGCACCAGCAGTCCAGTTGATAAGGGGATTGTGTTGCTGGACCCAAGAAAACCCCAATAAAACCCCAATAAAACGTGAACCTGAGGACCTGACTTGATGAGCATGAACTACATTGACTCACTGTGGTTCCCTGACACTCGCAGGTTGATAGTAGTATTGTGGGTGACTGCCTATAGAGCGCCTATCCAGCACACTAACGTCCATGGGAATGGAGAGGGGCTGAGTGGGGATGTCCAACTCTGACACCAGGGTAGAGTCCATGAAACTCTCATCGGCCCCAGAGTCAATGAGAACTCGGAGAGATTTCGACTGGTTGCCCAACAGCAGGATGGCATGGAGAGGGGTGTGAGTAAGGGGAATAGAACAATTATCCATATGGCCCAGCAGAGTACTCGTACCTACTGATGAGCCTGGTCTTTTAATGGATAGGTAGACACGTAATGACCGGTAGTCCCGCAATACAGACAACTCTTGGTGTTAAATCTGCGTAAATGTTCGGCTGGAGACAGCCTAGCTCTGCCGAGTTGCATCGGCTCCGGAAGAGGCTAGGCGGCAGACTTCAGAGACTCTCGGGGGAATTCGGGTAACCTCGGATTCTCTCCGGGACATAAACGCCGTGGACTTCCTGGATTCCTCGGAGGCAAGGTGGGAGCCTTGGGCGATCGAGTGGGACAGGAATCAGACCTCCTTTCCCTCCTACGTTCCTGTGGCCACCCATCGATCCGGATGGTCAAGGCGATGAGCGAGTCAAGATCCGTAGGCAGCTCCTGGGCTGCAAGCTCGTATTTAACCTAAACCGATAATCCATGAAGGAACGTGTTGAACTGGGATTCCGGGTCCCAGGCACTCTCGGCAGCCAACATGCGGAAATCAACCACATAGTTCTCCACACTGCGGGAGTAACTTCTGGGCAGCCTCTCTGAGGTTGAGGGGCTGGGAGGTTATTGTCATGGCCGGCAAACCAAATCTTGCTTAGGGCCCCCAAAAGGCTAGGGCTGGCCCTGACTAGCTCATGTGGGTGGCCAAATGTATGCAAGTCACACTCTTTACAAACACTTTCCTTTAAAGTGGATGCAGCATAAAAGTAATTAACAGTTTAATTCAACCTTTACCACACCTCGTGTACCTGCCTCATCACCGGTCTTCACTTCCCTTCCTGTTATGTCACAAGAATGATTTGGGTCAATTAGTTACTTTTCACACAGGAGTAATTGGCTCAAGGCAAGATGCAGATTGAAGAGCAGATTTAAAACCCTTAACCAACTTATTTGTGGTTCTTTCATTGAGGAAAATGGAGAGGGAGGAGAGCAAACTGGAGATAGAGAGACTAAGGAACTTCTTGTGTTGGAGGAGGAGAGAGAGAAGGGAAAGAGGGAAGGGGGGATGAGGAGGAGGAGTGAGATGGGAGGAGGAGGAGGAGGACAATGGGTGGCAGATGAGAGAGACTAAGTTCTTGGAGAGGAGGAAAGGAAAGAAGAAGAGGAGAAAATGGAAGTAGAAGAGAGGGAGGAGGAGTGGCACTGGGCCATTTGTCAGAGCTAGTAAACAGGAAGTGGTGGATGGAATGCTCAGTGTTGAGGGTTGTGGCTTAAGAGTTGGCAGACACCCTTATTGACAGTGTTACTCAGGACAATCCAGGACACCAAGAAACAACCTTCCAGGATTTGAAGTCATTCCTGTTAAAATTCCTTCTTTAACAGTTCTCAAAAGCCTCATTCTCAACTCATATAATTCTCCTCCTCAAAGACAAAACACGTATTTAATTTGACAGAGAGTAACGCCTAACTGAACGTGGCTTTGGATAATTGCGTCTGCTAAATGTTTAAAATGTAAATGCAGTATGAGTCAAATTGGTTCTTTTCATACCTCAACCAACCTTCTACTGGTAGACTGTAGATGAGGTGTGGAGCCTGGTGTTTTCAGGTCTCAGAGTCTCAAGTCTGTCAGTGAGGATGGAAGTCACTTCACATACCTACAAAACAGCAGATTTCTCCACAATGAAATAAAACAGTTGAATGGAAAAATATATATTCAGCACAAAAAAAAGGCTGGAAAGCCCAATTACTGGAGCAACAACAAGAGAGATAGCTACAATAGAATCAAGTATGTCTCATGTGTTTTTGTTTAAGCCTGCCCAGCTCTTTGTTTACATGGAGAGGCACTCTGAACTGGGTTGGTCTGGAACAATTCTGTCTGGAGTCTTTGATGGATTGTGTTACTTCAGCTATGCTTACTTGTATTTTTGTTCTTAGGGCTTAGTTATATTAAGATGTTTAATCCTTGAGTCTTTCCTGAAGAGAAGAATATGCCTAAAGGGAGAAATCCTGTTTTATGAAAATGATTTACTATGTGTATCATGCTGCAGCATGCCTGTCGTGCCAGTGTGATGGGGTTGTTGTGATGTTTACATGTTTGCTTGGAGTGTTTCTCCATCCTGACAGACAGGCCTTTGGTTCCACACTCCGAGCGGTCAGGTCTCCTGTCTCCTCCCATCGACATGACTTTGTTCTGCGGCCGCCCAGGGCGAGCCCTCTGACCAGACCACTCTGTGAAGTCAGCTCACTGCGCAACCCGAGCAGGGTGGACGAGAGTGCGAGTCCGGGCATGAGGGGGTGTGCTCGTGCTGTAGCATTTATTAATCATCATAATTGTTTGTCCAAGCTCTCATAAAGGAAAGGGCTGGTAGAAGTCTGCACAGATCTCCTCATACTCCAACTTAGTCACGACTGACTGTTTTTGTACAAAGTCTAGAAGACCTAGACCTACAGTAGTGAGCTCCAGATGTGAGGAGAACATGCTCACTCACTCACACATACACACACACACACCTTAGCAAATCAAAAGCAGGATTTGGCCCCAAAGAAATAAGAAAATCAGATTGTATTTGTTTCGACATGACACAAAGTAGGACGTTATTGTAATGAAAACCACAGGTTTATGAATGAGGAGAGGGTGTCACTATCAGTCACACATGGTTGGGGTGGTTTGGTCAGGCTGGCTCAGAGAGAGAGAGAGAGAGAGAGAGAGCTGGACCTCAGCCTGCCAGGACAGATTCAGACAGACAAACAGATGGCCAAGCCAGCTCTTTGAAGCTCTGCAGAACATCCATTACAGAAATCTGCAGCGCTAGGCTGAGATGTAGTGGAGAGTGGAATTAAGCAGGACCTAGGGCCCCAAGAGAGAGAAAATGAATCCCATTCCAGGGCCATGGTTCCCCCAGAGAGAATATAACACAGCTCAGAGTCCGCAGAGAAACACTAGATCCCAGCAGTTCCATCCCTGCAGTCAGATCTCAGAAGTTCTCACTGCACCAACATTCACTATTACACACACGAGCTCAGAGGTCAGCTCACACTTGCATATGTTGGTTAAATTGAACTTTACCTGACTACAATACAAGGGGAACTATAGCTATGGACTCAAGCGGTTCAAGGTATCTATAGTAACTCCCGGCCCACCACAGTATAATATTACTGTGAGTTACAGCAGAGCCGTAAACAGATGCTTTAACTCATGAAACCACAAGAGGGCATTGGCCAAGTCTTTCATAGGAATATTACTGAAGGTTCCACAGTTCCCACAGGCAAACCAGGAAATTACATTTTAAATGGTTAGATTGAAAAAAAAACATTTTGAATGAAATGTATCAAATATATAAATCAAGGCTGAGCATATCTAACCCAGAGTCATATATACATGCCATATTTATTTTTTGGATATAGTATATCTAACCCCATTCACTACTCGCCTATTCTAACACATATAATTCTCACATCTCTCATCCAATAAAACAGACAGCAACAGTATAAAGAAATGTCTTTAAATATATTTTATAAGATACACTACTTATGCGTTGGCATTTTAAATAGAAAACATCTTATTACTTTTATCTTATTACTTTAAATCGTATTACTTTCTCATGACATTATTTAAAAAAATAAGTTTAACATATTATTCACTGAATATCTACAGCTCTATTTCCTGGTTAAAGACTTATCAGACCACAGAATGGTGAAACACTTGGAATGTCAAAGCATTGGCACATTAGTAGGGTTGCAAAATTCCAGATATCCTGGTTAGAAGATTCACAGAATTAGGAGAAAATAAGCAGGAAATCCAGAATCCAGCAATCTGGATTTCTGCAGATCCTGGACATTTTGGGAAAGTTTCAGGAATTTTGCAACCGTACACATTAGTTAATTCTCAACAACAATATGACAACAGTATCGTGATGTTACACGATCACAGTAAGATGTCTGGACCATCAGGTAAGAAGCACCATCTCTAGTCTACTGGGCTGACTGGTTGTGGTTCTTCCTCTCCTGCCAGGACTTCTTCCTCAGGTCCAGCTCAGTGTCTGTGAAGGCTGCTGGGCCCCAGTTAGTCATCCTCTGTGGTCCTTTATCACCTTCACAGACAGAAGGAGAAAGAAAACATCACAGACTGTATTAAAACAATAGATCAATAGAACAAAGACATGAATAGCATTGTAATATGAGTATGGAGAGGAGAACAGAACAGAACATGAACATGCAGTGGATGACATTCTACTATGGTGATGTTGGCCTCTCATTCTTACTTACCTGGCTGGATGAGACGGACCAGTCCCTCATGCTTGGCCACCTTGTCCTTCCAGCTCTTGGTCTTATTAGCTGCCTGCTCCAGTTTCATTCTCACCTCCTGTAACACAAACACACACACATAGTTTATCCATATATCTCAATGATGGCCAAGTCCCTTTAAGTAATAAATAAGTTATGCTGTTGTTCTTGAAGTAGAGACAGTTCTCAGTGAAATCACCACTAGATGGCAACAGAGTGCAAGAAGAGACCTCTATGATAGTTTTGTGTTGTGTCAACAGTTGACAGAGGAGTAATTCGAGAAGAAGGCACGTTTGGTGCCAGGGACGGACTGTCTGTTTCAGGCAGCCTTCCACTGACTCAACACTATCTTCAGCTGAATAAAGACAAGTAGTTGCTCACAGACATATAGGTCAAAAGGAAGTACTTCCTGCCAAATTTGTTTTAATCTTGTTTATGAAATGTCCCGGCAACACCTTACTTTAAGTGAAGTGTTAATAGTGGACATGGTCCCTACTAACAGCCATATTGAAACACAGGGTGTTGTTCTCTGACCTCGTACTGCTCCAGCGCTCCGTGCCTCTCTCTCTCAAGTCTCTCCAGCTGCAACATGGCTGCCTGCAGGGCCATCTCCTTGGCCAGCCGCTCACTCTCCAGCTCCTGCTTCTCAGCCTGGGTCTGGGAGATGGCTCTCTGCTGCTGCTGGTGGATTTGCTCCAGCTCCACCCGCTTGGCTGACTCCTCCTCCAGAAGCCTGTGTACATGCAGAAACAGACACACCACATGAACCAATCACAGACAGACTCAAACAAGCCTGAGAATGTGAACGTTAACATCTATACACAGCCTACTGATACACTGTTTTTGTGTGATAATGTACACTACATCTGTGTGTGAAGTTGTGTACCACATGGCACCATTTTCCCTATATAGTGTACTACCTTTAACCTGTGCACGAACACTGAGTGTACAAAACATTAGAAACACCTGCTCTTTCCATGACAAAGACTGACCAGGTGAATCCAGATGAAAGCTAGGATCCCTTTGTCATGACCAACCATGAGAATCCAAATAGGTCAGATCAGGTTTACAATGAATAACATCAATCAGACCCCATTTCACCCGTAGATGGGGGAGTAAATAACTAGTGGGGATTGACACTCACGTCCTGTTGTAAATCAAGGGAGAAGATCCAGGCTTGCGCTCTCCAAATTCACCAAAGGAATGTTCTTTGTCTCAACAGACCTTTTCAAGGTCAACACGTTAAAAAGTGAATACTGGAACAATATTTCTAACATGGAAAGTGTCATTTTGTTTGTTGTTTTGTGATGTCCTTAAAAATTTTATGAAGGAAATACTGTAACTTGGAAAGTATACATACCACATGGAAGAAGTTTCCATACTATGGGTTGTGCATGTAATATGGAAAATTATGTGTTTTTTTGTTAAGAGAGGGATGTGATTTGAGAAGTTATAAGAGATCCTTGTTTTCCAAAACATTGCACAGTGAGTAATCATCGCCCCAGAGTGAGGTCAGGGAGCGTGCCTGCCTGCCGGAACCTTATACCTTATACCTTTCGAGCAAAAGGTATAAATGATGGGTTAAGAAAAAAACACATTGGACCAGAAAAAGTGTGAAGCAGCAACTACATGTTTAAAATGGTTTGAACTTTGAATCTCAACACGAGGTGTAGATGATACTCACCTCCAGGACAATCACTGGAACAGCTGTTTAGCTGTCCTAAGTAAAGTATCTTCGAAAGCGAGTTTAAGTAGGACCATCCTGTTACTCTGCTCAAACCATCATATTACGTTACTCTCATCCCCCCACTGGGAAACCAGTGATACAGCTGGCTAGCCTATCTTCAAAGAAGTATCTTCAAGAGTGAATGGAAGGGAAATCAACTCTGTAGTTCTGTTCAGGACTACACAACAAGTCCCCAGATACCGGACAACTACGAAGAAGGACAAGAGTAGAAGAGTTGTTTGAATCATTTTCGACAAAAAAAGGCCCAACACCCTTTTCAAGGCTGCCCCGTTTAGTGAGAGATCCCTGGCGAACCCAGGCATTTCACGTAAATGCATTCATGATGTCTAGCTCAAAGCGGGCGGCGGTTCGTGTGCAAAGTATATGGTTATTGTAGGTGAGAGTAGTATGAATGTGGCAGTGTTAAGTGTCTCTGTCCTTCTCTCTCCATCTCTTCTTTAACAAGCATCCATGTTGTTGTCATTCCGCTGGGGATAATAACCGGTGCAGAGTGTGTGTGTTTATCCTGTGTTCTCATTTAATTAGCTAGTAAATAAATAATTAAACCAATTTGTGTAGTACTGAATCATAATTAAGGCTCAGGTTTTTGCAGATGCAAGGAGGTTACAACTGCTCAGAATGATGATATGATATTATGAGGATATGAGGTTATGATTAATAAGTTGACTGTTTATAGATATGATAGGTAAAGACCTTTCAGAGTTTAATTCGGGAGATGGTAACGCTTTAAAGAACCACTCTCGTGGTGCCCCAGATCCTAATTAGTTCATTGCTACATGATTAATTTAATTGTGTAACAATTAAACAGTTAGTTAATTAGATAAATATGAGGGCAAAAGGGAAAGCAACTCAATATTAGAAAGGTGTTCCTAATGTCTTGTACACTCAGTGTAAGGCTACTGTCTATGAGTGTGTCAAGTGTGTGTTGCGTCTAACCTGGTCTGTAGTTTGCGCATGATCTCCTCATCCTGCCTGGCCTGTCTCTCATCCTCTAGTGCATCCTCCAGGCGGTGGTACATGTCCTCCAGCTCCCTGACACGCTGCAGGTACTGCTCCAACTCACTGGACTTCTGGGCCACCTGCTCCTCCATCTGCTGACGAACCTGACAGGGGACAATGGACACACAGGTTGATATGATAATCTGGACACAGATAAGAATGCACACACGCACACACACGTGCACACACACGTGCACACACACGTGCACACACACACCACCACAGTACAAAGTAGCATGTGCTGTGCATATGACAATCAATTATGTTTAGTGTAGATTTTCCCAGATAACTCCATAAATAATACTCATACTGTGAGTAATAGTAATATTAATAGTAATAATACTTGGTTATACATCAAACGCAATGATTCAAAGTCATGAGAAAAGTCTTGCTGAGTAATACGTTGTTGCAGTGATTCTGAGTATTAACTTCCTGGAACAGATCTAGAGTGTAGCTTTGTGGTTGGTTACCATTTTCTCTCTCTCCAGGTCTGTTCTGTAGCGGTCCTGCAGGTCAGTCTGGTTCTGTTTTCTCCTCTGCTCCTCCAGAGTCGCTGTGGCCGCTGCCTCCTCCAGTTTCTGTCAGAAGCCAAGGGAGAGGAAGCCTTAACACTTAACACTTGAAAAGCCTAATGTTAGTTGGCTACTAATACATCGAACTTGCCAGGCAGTTTATTAACTATCTGCTATCTAAATAACTACCTAACATTTATTTATTTTTTTCAAATATTTTTTATTAAACACACACAAGAATGGTATACAATTCTTATCTAGCCATAAAAGAGCATACAGGAACAACAAGACCCAGAGTTCTGGGTGCAGAACAAATAATACAAAACACGACATACAAAACAAGGACACGTAGAAAGAAAGAGGGAAGATGTCCGTCCCCCCCCCCCCCCCCCCCTATTCCCCCCTATTCCCCCCTATTCCCTCTCCCCCCCCCCTTCCCAACTGCTCGGGTGGCAGGGCCAGCACATGCTGCCCAAAGGTAGATTAAAATATTACAATTGAGAGTGCGTTAATAAGTACAAATTCACAGCGCCGACTCGTCCAAGTAGGAGAGGAAAGGCTGCCAGATTTGATCAAATGTTGATAATTTATTGTTCAGAATATATCTAATTCTTTCTAAGTGTACAGTGTTTGCCAATTCACTGAGCCATAATTTGGTAGAGGGCGCTTCCCTCCTTTTCCAAAACAACAAGATTAGTTTTTTTGCCGAAATGAGACCGTACGAGATTAGTTGTTTTTGGGGGTTGGTTAATCCGATTAGGGACTCAGATACTCCCAGGATTATCAGAAGCGGGTCTGGATCTATTGAAGTCTCCAAAACTTCAGAGAGGATCCCAAAAATTCCACACCAATAACCATGCAAGCTAGAGCATAGGGCAAAGCAGTGGAGTAGTGTACCATGCGCAGCCTGACATTTATCACATGTAGGTGATGTGTCAGGAAATATCCTATGCAGTTTAGTTTTGGAATAGTGTAATCTGTGTAATACCTTGAATTGTATGAGACGATGTCTGGAATTAATGGAGCATGTGTGGATATACTCCAAGCTCTCTTCCCAGTCTGCCACCGAGATGTCAGTCCCTAGTTCTTCCTCCCATTTTGCCTTGATGGCATCTGTAGAAGGTGTGCTAACAGATTGAAAAGCATCATATAGACGCGATATCAGTTTATCTGAGGTGGGGCATATTTTTATGCATCCGTCAAACATGGAAGGTTTAGCATTCCCAAATGTTGGGAGGTGTTTTCTAACGTAGTCTCTGTATCTGAAAAAATTACTTCTGGGAAGATTATAAGTTTCCCTCAGCAACTCAAAGGAAGCAAAGGTCCCTTCTATGTATAAATCCCCTATGGTACTTATCCCCAACTTTCCCCATCGCTCAAAGGTGTTATCAAGGTTAGAAGGGGCAAAGGAGGGATTCCTGGCGACAGGGAGCATGAATGACATTGGTCTAAGCTCAAAGTGGACTTTAATTTGCTTCCAGATTCGGACTGTGCTATGTATAATAGGATTGTTACAATAAAGTGACATCTCCAGATTGACAGGCGACAAAATCACAGCGCCAATAGAGAAGGGGTGACACTCCTCACGCTCCATACTAAGCCAGCTGGATGCCGGAAGTACGTCATCCAACAGAAACGTAACAACGCGGAGGTTAGCGGCCCAGTAATAAAATATAAAATTTGGGAGAGACAATCCTCCTTCCATCTTGGATTTACAGAGGTGTTTTTTCCCTATCCTGTGTGTTTTATAATCCCAGATGAAAGGATTGATAATTGAGTCCAGTTGTTTATGAAAGGATTTAGGTATGAATACTGGGATGTTCTGATATAGGTAGAGCAGTTGTGGGAGGAAGACCATTTTAATGGCATTAATTCTTCCGAGCAGAGAAATTGGGAGAGTTCTCCAAAATAGTATGTTTGCTTTGAGTTTTTGTATCAGAGAGGGGAAATTCTCTTTAAATAGTAAGGAGTATTGTTTGGTAACTACAATTCCTAGGTAGGTAAATTTTTCTGAAGATAACTTAAATGGGAGATGTTCTAGCCAGGAGGTATTTTGCGACCGTATGGGCATTAATTCACTCTTGTTCCAATTTATTCTGTACCCGAGAAGGTACCAAACAAATTGATCACATCAAGAATAGCTGGGATACTAGCCTGGGGTTCTGTTACATAGAGGAGGATGTCATCTGCATATAGGGAGATCTTATTTAGAGTATCTTTAGTATTATAGCCGTGTATTGCTGCATGAGATCTAATCGTCTGAGCGAGCGGTTCGATAATTAGGGCGAAGAGCATAGGCGACAGCGCACAACCCTCCCTCCCCCTGTTGAGGTTAAATCGGGGCGACACTGATTGGTTAGTGAGTATTATGGCACAAGGGTTCCTATATAAAAGCTGGATCCAATTTATGAACCTATCTCCAATATTACATTTCTGTAGGACCTTGAATAGATAGGGCCACTCAACTTGGTCAAAGGCCTTTTCGGCGTCAAGAGATATGACGGCAAGGTCCACGTTGGGTAACCTTTGAGAATACATAATATTGAAGAGGCGCCTGAGGTTGAAGAATGAGTTTCTGTTAGGGATAAAGCCAATTAAAGTGCTAAGCCTGTTAGCCAGAGTTTTTGCTCAAATCTTTTGGTCTGTATTAAGGAGAGATATTGGTCTGGATCTTTACCCTTCTTATGTATAATTGTAATGAACGCTTCGTCCAAAGTAGAAGGGAGAGCTCTATCCTCATTGGCCTGAACCAACATTTTGTGCAGGTAGGGAGAGAGCATGTTGCTGAATGTTTTATATAATTCACCAGGGTATCCATCTGGGCCCGGGGTCTTGCCACTCTTTAGAGATTTAATTGTTTCTCGAATTTCATCAAGAGATATTTCCTTATTCAGGAAGTTAGAATCTTCCTGGTTCAGGGCAGGAAGATTACAGTCCTCCAAAAATGTTTTCATAATTAAGGGGTTAGGATCCGCTTTAGATGTATATAGTCTCATAAAACTGCCGGAATCTGTCATTGATGTCTTTGGGGGAAGAGAGTAATTCCCCAGATGCAGATTTAACCCTGTGAATCATTCGGTCGCTCACATTTTTTCGAAGTTGTCTGGCGAGTAATTTGTGTGGTTTGTCACCAAACTCAAAATATTTTTGCTTGGCATAGAGAAAAGATTTAGCAATTTTAGCTGAGAGAATCCGATTATATTCAAATTTTAAAGAGGTAATTTTTTTATGTTTCTCCATAGATGGGTGGCTAGCATTCTCCCTATCCAGTAAGTGAATTTGTCCCTCCAGTTCTTCCAGTTTTCCTCTGTTTTGCCTACTCCTGGCAGCCTGAAAGGAGATGATACAGCCTCTCAGATAAGCCTTCAGTGTTTCCCACAATAATGCTGAGGAGGTCTCTGTGTTGTCATTGGTATCAAAGAAAAATGTAATTTGGTCTTTAAGATATTCACAGAATGTTGGTTCTGTGAGGAGCTGAGGATTCAACCTCCAGACCCTCTCGTTCGGTACAATGTCACCCAATCTCAGGGAGAAGGTGAGTGGACTGTGGTCCGAGATTATAATATCATGATACCTCACATTACAGGTATAGGGGAGTAGTCTAGCATCCAACAAAAAGTAGTCAATTCGAGTGTAAACCTTGTGAACATGAGAGTAAAAGGAGTATTCCCTACCCATAGGGTTAGCGATCCTCCATATATCAAATAAGTTTGAATTTTTTATGTAGGTATTCAAGAATTCGCTTGAATAGGAGGTAGGGGTTCGCCGGGTAGAGGATCTATCCAAATATTGGTCTAGCACACAGTTAAGGTCCCCTCCAATGACCAGGTTAGTATGGGAGATATCTGGAATCAGGGCAAGGACTCTTTTGAAAAAAGAGGGGTTGTCAATGTTTGGCCCATAGATATTTAGTAGAGTTACTGAGATAGAGTGGATTTCTCCTATTGCGATCACATACCGACCCTCTTTATCCGCAATAGTGGTTTTATGTAGAAAGGGAATTCCTTTCCGTACCAGAATCGCTGTGCCTCTTGTTTTGGCAGAGAAGTTAGAGTGATACACTTTCCCCACCCACCTACACTTAAGTCTGCTATGAGAGTTATTCTTCAGATGGGTTTCTTGCAAAAATATAATATCAGACGAGAGTGCTTTCAAGTGGGCTAGGACCTTGCCCCTCTTAATTGGTTCGTTTAAACCCTTGACATTCCAGGAAGTAAATGTAAGCCCCGCCCTCCTCTCGTTTGTAGTTCCTGTGGTGGCCTGCATACCATGTAACTTGATAAAAAGGTAAGAAAGTGCACCAAACCATCACGATCAGCATATGTAGCACCTACACCCGAGCAGTATCCAACCCACCCCTCCCCCCCCTGCAAGCACCTTTACTTCCCACCCTGTTCCCCTAATTTCCCCAACACTTACCCCCCCCCCCCCCATCAACCCACATTTAACAGGCATGCACAAACAGGAGAGAAAAAAAAGTAAAAATAAAAATAATAAACACATTGTCTGGCCGATGCCAAAAAAGCACGGCGCGACCTCGAACAAGAGGTAAAACAAAAATGAAATCCCAACTATACGTTCACCTCTCACTATCCTAGAACTTCTACTAACATATGAACTGAGGAGGCTCCCGCGAGTTAAGTGTTCAGTTAGCATCTAATAAACCTAAACAGAATAAGTTGCAACTTAAACATATTGCGCATTTAAGCGTCATCCTGGGTCAATCCCAGAGATAAGCAAGATATAGCCTCAAGATTATATTGCTAAGCACTGCCGGTCAAAAAATAAACCATCCGCAACCGACATAGTCAGCCGTACCTTTACATACTGTGGGTCAGGAGATCGGAACAAGGATTTGTTAAATTAAACGTTCCCCCCATTAAAAAAAAAAAGTTTAATAAAAAATAAATAAAAATATATACATATATACACACATACACATATATACACATACATATATATACATATATATATATATATATATATATATATATATATATATATATATATGTATCACACATATACATACACACATACATACACACATATACACACACACATACACACACACACATACACATATATATACACATATACATACACATACCTATATATACCTATATATACATACACATATGCATACACACATACACATACACACACATACATATATGTATGTATACATACCCACACAAAAAAAATCATATATAAAAATATATATTTAAAGAATATGTATATACATCCATCTGCACATATACACATACAAACATTCATACCCCAGAATAACAATCTACACTGATTTAAAATATACACATACATAATACTAAAATGCTAAGAGAAAATAGTAATAAAGTGCAACTAGTAATTATATGTACGCACACCTAGACAAACATAAGAACTACAGAGGGCTGAGAGGCCCACGGGAGAGAGGCCCACGGCCAGACAAAGGCAGAACGGCACAAAACATCAACTTGCTAACCAGGTGTCTGCCCCCTCCCAACCATCACCCCCAGTCCCCTGCAAGCAATAAATAAATGGTATGGTAGTAAGAATAATGTAAGGATTGTAAAATAAATAACGAAACAAAACAAAAGTGGGGGAATATAAGTATATCCGTCCGAAGGTGTCAGTGATCAAACCTGGAAGTAAAAAATATGAATCGCTGAGCACAGCCGGGATGAAAGTGAATGTAACGTTAATTGAGATCTCTGACCGCCATCCATTGGTCTGCTCAGCGTCTTACATGTTCGGTAGCCCTTGTTGAGCCCGTTTAATACGTTTTCACCCAATATGGTATAGTATGGATTCGAGTCCATGAGCAGACCCTAACACGCAATAACAAGGCACTCTAACCTGTACGGGGGGATTGGTGTATATCCCCGGATAAACTTCTCTGCGTCCAAAACTTCTTAGTCTTGCAGGGAAGAGTAAGGCTGGGCGAAGATGGAGTTTGTAGAGTTTGGTCATGACATCTCTGTAGTCGTCGCGATGCTTTGCCACATCGGGCGCATAATCCTCATATACACGGAATGGATGCCCTTTACGTGACAGGTTGCCCCTCATTCGAGCTTCACGCAGGATAAGATCCTTGGTCTTGAAACTGTGACAACAGATGATTACTGGGCGAGGACGTTGGCCCGGTCCAGGCACTGGGACAAGGGAGCGATGTGCGCGGTCCAGCTGGGGATCCGAATCCAAAACATCCGATCCCATTGCATCCTTCAATAGCTTGGCGAAGAAGTCGGTGGGGCGAGAGCCCGCCTCTACCCCCTCTGCCAGACCAACAACGCGAAGGTTATTACGTCTGGATCGGCCCTCCAGGTCCACCACTTTCACAGAAAGCCTCTGCACAGTATCCTGCAATGACGTGCATAGCTTCTCTAACTCGTCGATCCTACCAGCGTTGAATTCAGAAGCTTTCTCAAGGTCCACAATACTCTGGCCATGCGAAGCGACCGTTCGAATGATGCTCTCGATTTTGGTGTCCAGTTCAGCAATAGTGGCCTTAAGATCCTCAGCTATAGCAACACGTAGCTCCCCCAAAGCCCGGGTAAGTTCTGTAAGTGTCACGTTGTTGCATGTGCCTCCCGCCACGTCTGTCTCGTTGTTTAGTGGGGAGTAGGCCTCCGCTGTGGATTTATTGTCCTTTGGTCGCTTATTACTCGGCATTTTCATATAAAAAGTTACAATCTTGTATTAGAAAGAAACGTTTGTTGTAAAAAGTGCCATAAAGTAGGTTAAATTAGATTATTTCGCAAAAAAGTTGCAGGAGCCTCTCACGCACAGCCGTTCACTCCAACATGCTAGCTCCGCCCTCTACCTAACATTTATTGACTTGATTATACAAATAATTCTTAGCTAAGTGGTATAGTCGTTGTGCGTTAATTCTGGCTAAAGATTACTTCCGGTGCCGACAGAGATGGCCGCCTAGTTTCGCGTTCCTAGTCCCACGACTCCATTTTGTTGCTCCCAGCCTATAGACAGAGACTAAAACAGGAAGCTCCCGCGCTCAGGTCTGTTCAACGCTGGTCCGACCAATCTGATTCCACGCTTCAAGATGACTTTGATCACGTGGATTGGGATATGTTCCGCACTGCGTCAAACAACAACATTGACGAATACGCTGATTCGATGAGCGAGTTTATTAGCAAGTGTATCAGCGATGTCGTACCCACAGCAACTATTAAAACATTCTCAAACCAGAAATCGTGGATTGATGGCAGCATTCGCGCAAAACTGAAAGCGCAAACCACTGCTTTTACCCAGGGCAAGGTGACCGGAAATATGACAAATACAAACAGTGTAGCTATTCCCTCCACAAGGCAATCAAACAAGCTAAGCGTCAGTATAGAGACAAAGTAGAGTCGCAACTCAATGGCTCAGACACAAGAGGTATGTGGCAGGGTCTACAGTCAATCACGGATTACAAAAGGAAAACCAGCCCCGTTGCGGACCATGATGTCTTGCTCCCAAATAGACTAAACAACTTCTTTGCTCGCTTTGAGGACAATACAGTGCCACTGACACGGCCCGCCAGCAAAACCTGTGGACTCTCCTTCACTGCAGCCGACGTGAGTAAAACATTTAAACATGTTAACCCTCGCAAGGCTGCAGGCCCAGACGGCATCGCCAGCCGCGTCCTCAGAGCATGCGCAGACCAGCTGGCTGGTGTGTTTACGGACATATTCAATCAATCCTTATCCCAGTCTGCTGTTCCCACATGCTTCAAGAGGGCCACCATTGTTCCTGTTTCCAAGAAAGCTAAGGTAACTGAGCTAAACGACTACCGCCCCGTAGCACTCACTTCCGTCATCATGAAGTGCTTTGAAAGACTAGTCAAGGACCACACCACCTCCACCCTACCTGACACCCTAGACCCACTCCAATTTGCTTACCGCCCCAATAGGTCCACAGACGACGCAATCGCAACCACACTGAACACTGCCCTAACCCATCTGGACAAGAGGAATATCTATGTGAGAATGCTGTTCATCAGCACAGCTCATAACACCATAGTACCCTCCAAACTCATCATCAAACTCGAGACCCTGGGTCTCGACCCCGCCCTGTGCAACTGGGTCCTGGACTTCCTGACGGGCCGCCCCCAGGTGGTGAGGGTAGGTAACAACATCTCCACCCCGCTGATCCTCAACACTGGGGCCCCACAAGGGTGCGTTCTGAGCCCTCTCCTGTACTCCCTGTTCACTCACGACTGCGTGGCCATGCACACCTCCAACTCAATCATCAAGTTTGCAGACGACACTACAGTGGTAGGCTTGATTACCAACAACGACGAGACAGCCTACAGGGAGGAGGCGAGGGCCCTCGGAGTGTGGTGTCAGGAAAATAACCTCACACTCAACGTCAACAAAACAAAGGAGATGATCGTGGACTTCAGGAAACAGCAGAGGGAGAACCAACCTATCCACATCGATGGGACAGTAGTGGAGAGGGTAGAAAGTTCCTCGGCGTACACATCACGGACAAGCTGAATTGGTCCACCCACACAGACAGCGTGGTGAAGAAGGCGCAGCAGCGCCTCTTCAACCTCAGGAGGCTGAATAAATTTGGCTTGTCACCAAAAGCAACTTTTACAGATGCACAATTGAGAGCATACTGTCGGGCTGTATCACCACCTGGTATGGCAACTGCTCTGCCCACAACCGTAAGGTTCTCCAGAGGGTAGTGAGGTCGGCACAACGCATCACCGGGGGCAAACTACCTGCCCTCCAGGACACCTACACCACCCGATGTCACAGGAAGGCCATAAAGATCATCAAGGACAACAACCACCCGAGCCACTGCCTGTTCACCCCGCTATCATCCAGAAGGCGAGGTCAGAACAGGTGCATCAAAGCAGGGACCGAGAGACTGAAAAACAGCTTCTATCTCAAGGCCATCAGACTGTTAAACAGCCACCACTAACATTGAGTGGCTGCTGCCAACATACTGACTCAACTCCAGCCACTTTAATAATGGAAAAATTGATGCAAAAATGTATCACTAGCCACTTTAAACAATGCCACTTCATATAATGTTTACATTCACTACATTACTCATCTCATATGTATATACTGTACCCTATACCATCTACTGCATCTTGCCATTTTGATGTAATACATGTATCACTAGCCACTTTAAACAATGGCACTTTTATGTTTACATACCCTACATTACTCATCTTACAGTGCCTTGCGAAAGTATTCGGCCCCCTTGAACTTTGCGACCTTTTGCCACATTTCAGGCTTCAAACATAAAGATATAAAACTGTATTTATTTGTGAAGAATCAACAACAAGTGGGACACAATCATGAAGTGGAACGACATTTATTGGATATTTCAAACTTTTTTAACAAATCAAAAACTAAACAATTGGGCGTGCAAAATTATTCAGCCCCCTTAAGTTAATACTTTGTAGCGCCACCTTTTGCTGCGATTACAGCTGTAAGTCGCTTGGGGTATGTCTCTATCAGTTTTGCACATCGAGAGACTGAAATGTTTTCCCATTCCTCCTTGCAAAACAGCTCGAGCTCAGTGAGGTTGGATGGAGAGCATTTGTGAACAGCAGTTTTCAGTTCTTTCCACAGATTCTCGATTGGATTCAGGTCTGGACTTTGACTGTAGATTTTGCTTTATGTTTTGGATCATTGTCTTGTTGGAAGACAAATCTCCGTCCTAGTCTCAGGTCTTTTGCAGACTCCATCAGGTTTTCTTCCAGAATGGTCCTGTATTTGGCTCCATCCATCTTCCCATCAATTTTAACCATCTTCCCTGTCCCTGCTGAAGAAAAGCAGGCCCAAACCATGATGCTGCCACCACCATGTTTGACAGTGGGGATGGTGTGTTCAGCTGTGTTGCTTTTACGCCAAACATAACGTTTTGCATTGTTGCCAAAAAGTTCAATTTTGGTTTCATCTGACCAGAGCACCTTCTTCCACATGTTTGGTGTGTCTCCCAGGTGGCTTGTGGCAAACTTTAACCGACACTTTTTATGGATATCTTTAAGAAATGGCTTTCTTCTTGCCACTCTTCCATAAAGGCCAGATTTGTGCAATATACGACTGATTGTTGTCCTATGGACAGAGTCTCCCACCTCAGCTGTAGATCTCTGCAGTTCATCCAGAGTGATCATGGGCCTCTTGGCTGCATCTCTGATCAGTCTTCTCCTTGTATGAGCTGAAAGTTTAGAGGGACGGCCAGGTCTTGGTAGATTTGCAGTGGTCTGATACTCCTTCCATTTCAATATTATCGCTTGCACAGAGTTCCTTGGGATGTTTAAAGCTTGGGAAATCTTTTTGTATCCAAATCCGGCTTTAAACTTCTTCACAACAGTATCTCGGACCTGCCTGGTGTGTTCCTTGTTCTTCATGATGCTCTCTGCGCTTTTAACGGACCTCTGAGACTATCACAGTGCAGGTGCATTTATACGGAGACTTGATTACACACAGGTGGATTGTATTTATCATCATTAGTCATTTAGGTCAACATTGGATCATTCAGAGATCCTCACTGAACTTCTGGAGAGAGTTTGCTGCACTGAAAGTAAAGGGGCTGAATAATTTTGCACGCCCAATTTTTCAGTTTTTGATTTGTTAAAAAAGTTTGAAATATCCAATAAATGTCGTTCCACTTCATGATTGTGTCCCACTTGTTGTTGATTCTTCACAAAAAAATACAGTTTTATATCTTTATGTTTGAAGCCTGAAATGTGGCAAAAGGTCGCAAAGTTCAAGGGGGCCGAATACTTTCGCAAGGCACTGTAATTATTATATTATATTATATTTTGAAATCGAGCTCAAGGGGTCATTTTTTAGGGGTTGTTTAACAAGGATATATGATTTAGAAACTGCAGAATCTGCTCTTTCTGATACTATAATACATATATAGACATCAAAACTACCTGCTTGTGACTCTGTAGGCTCTCCTTCCCCTGCCTCTGTGTAAATATGTATTACTACCACTACGCTGCTGTTCATTGATTATTGATTTCCATTACCATAAGTATTTATCCATTTATTCTGCTACTGGTCATTATTACTCCTGTTTACATGAATATATTACCATTAGTATATTACCATAAGCATTTATATATTCCTGCTACCGGTCACTTTTCAGCACTTTTCAGCCCTGCCATACTGCCCCTGAGTGGCGCAGTGGTCTAAGGCACTGCATCTCGGTGCAAAAGGCATCATCACTACAGTCCCTGGTTCAAATCCAGGCTGTATAACATCTGGCCGTGATTGGGAATCCCATAGGGCGGCGCGCAATTGGCCCGGGTTTGGCTTGGGTAGGCTGTCATTGGAAATAAGAATTTGTTCTTAACTGACTTGGCTAGTTATATAAAGGTTTGAAAAAATTATGTACAGTATTGTGCAAAAGTTTTAGGCAAATGTGAAAAAATGCTGTCAAGTAAAAATGCTTTCAAAAATAGACATATTATATATTATCAATTAACAAAATGCAAAGTGAGTGAACAGAAGAAAAATCTACATCAAATCAATATTCAAAACAGCATAAATTCTTCTAAGTACACTTGCACACAGTTTTTGAAGGAACTCGGCTGGTAGGTTGGGCCAAACATCTTGGAGAACTAACCACAGTTCTTCTGTGGATTTAGGCAGCCTCAGGTCCTTCTCTCTCTTCATGTAATCCCAGACAGACTTGATGGTGTTGAGATCAGGGCTCTGTGGGGGCCATTCCATCCCTTCCAGGAAGGACTCCTTGTTCTTCTTTACGCTGAGATAGTTCTTAATGACTTTCGCTGTATGTTTGGGGTCGTTGTCATGCTGCAGAATAAATTAATAGAATTTACATGTATATTTTATATAGTAGTTTCGAGGGGCTATCATCTGCCTCGCAGGCTGACTGCCAGTGAATGACTGGCGGTGAATGAGGGGCAGGGGGGAATGTCCTCTTAAAATGGCTTATAACACAAATGATGTTTGTGATAATAAGATTCTAACAACAACCGTGTGTTATTTAGGAAAAATCAAGGACGGGGTGGACATGGCTTTAAAAATGGCAGAGTAATTAAAAAAGTGCATTCGCTTTGAGTCAACGTGACAGTATTAATTCAGCCTTTACACGCTCACCTAAAGGTTACCTTTAAAAGGAACTTGCCTTTAAGTTTGGTCTAAAGGAGAAAAATCTGATATTGCTTTTCAGTGGGACAGCTACACTCATTAGACTTATCGGACCCCTTTATCATATGTTTATCCTTTATAATTGTGACAATACAGCAACAAAATAATATTTAAACAATTGAACCGTGGTAGTTGATCTGATTTTGTTTGACATTTTAGTCATTTAGCAGATGCTCTTATCCAGAGCAACTTACATATATTTTCATACTCCCCCACCCCCTTGGGAATCAAACCCTCACCCCTGGTGTTGCAAGCGCCATGCTCTAAAAACTGAGCTACACAGGATTTGAGTTGAGAACTTGAGTAGAAAAGAATGATGCATTAGAAGAAAAGCTGGGCCTCCAGATGCTGGTGCAAAGGGGGAAGTGGGTAGTCAGACAGATCTAAATAACCAGCAGACCAGCACCGGAATACAGGCATCAGCTCTTTCACAGGTGTCCCTGAGCCAGCTACGTTTGCATAAGTGCTTTTCCCCCTCTTCTCAGATCTAATGAAAAACAAGGCAACAGGAAACATGTCGTCCCCCACGAATGATGCAGCAACCCCCTTGGGCCAATCAGTGTAATTTTATAAATTACGGATCTCTATGGCAAGATGAATCATTCACCCATTTTAGTCAAAATCGGGTCAGTGGTGTCTGAGATATTGCTTGGGTTAGCTAGACTCATATCCCTGAGCATGTGGGCCAAAATTCATCACTCTGAGTCAAACAGATTAACCCCCTAAGGTTGATGTCTGAGCCCCATGGAAATCTAATTAGCATAATGCATTGGATGAGTTTCAATCCACCGCATCCGCCTATGTTGCACTTCCGCATCTGAGGTGAAAGCTGACAAAGCTAGAGCGGTCAGACAATGAGACATCTAAAAAAAATCGGGCTTCTCACAAAATCATCTGTAGCGTCCGAAAGTTTTGGCATATAAACTATTTTTCTGCTCTAGGACGCCCACAGGCCTCACAAGACTCTTCTGAAGGTCCCCCAGTACCAGTTGAAAAAATGTCATGGATGTACTGTATATATGGAGACTGTTTAGTGCGTTAAATACATGTAAAGAAATATATATATACTAATGTTTACTGATTTTTCTTATCTCTCTCAGATATAGGACAAACACTTCAGAACAAACGTCCTTTCGATTTTTTGGTGGGGACTATCCGTTGTTCCATTTAGTGAATCTGTTATTCAATGCATTTGTATGGGCTAATAGCAGTAAGGCCAAATAACAATTTATCCAATTTTTTTGCATATATTTGCATATATAGGGTTGAATGGCGGGAAACCGGTTACCGAGATTTACATGGATTTACCGCCCAAAACCTCTCCCTTTTCCAAGGATAAATAACTGCGAAAAAACATGAAATTATAATAAATGATTTACATGAACAGCATGGCGTGAAATGGAACTGTTAAATTGCTGGACACACATTCTTTTTGCATTTCTTATACCAATAGACTATTCGAAGAGGGATGCAAGCCCTTGTTTGCTGAATGTTAAATACAGCAGCCAATAGAACCCAGTTAGGCAATAGCAGTTACTTATTCAGAGCCATAACCATTCAATCTTCATGAAGAGAAGTGAAAGCCGTGTGCATCTAATTCTAGTCCTATATTATTCAAGGATGTCATTAGAATGATGACGATAAGGACTATGAAACGTACTTTATTTAACTATTGAAAGAGAGGAAGAAATGAAGCAACAATAGAGAGAGAAAGAGGAGGTAGGCTAATAACATTAGGGGAAATATTATGAAACGGTAGGCCTATATATATATATATATATATATATATATATAT